>NW_008796044.1:2795282-2837728 GCF_000699145.1 Aptenodytes forsteri | reverse complement strand
CCCCCCAGCCTGCTCGCTGGTGGGGTGGGGTGAGAAGCAGAAAAGGCCTTGACTGTGTGTCAGCACTGCTCAGCAACAACTGAAACATCCCTGTATTATCAAAACTGTTTCCAGCACAAATCCAAACCATAGCCCCACACTAGCTGCTATGAAGAAAACTAACTCTATCCCAGCCAAAACCAGCACAACGTAGAATGTGTTCAACCTCTGGAAAACAGTGCTGAGTTTTTGATAACGTTTTTAATGTGTTTCCACTAAAACTGCCAAAAATAAACTAAATAAGGATAGGGGTTGTTTATTCTAAGCCCTCTTGACATGAGGAGTTACTAAGCCTCCTTGTTGAGGAGGCATGTAAGCACAGAATTCTATGGAAAGTTATTGTTTATACATATTCTGTACGCTTAAAAGATATGTTATGTTTTTTTCCCCTACACGTAAGTCCTTTGCGGTTAGCTGTTTTCTGGAGTTATAAGGGTTTCTATGAAACTGTCATCATTAAGGCGCTGTTGCTTTCAGAAGTGCTCTACCCAATATATCAGGGATCCCCCAAGAGAGTAATACAGGGCAGACCACTGTGCTGCTTCTCTTGACATAGTGACCTATTCTCCTTTTATTTTTCCCATATCTGCCATAAATTTATACTGCCCAAGTTTAAGTCTCTTGGCATTAACATAAGCAGGCTAGAAATATGTTTAAGCCTGACTTCCAAAGGAAGAAGAATAGTGCAGCACGTGTAGTTTAGCCTGTATCATCAGAACTATAGATATGTGTTCAAAAACTGTTTGTTCCTACAAGCCACCCTTTCTGGTGTTACTGTCAAGTGATATTTGCAATGATACACTTTTATCAGTCACAGATATTTTTGTCTTTTCAGCTACATCAATATATTTTTGAAAAGGAAGATAGAGTAGTACCAGTATTTTCATAAACCCCTAGATTTCTTTTTAGTATTTGGTTTTGGTTTATTTTGTTTGGGGTGTGTAGAAAGCCATTTCATATATAGAGAGGAGGAAGTCTTTTTAATTTCACTGTTTGATCCTTTGGAGCTCAACTCAGGCAAACCTAGAATATGATTCATTTCAGAAAATTAAAAAGAATTATATTTACCTGATCTCTTTCAAGATATGCAATTTCTAAAATTAATCTGGAAATCCTAGAATTTATTAAAATAGCCACTTAGGTTTCTTCAACTGTTTACATAGAGGTGTTTCCCAAAAGCTGTTCTTGGATTAGATTTTAATTAGTTATTGAGGTTGCCTTTAAAAAAAACCAACAGAACAAAACCCCCAAACAAACATATTTTCTGCAAGTTTCCTACTACATAAAATCAGAAAACTTTGAACACTTCAGGTAACCACATATGCGTCTTTTAAACTTGTAACAGCAAAATATGAGAGAAGTTGAGGCTGGATAACTTTTCCTACCCAACTTTAACTTTGTATAGTTTCATTGTAGTTTCTCATTTGCTTAGTTAGACCTCCCAATTGAATTTCTTTAATTTATAGATGAAAAAAATTCTGTATGTGCAAATTACAGGAGAGTGTGTGTGTGCTTGTAGGGTGTCAAGAAGGTGACATGCATAGCTGTGGTTTTGTGTTATACAATATACAGAATTATATTCTTGATTTATATTTATACCCAAACTTGGAAAAACAGTGGAATAATGCATACTTCTCTGTGTCCCTGAACTCTGTGGCACAGTTCCTGTCGACTTGAGCAGGGCCAGCCCTTCAGCTAGTATATGTAGAAGGTGGGAGATGACTGCAGAGCAGTATTTCATAGCTGGCTGCAGGACAATGGTTAGAGGTACTTGTCCGAGAAGATTCCAGGCACAGTCAAGGGGCCTCTAACCAGTGATACGCAGTTTCTTATTGTGTAGTAGACAAAATGATTTCTTTAAACCTTTCTGTTCTTAGGCTACTTAAGTTTACAGCCATTATTAAGCTAAAGGAGCATAGCCAATGAATGTTTTGTGCAGTTGAAAGAGTACAGGTCATATAATGAGAGGAGACAAAGCTTATTGAAATGTGAAGTTTAATTATAATAATTTGTATTTAATAAAAATGAATCTTTTCAGAGTAACATCTCAATCCATTCATTTTCTGGTGTCATGTATAGAAGATCTTTTTGTCTCGCTTACTGTAATGCACAGGACTTGAATGGCTTTCTGTCCTTATCTTAATATCCATCTATCATCTGTTGCACTGTGGTGCAGCTCTTTCCGAGCCTTCTTTACATTCACAGGAAAGTCAGATTGTACAGTCTGCATAACATGAGGAGTTGTGGGTTTTGTTGTTTTTTTTTTTTTTTAAACACTAGTCTGATTGGTATTCAGAGGTACTGTGTGAACCTGTGCTTAGAACAACTTTCCTGCTTAGAGTAGAAAATGCAGGTAATACTCTTGAAGTGGTATCACTTAATAAAAGAGTGACAGATGACTGCTTATTTTAGTTGGAGGGGAACGCATAATATAACTTCAATTTTGTTTTATAGATACATATGCAATGAGTTCCATTCTTCTGTTATTTCTGATAGAAAAACATACAGAATTTAACTTTCTGAATTCCCAGAATGGTGTTAACTTTTGAACTTAATCTGTCAGTTTTTTCTCTTTACTCCAAAGTAACAGTATGTCTCTTTTTCCTCTGTATCTTGTATGTAGCAACTATTGCTGCCTGTGACGTGATAAGGTAATTGTTACATTCCGTTTTGAGGGATATTGGCTAAAAATAAAAACAATTTGATTTCATAATCCACATCTTGGTAAGCTCCACTTGTCAAAAGTCAGGGTTAATTTTTTTCTATTTCTTTGTGTTTGAAATAGATGCACCTATTTCATCTATTGCATTTTTAGATTCCCCTGTGTCATCTTATAGCTGGTGGTTCCTTTGCAAAGCGCAGCTGTCTGCTCCTGTCCAGGCAGTGCATCTCACAAGCGAGCGCTTACTAGTCAGCAAACGCATGGCTGTGGTTCACTGCATGGTTAATTCTTAATCATTAATTTGTTGAAGTAATGGTTGAACCTATCAGCTAAAAGGTAAATCAATTGTTAAGTATGTTACATCAGAAGGTGTGGTTAAAGAGGTAGCAAAATTATATTGGTTTTAAACTGTTGTTTCTTTATAACTTAGAGATACAAAACCAAAGGTTTTTTTTCTATTATGGAAAAAGGTTACATGTCCAGAAACTGGTGGAAAAATACACTGAAGAGTGCTATACTGTAGCAATAGGATATCTAGACACAGTTTACATGTATATAAACATCTTCTATGTAGTAACAGATACTGATGGAGAGTTTGGCTACTGAGAACGTAGAGAAGCAATGACAAGCTGAGTATGCTTCCTAAAGAGGGCAGAGTAGTTGAGAAAGATAGTCTTTCAAGATTTCTTAATGTTCCTGATGTGTTCTTTGATGAATATTATAAAAATGTAATTTTCAAGTAAATTGCGCTGTTCAACAGGTACTTGGTTGGAGGAGAATAAAATCTGTGGTAAGCTCACACCACCCTGTCTTTACTAGAATGCCTATCATATGTGGGCGCTTTTTTGTTAGTTGAAAACCTACATCAACTTAGTATCCAAAAGATTGTGACATGAAAAATAAACTTCCATTAAAGGAAAACTAAGTTATGTTTCTAGTGAATTTACATTTTTAAATAATAAAGATGTGCATGTAGTTTATGAAGTGTTTATGTATACCTCACAGAATCCACTGCTTTCACAGTGTTTTGTCATTGTTGTTGCTAAGTATGGTTCACGCTATGCAAAAGTTCATGAGTGGTAGCGTGAGCGGGTGTTTATTGTTCCAAAATACACATGCAAGTGAAGACAAAGGACTGTACACCTGGACTGCAACACAAGTTGTGCTTTCCGGAGTGACCATGCTAAGAGGCATAGTGTATAATTAATCTATGCTAAACATGCACAAGATGTAAATGAGTAAACTTAAGTACTAAACATACTCTAGCAGCTGTTTCAACATAATTTCTTTTTCAATAACCCAAAGAATTTGTTGAAAAGGAGTCCAGCATACACTTTGTATTGGATTCTAATCAGCCAGTTAAGGGACTCAAGAATTAGTACACTAGAGGTGAAAATTAATCAAAAGCTAACAGAACTGTGTTGAAAGCAAGCAGTTTATACATTGATTGAAACAGTACTTAGGGGTTTTTTTAGCTGGGAATATAATATACGTGGTTCTTTTAGTTCAGTGTAAAAGCAAAGCACGTAAATCAGTAGGATTTTCATGGATGCATTTAAGGACAGCATCTGCCCTTCCTGTATAATGCTGCCTAACACAGTTTTATCTGCACTGTTTTTCTGGTGGTCCAGAAGCCTCTAAAGCATATGATATTTGGTTCCCATGAGTCTTAACTATCTGCCAGATCTTAAGTTATCCCAAGGTGTCTTGTTTCTGCAGCTGGGTCAGGATATGGTTTTCCTTGGCAGAATTTATTTTTTTTTTTAATTTTATTTCTTAAGTCAGTTAAGCTTGGACAGCTACATACATCTTTGAAAGAATTTTAAGTGTATCTTTGTAAGGCATGGAAACTGTTTAATCAATGGTTAAGAGCTAAAAGGTACCTATTTGAAATACAAATATCCTATTCCTGTTTATATAGTAAAATCAGAGGATGTCATAATTGCTTGCTCAAAAACAAGACTCTGAATTTAAGACCTGCATTTCCAGATGGTAAGAATGATTTATTCTGTGGATTTACATTTTGGGGTGGGTTATTTTATTTTTCTGTCTGGGTTTTTTTCGTTGTTTTTTTCTTTTTTCCACAAGAAGCTTAGGCCCAGTCAGCATCATGGTAACCTCTAACAGCTTGATTGTTTGGGTTTGTTTTTTTTTTTTGAGAGATCCTAGTTGTTCTTACAGTGGAAGAAGGCATTAGCCATTCAGGTTTTTGTGTCATAGCAGGTACATACAGAAGAAGATGTAGTGGTGATTTTGAACTTTCTCTTATTTGTGTAGATATAACTTCTGTACCTTAGTCCTTGGATTAAAGTATTACTTTACATGCAGCATGACCTTCACTTTTCTTATACATCTGAAATAAATGCTACTGAAGTTTCAATAAAGGAAATTTTGTGTGTATGTGTAATATGATATTAATTATATTTGAGTTTTGAGTTTTAATCGAAAATCTTTTTCTTAAATTCAGCTCAGGCATTAGTTTATACTTCTTCAAATTGCTGATTTGCTCCCAGCTGGCATTTCCTATGTAGCACTGAGATATTCATACACTCGGTTATGTTGGTGACTTTGTGTACCATACTTCGAGTTTTCACATATCCGAGGCAGTGTTTTGAATTTTTTTTTTTTTCTAGGATGTTGCTATTTAAAATATTCCTATGAGGTTGCATCAGTTGGCTTTTGACAGATTAATATGTTTTGTATAAATGCAACTTTAATCATCTTTCTTCTAAATTTGTCTGTACTTAGACATCTGCAACCCTGGAGTTCCATAGCTTGGTAAGGTTGTTCAATCCCACTTTTAATTTTCATCTTGATATATCATAAATTTTACCTTGCAAGTAATAGCAGGAGGGAGTACTTCATGCAGCAGTGCACCTGCTGATGCGTGTTGGTGTAAGTGGCACATATTTCAGTCAAGTGATGTGACAAATTACTTTATTATTGTTTCATCATTTCTTTCTAAAGAAAAAAAAAAATCTGACCTCAAGGAAATGTCAGTATTTCTTGTAAATGTAACTTGCTACTCATAACTCATCTTGAAAAAATGCAAGATTTGCATTTAGATACCAATAAAAAATTGAATACAGAATATTAAACGTACAAGAGTTGCTAAAAACATAAGAAGAAATGGAGAAGGTAGGTCCTTTTTTTTAAATCACAGTTTTCAAAGTTATTTTATTATATGAAAATGACAACTATTTCTTTAATATATGCTCATATTCATATATGTTCACATTTCTTTCCCTCTCCCCCCCTTCCCATCCATATCACGCATAGATTGGGAGAGTCAGGATTACTAGCAGATTTCTTGGTAATGAAAAGTGGTGACACTTGCTGTATTGTTCATTGAAGGCTTTCTTCTGACGGAGATAAATGACATGCTTGGGGTTACCGGGAAAATGTGATTTCATCATTGAATGGGGGAGCTTTGAAACAGCCTTCCCGATATACAAATAAGTTATGAATGTGCCAGATCTGACAAAGAGAAACATTTATTCTAATGCCTGAAGCTCCGACGCTGGAGTCGCTTGAACATTGTGTCTTGCTGTCATCTGTTTCATACAGGTTTCAGTAAATTACAAATTTTCAAGTTCTAGAAATAATCTCCATTATTCATGCAAAAGCACATTGCATAATTTGTCTAAACAGAGAAACATAGTGTGCACAGAAAGAGTAGAAGACTGCTTATTGTTTAAGTGCATGTGTGAGAGGATCTGATATGCTTGTGCCAACAAAATTTAGACCCCTTATGTAGTCAGTAGCAAAGGTGAGGGCTCTAAGCTCATCTCTTCCTCTTTCTGCTCCTATCTGAGGCACCAAAAATAGGTATCTGAAGTTACAAAATGTGAGTATTCCTATCAAGAATGATCATGATTGAGAAGTTAACCGTGTCTAACTTTGAGATTGTCGCTTGAGGCTGGTGTGTTGCACTGGATGACCTTTAGAGGTCCCTTTTAACCTTAATTGTTCTATGAGTCTGTATTATTATCTCCCTGTATATCTCTGTGGTATAGAAAGTAGATAATTAATTTGTGTGAGCCCTGTAATTTTTTCCTGAAATCATAATAATCTTGACCTAAGTATAGGCACTTATGCTACTGAGCCTTTTACCATCATTTTTGGAACTTCCCATCTATTCAGAACCCAGATCATTGCTCGGTCCACTGTATCGCTGCGGGTTATTCCAGCGGCATGAATAGCAAAGGAGTAGAGACCCACCATTCTGAAAAAAACGGCACCTGTATCCCAAATTTCTAGTATTTCCCGGAATTGATCTTATAAAATATCATCAAAAAATCTTACCTGATCACAAAGTTCTCTGTTGCACATGAGACAGCAGTACTTCAACTTCTGCATTAATTAAACATTAAATTGTATGAGGATGCCAGATGATAATCAATTGCTTTTTCCTAGACTCACAGACTTCAAAGGCAGGCCTGTTATGGAGCCCTATTGCTATTTCTAACAAAAGGTTCATTGCCTCATAACATGATGTCAGTTCCATACAGAAATAAGAATTAAAATACTAGAAATTACCCTGCAAGTAAGTAATTAACAAGATCAAAATCCTCCTGTACCTCCCACCTTGTATTTGAGAGAATTGGCTGATCTTTTTCTGCATGGCATATATTTAGTAAATCTACAAAGTGCAAGGAAAGGTCAGCAGTAACAATTGCTTTACAAACTGGCAGACTGCCAGCACTGGATCAAAATTGTAGTCTCAGAATGTTTAGTGTAAATTTGCAATGGAGAGTCTGGTGCTGTGCTAGGTTTCACAAGGCTGTAACAAACCGTTTTCTTCATTCTCTTCACATTAAGTTCTCTAGTAGAGATGTTACTTTACATACCTGAATGTACCAGGATTCTGACAAAAATTGCTCATTTCTTGTTATTTATCAGACAACAGTACACAGCTGGTAAATTCTCCTGTTCGTGTCCTGTCCAAAAGTGTTGAAATGGATGCCTACGTATACTTTTGGAATATGTTACTGAAGAGATAAATATGTCCATGGGAAATCAAACCAAAAAGCTGGCTGGTTTGCACATGCTCTTCACCCTTACATTAAGAAGGTTTTCTTAGCTTTCAGGATTTGGTGTGGCTCTTCATAATGTATTTTATGGTTTCATTGTTATTCATTGCTATTTCTTTTCATTTTCATTTTCATTGAAATGAGTAGCTATGGTTACTGTATGGCTACTGCAGTCCCATGCAGTGAGGTTGTGAGGGTTTTTAATTGTTGTATGATGTATGTTTTCAGACTGCAGTAAGAATTCTTCACCTTCCAGCCCTAACTCTTATTTCTTGGGAAAATAAAATTTGATCACAGAAGTTCCGTAAGCCTGCCTGAAACAAGGGAATTTGGTAAAAGGCGATGTTTGAATAATGATGATAAGCCTTTTGAGAAGAAGCATGTATTCTTTTTGTCAAGGGAATAGAATATGGAGGGCAAAACTGTTTTAGTAAATCCTGTCATAGTTGCAGGTTACTATGAAAAATTGAAAACTTGCTCAAGATAAGTGCTGTAGTGGTTAGACTACAGCGGGCCAGCATGTCTGGGAGAACTCAGATGATATCTGATGGGGAAAGGACATAAGAGAAAACTGAAGTAACAATACCCATGAGACGTTTCTCAGTGCTGCATAAGTTGACTAGTATTCACCAAGATAAAATTGGACATAAATTGTTGGACTCACATTCAGCGTAATCTAAAGCAAAACAACTGTTATGCATACTATATGCAAAGGGGTTGGAATCAATTGTGTGAGCTCCTGTGTCCTGTGTTATATTTTGTTTACAGAGCCATGAGATCTATTTAAAAAGAAAATCGGGAATATTACTTAAACCACTAGGGCTCCTCAGCATTGCTTTGTGAGCAAAGCAGCAGCAAACATACAGCATCCATATGGGGTACCTGATAACACTGGACATTTTCCAGGATTAGTCATGTTCTCTCACGGTGAGTGTAAGGCTACCATTCTGTGCCACACCATTCTGTGCCGCTGTTGCTTCTGGCGTAAGGTGGCATGTCATGGAAACAGGGTTTATCTGAGACTTGACAATATCATGTTAATGTCTGGCTGCCAGAGCAACTTGTTTGAGCCACAGGAATCTACATTTAAATCAAGAAAGTCATTAAGCTCTTTCACATTAGAAGAGAAGCTAGTAATTTCAGTGCATTTTATAATATTTTCACACTGTGTGTGTACACTCATACAAAACTCTCACTTATTTAGTTACTTTTTTATTATTTTATACATATTCCTGATTTTTATTGAAAAAGACACCCGAGTAGTTAGTGTAAATAATTTTATTCTTGTTCATTGATTAGTAGCTAAAAAACAGCAAAATTAAATGAGATTAACTTGCTTCTTTCTGATAACAGCTATTTGTTGATTTATTGGTAATCAGCAAAACAAATATTTAGTATTGTAATTGTTGACAAATAATGTAAATTATAGTTTTGATGCATCAGTTCATGTGTAGTGCTTTGCTGCAGGCTGCCTGATCAATGCCTTCACTGTACGTTCTGGTTTTGGTTTTTTAAACACATACAATACAATGAGAAAGGAAGAAATTGAGGAAAGGAGATATGCATATGCTGAAGGGGCACAAATAAGCTTGAATTCGTGGGAGGGATGGCTCTTCAGAAGTAGAACATGTTGGACGTGGGACGTTTTATCAAAGGTAATGGTTACAACAGTTTTTGAAAAGAACACAAAGCTGACTGGAACAAATAATAGAATATTAGAATATATAGAATATAGTGTTAGAAAATCTTCCCGTTAACTGAACACAATATGCAGGAGCAAACATATGGATCGGTCTCCTTAAGAACAAAGACAGTTGTTTGAGATGAACCTCAAAGGGAAGAAGAGAAGTGGCATTTCACTTCGGGAAAGACAGAAGAATAATGGGGTTAAATTAGAGCAACATCACAGTATCACACTGGTGGAGTTTAGACAAAGACAGAGAGTACAATGCTCTATGTGGAAAAACAAGAAAAAGAAAGGATTGAGTCTGTTACAGGCATAATGAAGTTCTGTTTGGTTTTCGGTGTTTCAGTGTTAGAAAGCTCTTTCCAATTTGTTTGGTGCTATGGTTCTGTGCAGTTTGGGCAGTGTTGGTTCCATAGACAGTGCTGCCACAGAGAATATCCAGAAGAAACCCTCAGCATTGAGTGTAATGTTCCTTTTACTCCTCTCATGAGTTTGCTTTTCTTTTCCTTTTTTAAACAAGCTAGTTGCTAAAACCTTTATATAATCTTTGGCCCTGATTCCTCAAGCTGAATGCCTAGATTTTAATTGATGAACTGCAGGCATTCAGCTGTCTTACTTGCTCTGCTTTTTAGTTACAATAGCTTGGACATGTTGGTGACCTGTATGTTGAAATGTATCAACTGTTTTTCTTGTTGAAATTCATCTTTCTGTGCCTGACTGTGGCACTTCACTGTACATTATATATACACTATGTAGGGAATATGAGTGCCTAGAGCATTCTTTAAGTGGCACCTTTAATGCAAAGCATGAAAAAGCCCATTTACAGGTTAGCATCTGAATTTCTACCAACGCTAACTCTGTACTAACTAGTTACCTGGATGTTAGTAAATAAAACAGAGAAAAGAAATAGTAAGATAAAAATATATAAGAAGTTTCTGTGTCTTCTTTTTGTCTCCTTCCCTTCAACAGGTCTGTGAATGCTGTTAGATATTTGTAGGGGCACAGCAAGACAGGTTTGCTGTGTCTGATGTAAGACAGAATTTCTCAGACGGGTAGGCTTGTGTTTTTCACATTGATCCCTAAGTCAAGCAGACAGGTACGCTTTATCATTCTCTGGTTAAAATAAATAAATTAGTCACAGCTTTTTCTTCACTGTGCTTTTGAGCTCCCTTGTCAACAAGTCTGGTTATCTTATGCGCTGTGTTCCTTTCTTTTGTTGAATCCATGAGTTCACTTTTCTTCTTTCTCTCCCGCTCCCCCACAATTGTATTCCCCTGCATCTTAAATAGTTCCTTTAAGAAGTAGCAGACTTCCAGAGGAATTTTGATATGATCTCCCATTATGGAGACTTCAATCTGTTACACAATCACGATTCAATCTGTTAGCTAGATAAGAGTTTAAGAAATTTTTTAGGCTTTAAGAACTTTGTAACACAAAGAAGCAATTTAATATGCAGTTAACAATACAGTATAATATTTACAGTAATGTTTTAATAAAAACGTGATTATATGCCAAGGAAATAAATTACTCAAACTGAGATGATAATTTAAAGGACCCAAAGATAAAAATTACAAACTGCAAAAAATCAGGGTTACATCTAAGCCTTTTAAGAAATATGTGCCTTAATATTAAAAAGAAAAGAGGGGAACGGGGGAAAAGAAATTTATTCTTTCAGCTCCTGAGAATCCTGTGGTGTGCAAAATCAGTCTTCTGTAGCTGTGATACCTGTTGTAACATTATACTACCAGGTGCTGCAATAGCATGCTGCATTCAGTAGGACTGGACTGTGCAAAATAAGGCAAAAATGACACCTGTACACAAATATTTATAGCACTAGCACAGGATCTGCTACCTGGCCTGAGGTTACGTTGTGTCTGTTAGGAATGATAAAACTGATTTTTTTGATTTATTTTATTTTTTTTAATTACAGAAACCAGTAAGTTGTTGTTTTGGGAGTATTAAGCACAGTAGGAGACTAATGAAGTCAAACTTCATCAGAAAAAGTCTCTAAAATAACTTCACTTTTCATCTTCTGCAAGTATAGAATACAGATCACATAATGATAGTATGTGAATGTCTTAAGTATGTGTTAAGAGAGAAACAATTGATCATTTTGATATCTTAAGAATTAGTTGGATACATGGTTATGTTGTCCCTAGCACACAAACAGTTTGACAAGACAGAACCAAGTATTTATTTAGATAAATAAACTTTATTAACCTTGTCTCAGAGTCAGGGGCATTCAGAGTCCCTGATGAGACAGAGAGCCTGGAATCAGTCAGTTATCAAAATTTTGTTAAAAATTATCACTTCTGGAAAACTTCTAAAAGAGGTTAATCCAGAATGTATTTCTGGTGAAAGAAAGCAGGAACAGAATATATCCATAACGAAGGCCAAGTCCTCCTATCTATAGCCAAGAGTAATTGATGAAGTTTAGCTTGTGAATTGGAGTGGTAGTCAGGAAGGTGTGCAGGTCAGAACAGCGTACCAAATGTTTGATCCTGACAGGGGAAAAAAAGGAGTTCAACTCCTGAAGTGCGTGTTTTCAATGTAACGCTATCCTGGTCATGAACATGAGGCCAGTCTGAAGTTACTCTATCCTCTCTTATGTTGCCCTCACCACTATATATGCCTAGCATGTCTGGCATAATAAAACAAGCTGTTCTAGGATTCCTTTCCAGTGGATTGTTGGAGAATTTTGTCTTTCCAAAGCATATACAGAGAATTGCAGGAAGATGCAGGGAAGCACTGGATGCCAGATTTAGGGAATAAATACACATTTTTTTGTCAATTCGGTTGGAGCAGTTTAAGAAGGTATGGCTTCACTTATACCTTATCCCTTGTCAGGAGGCCACTGCTACATCATGCGTGGGGCATTAAGGAAGTGTATGAGTGCTCCAAGTTTATTTCTATAAATGTTTGATGAGGTTAACTCAGATGAAACCAGATTAAAAAATATCACCTGCAGTGCATATGTTATAGTAGTCTATTGGTTTTAATGTATTTCAGCAAATTATAATGACATGGCTATCTTACATCTAAATATGTCATAGTTCTTTTTCCCCAAGTTTACTCTGTAATTGCACCCATTCCCGTGCACCGGGGATAGAGCTCTTCTGCATAAGGGCATTGAGCTTGATTATCTTCTGTTAAGTAGAATGATAAGCTTCATTTCCTGTGTTGATTCATGAGAAATATTTTGAAATATTGTGATTTCAGTTCAAGCAAAAAATATTTTGATGACAACGTTTGCCGTCCTCCTTATAACTCTGTCAGTATATATTGTGAGTTAGAAGGAAAAATGAGTGGTTGTGGCTGGGTCAGATAGCAGGAATTTACAGAGAACTCGGTGTTCTGTGTTGCATCCAACGAAGTCTGTCTTCCTTTGAAGCAGGAATGACCTCTCTGACTGAATACCAAGGAAGTTCAAAACCCTCTAATTTTCCTTGAAATGTATTTTTATCATGATCAGGGGCGGGCAAAGTTAAAAAGTACAAGACCGACAGTACAGAAAGGAAAAAATGCCTTTACTGAATGGTGCAGATATTCTGTACCAGAGTTTAAAATGCCTCTGGTTTTTTGGGCTGCATCATTTTTATGGTACACAGCATGTTACTGGGGAATGCTTACTCATTCAGTTCAATTTCTAAAAGAAATTATAGAAATTTATGAACTCCACTGCAAAATCATAAAGTTTAATTAGTATCAGTGACTGTTACTGTCATTGGCAATACCATTAGTATTGAGAGAAAAACATATACTTAATGAGGAGAAAATATTTCAAATAGGAATTGAAAAGCATATGTAAAACATATGTAAATGTGTGTAGATATGTATATGTATACTAGAATTATTTTGTATGAAGCCAGATGTACAACCAAGGGTCTCTTTGGATGAGTTACATAAAATCACTTTCCATGATTCATGTTTTAAAGTTGAGGACTGACCTACTGTCCAGAAGCATTTTAGAAGTTCTGAGAAAAATTAGTATAATGTCCATTGTGTGTAATGCCATAAGACCTTTTGGAAGATGTGCACAAAATCTGTTAGGTACAGTTTTAGTACTGCACTTCTGCAAATACTATACACTGCTTCCTAAGAAAAATTGTTGTAATGACTCAACTGCAACAATAGTTGACTCACCGATTCTGTGTCTGTGCCAGATCCCTCTTTGGTTTGTGTAAGGTCCCAGCGGGGAATTTGTACTTGCATGGGAAAAAACAGAAGTAGGGGAGAAATTGCTTTAACACTTGAAAATTTTGCAGATTTTCCCAAGGTCTCCTACTGCAAAGAATAACAACATTAAAGAAGGTATGGTGTTAAAACATTTTCAGTGCTGCCCCTATTAAATCTGTCAATCATGTTGATTCTTTTCAGTTTTTAACAGTTCTGTTGTATATGAAGAAGATAATATTTGCACATTTTATACCATCAGTCAACTGAAATGTACCCATTGATTCCAAAAAGGTATTTGACCCTCAAAAAGCAATTACTTCTACTTAAATCAAAAGACAAATGTGGATGTGGTTTCCTGAGTAAAATAACATTTTAAAACATTATAAAGTGGAGATAGGAAGGCAGCAATAAACACACATTTTAAAAGACATATATTTTTAAGCACTTGTCAGAAACGTTAACCTGGTGAGATGTGGAAATGTCAGACACATTACATGTGCAGGACGTGCATTTGGCATTTTGCTGTCAGCAGGGGAGTTCTTCTACAACTAATTCCTCAGGAACCACATGCTGAGTCTGTCTGCAGGGAGGAAGAAGGGCTAGGGGTAGAAGCATATATTGTTTATTCTGTGGAGGCATATTACAGGATTTTTTCTCTTTAAGGGAAGACCATGAGTTGTGTCAGTCATGCTGTACAATAATTTTCTGGAGTTGGAATAAAATCTGTGTTTTATGCAAAACATGAATTAAACTGTGCACCTTACTAGTCTTACAGGTACAAATGGGCAAATACTAGTATGCTACATATAAAATTGGTTAAAAATCTCTTCTCTTGCAAATCAGAAGTGTGTGATAAATATTTTCTGCTGCTGAATTATGACTGTTGTAAGAGGACCTGTACAGCATTGTTTTATTGGGATCTCTTTTCAGACATAAGAAAAGGGAGGAGGGAATTGATTCCCTGGTTTAGCCATTTTAGTTACTTTCCCTCCTCTCACCTCAGTTCTGCCAGATAACAAAAAAACCTGTTTGCTGTACTATTGGATTTAAATGGGAATGTTGGCCCCCATAACATGCACTATCCCAGCAGTACTATTGACGATGTGACAGTTGTTTATTTCAGCTACAGATATTTAATTTTACACTATGGGTATAGTATGTAGGCTTAAGAGCATGGTAGGGAAATGGAATCTAAGTATCACTGTAAACTCAGAACCAAATCTCCTGCAGGATAGTATCACGTAAAATCAATATATTAATGAATACACAGAATATAGTTGGTAGTTATAGTTTAAGTTTATACACCAATGTTTCCCGTAGAGAACTTCATAGGTACACCATAAATGCAAAGAGTTATGATTTTTAACCTCTTTTAGATTATAAACTCTAAAAATTGGAATCAATATTATGCAAATTTAACAGTAGTATTAAATAGAGGAGCAACATTGAATGGAAAGTTGGATTCATAGCAAATAGTCTCCTCTCCTTATTGCATTTTTTTCAACTTTTTAATGTTTATTATTATTTGATATAATCTTGGTTACCACTGATAGATGCACTTTTTTTATAATGTGGTCAGAATGCAGTGAAAAGATAACAGACCTCGTTTACGTTAAGAAAAATTATATTTGGCGTTTTAAGTATGCCTTTGGTTCAGGTAGATATGGTTTTGAATTTTACCCTGCATGAACAAAAATTATATAGGCTTTAGAGTTGGAAAAATGTCTTTTTCAAGTTAGTGAGATGTGTTCTGTTATTAATTTTGCTCTCATTAAGACTCTGTTTTCTTATGTGAATAAAATGCAATAATTGAGTGCATCTTGATATGAATCCAGAGAAGACAGAAATGGAAAGAAGAAAAAAAAACTTTTTGGTTTCATCTAAATAAAATAATTCTGTCTCATTCCTCCAGGAAGAAGTCACAAAATTTCTTCACAAACCTTTGTGGAATCATAGTTTTATTGTAAATAGGAAAAATTATTTCTGGAACTTAAGATCCTTAAATTTCTTTAAAAAGTGTGTTAAGACCCTGTTGTGGTTTAACCTCAGTCGGCAACTGAGTACCACCCAGCCGCTCGCTCACTCCTCACACACCCCCCCACTCCCCGGTGGGATGGGGGAGAGAATTGGAAGAGTAAAAGTGAGAAAAACTCGTGGGTTGAGATAAAAACAGTTTAATAATTGAAATGAAATAAAATAGTAATAGTAATAACAATAATAATAAAAGGCTGTGCCCCCTCCCAGCTTCTTGTGCACCTCCAGCCTTCTCAGTCGGTAGAGCATGGGAAGCTGAAAAGTCCTTGACTAGTGTAAGCACTACTTAGCCACAACTAAAACATCGGTGTGTTATCAACATTATTCTCATACTAAATCCAAAACACAGCACTGTACCAGCTACTAGGAAGGAAATTAACTCTGTCCCTGCTGAAACCAGGACAGACCCTTAAATTTCTATTAAAAATGTATAGCTTTCCCTCATGGACAATTGTTCCATTAATTTTTTTCAGGATTAGGCCAAAATTCTGATTACTGTGCATTGCAGCTTCGCTGACAGCAAATAGATGCAAATGCTGAACCACATTTAATCTCTAGCAGTAATCATTATTTGACTTTAAATGTTATGCAGCAAGACTGTATTTCTTTTTCTGGGTCCTTAGCTGTAGTTAACTACATAGGCAAAATACAAGTAGGAAATAGTGAAGCTCTTTTTTAATCTTGAGAAATAGTTTATTAGTAGATGAAGGATAAAAGCCTTTTTTCAGAGGTTTTCAAAGCATATACTCAAAGATATTTAACTTAGTGGACTGCATATTATTGTCAAAAAGGATATAAAAGCTGAATTATCCCTGTCTTCCGATTGAGACAGCATAGTTGGTCCATATTGGTAAAAATGTTTGTCGTTCTTTATGAATTCACCAGTGTGTTGTCAAGCACTGAAGTTCGTTATGTTTTCTTCAGCTGAAATCCCTTTCAGTTAAGTGCTTCTGGTCTCCATACACCATATTCCTGATCCCATCTCTGCTACACCAGCATATGTGGAAAATAACATGGATTGCGATGGTTTATTGAGCTGCTATATCAGATTCTCCCTGTGAAACCTAGTCTGTCATTCTGCTGTTTGAGTATCTCCTAAGATTGGTGCACGTCAGCGTTCACCCATCAAAACGCCTCCTTCCTAGGATGTTACTGCGTTTTGTGCAGTCTGTGCAGCACTTCTTCCCAGATTTCTAACTCCATGTTCTTGCTACCATCTCACATACAAAAGCGGCTGCATAGTGAGTATGCCTTAAGGAAAAGGTGACTCAAATAATGATATGCTTAATTTTTATCTAGTATGTTGCAGTCATAGATTTCTGAACAACTAGGAGTTTTGTATCATTATGCATTGCATGAAACTGAGCAAAGAAAAGTGCAGGACAGTGAAATAGCTGATGATAAACCCCAATGTTAAAATGATGGTGAAATGTTACTGTCTGTTTCCTATCAGGGAGGCATATGGGGGTTTTGTTTTGTAAGAACTAACTGCTGTCACTCAACTTGGAGGAAAAATAACTTTTTTTTTTTTAAATAGGAAAAATAATTCAGTTATTAACTGAAAACAAACCGCACTTTCTATATAATGCAATAATTATTTGTAGCCTTACTGAGGAATAGAATTAAATGAATTAGAAAAATAGCTTGAAAAATATCACAAATATCTTTGGGCTTATTTTTAAGTTTTCTTAAATGGAAAACAGTAATAATTATTAATACCTCTCATTCTTTTGTCATATGATGATGTCGCATGATTCAAGCTCAATTGTGTAAACACTTGATTAAATGTAAAGCTAAAGATTCTGACTGTAAACTTCACTGCATCTGAGCAGAGAAGAATATACAATGACATATAAGAGGATGTGGGGAAAAGATGTAGTAATCACGTTTTATTTATAAAATTGTAGTTTCATGGAAACACAGTTTTATTTTAAAAAAACCCTGAAACTGCACAATTTTACTTTGGTTTATAGTCTTTCTCAAATGAAACCTAAGCACAACTGTAACTAATGTGCTTATCAAGGAAAAAAAATTCAACAGCTGTAGTTCTTCAGTGTGCTTGGGGCTAGCCTGAGGACCTTACTGTTCCTCTGAACCATACTTTGATTCCCACTCTGTCTGTTGGGTTGGGAAATGAAAGTCATTTTGACCATTTAAACTTCTGGATAGAGAAAAGTCTTTATTCTTTGGTGTTGTAAAAGAAGGAAGAGAATTTGATAGTTTTGGGATGCTTGTGGAGAATTTCAATGACACCTCTAGATCCTTTCACGTTCTTTATCTTGGTGTTGAAATTTTTCAGTGGAATCTTAATATTTGTTACAATGGGTAAATATGCTCAGAGTTATATTAAGAAACAAAGGGTAATGTGTAGGACTAGACTTTACTTTTTCAGTAATTGCTTCTAGTTGTTTTGGTTTCTTGTTTTTGAGAAAAATATCTAGCGCTCCATTTGAAGGCAAACAGCTGTACCAGCTTGTAGGTGGGGTGGCTTGGGGGTACACTTCTCCCATAATCTCATGTAGTAGATGATTTAAAAAAAAAAAAAAGGTGTATGCTTCTTTTATTCTCTTCGTATTTTCCTCATCAGAAATATTTCAACGTTCCTGATGGAACTTTATGCCTTTGTGGTACCAGAGGTACCCACATTAAGTTTTCACTTTGACCAAAGTTTGAAACATCCAATAATGATGGTTAATAAAGCATCAGTGATACTACATGGCTGCCCATATTTTTCATATTCATTACCAACTGTTTTATTAAACCACTGTAAAGCTTGTATCATTCTCTTTAAAGAACCATTAACATACACGGGCAAAGTTACGGAATGTCACAACTTCTGATCAAAACTCAGTATGATAAAAGCTCAAGTTGTTACATGGTTCTACTTGTTTTCCTTTTACAAGAAATTATTAAAATATCTTGGCTTAAGAAGAAATCTACTTTCACATCAGTTTTTTTTTTCCTCTTCTGTAGTTTGATTAATAAAATGGTAGTCCCAAAGCTGAGATATTTGAACATGGAATCAAGCATAGCTTAGAAAGCTATGCAAAAACTGCTAAAGTTCCATAATACCATTTTTTAACTCCCATACTGAATGTATCAGCACTGAAATGCACCTGTGGCTGCATGCTAATAATGGAAACTGAGCACCAACGAAGAGAAGGAACAAATGGAAAAGTATTTTGAATCCTTTAATGTTTAAAAATAGTGTCATTTTCATGAAGCTTTCTGTAACTGTTGCTGAATGATGGTCTGAGTCAGCGTTAATGGGATTTGAAGATGCAATTCCATGGTGCTCTAATTATTTTAATCCTGATTTTCAGACAATGTTTTATTAATGGTATTGTGTTAAAAGCCTGATAAGTTACTCTTAAGTGTGGCAGGAAGAGGGGCCTAATTAAAAAAGGAGAGAGAGAGAATTATTGTTTACCCTGAAGATATCATGGAGGTTTTTTTAGTGGGAAACATTACCGTTTAAGACATTCCATGTTGGAGTAAAGAACTTCAGTGAGTACAACTTATCCCTAGTGCTTGATCCTTCACTTTCTCAGGCTTATGTGTAGAGTTGTCTCAAGTTATTTAATAGAATGCTAGCCTGGCTTCTCTGTTCCTCCAGCCTCATGGTGCTGGTATTTGTGTTTTCCTTCCTTAGCTTTGTCTTTCTGCAATTTAGAACTTGCAGCGTTCAGCTTACCAGATGATCAGTAAATGTCAAACAAATCACAGCGTTGCTGCCAGCAGAGATATTGAAGTGCTGCATTCTGAATGTGACTTTTTTTAATTGATTCCTGAGAGGTCGAAATAGAAAGTGCCAATGCATGAGCATCAGGGATTCATAGAAACAGGGCCTCGGCATCCCAGCTTTTTTCCTCCATGTACTTATCTGTGCTCTCCTTACCTTGGGCAGGTGTGAGCACCTGCTTGTGCTCATATATATAATCACCCTAGGAACTGTTAACATAATTTTAGTTTTGCTGAGAATTAGCTTATCTTATACCTGGGAAGACAGTTCAGGAAAACATATCCTAAAACTGAGAGGGGAAGACGTTTAGCTGAGTAGCACGCATCCTTCAGAAACAGCAGGGGCATATTGCAGGCTCTAAGCTACCAGCATAAGGTGTCACCAGTGGTCCCCTGCTTTCCCTCTTCTCCCGCATTTCTTTACCCCTTCATCTTAGTGACGGCTGCTTCCTCTTCGCTTGTCTGTTAGGCTGAGAAGTATTGCCTGTGCCACTTGAGCCATATTTTCTTCCTCTCGCCAATCTGTATGTGGTGTTTTGATAGGCCAACTGTCAAGCAGCATACTATTGAATGTAGTGATACTTGTGTATTCCAGCCAGTAGATGGCAAGCACAGTCCCGTCAGCTCTGCCCAGCCAAGAGATGTGTCCTGTGGGTCAAGCCACTTCCCAGTTCTGTGAAATGTGACATAATTATGACTCAGCAGAGAAACAGGGACAAGAAAAGGATAGCATTTACTATTCTTTACATATTCTTTACATTGAATTAATGGCAAATGGCTTCTACATTTTTTCCTAGACTCATTTCAAGATTTAACTCCTTTTTCTCTCCCCTGGCTCTCTTGATTCTTCTTCCTCTTTTAAATTATGTATATAATTTTGCTTTCCCCAAGGTCGCAAACGTACTAGTCCTAGGAAGTTTTAGCATAAAGAGAAGGGGTTATGACCCACTCTGCAAAACATGGTTTGTATGTTTTATATCTCCACTTTGCAACCTGTCTGCAGAGCGGCAGATAAACATACAGTTAATAACAGCTTCCTTACTAAAAAGTTGGTCAAATCAATTTAAGCTAAAATATAACTTTCAGTATTATACTGCGCTGCTTCCTACTCTGATTTATCAGAATAGTTACATTTACATGTCAGATGCAGAAAGAAGCTGATCCCAAAAATCAGGCTTGCTCATCTGTATAATCATTTTTGAGCATTTTCTAATCAGAGATGCCTTCTGCATTAGCATTGATGATTTTCAGTTGCACTGATATGTTTGTTCTATATTTGTGATTAATAAACTGCTTGCAATATTTTTCCACTGACTGTGTGAATATGTTTTCACCTGTACAAAAAAAGCATTGTTACAGAGGTTCCAGAGAATGTCCTGCATTTGTCTGTTCTCAGTGATTACATATTCCTGGAAAATACTTGGAAACCGTGGGTTTCTGAGGGTAGGTTTCACTACTCTTTGCTATTCTGGTCTCCATTTGCATACTGGGATGGAAGAACGTTGTCAGAATACATATTTATGATTGCTGGATAAATGTTCATGCTCGATGTGTCAATGGAGAGCTCTACCAATCCTATTCTCTTCTATTTTTTCTGCAACTTACTGATATGTGCATGCAAATAGATATGTAGATGAACTCTTCAGCTTCCACAGTAAACTTCCACCGTGAAGTTTATCTAGTACAGACATAGAGTGATAAAGCTTTGAGAGATAAATTTTACCCACAGCCTGAGATTAACATCTTGGCACTTGTGCAATGTCATGTGTATGCCCAAACTCTAAAGGTGATGATGAAAGGAGCTGGTTTCGCATTTGCTGTTTTAGCAGATCAGCCTTTACATATAGCCAATATGCCTTCAGTACTGCAGTGAAGTTAGGCAAGTGGATGGAACTGTGCGAAGTTTCCCTGCACAGGACAGCAATTGAATGAAAGAATGACCTAAAAATATACAGAGAAGTCACTGATATGATATCATACTAGCAGGGAAGTTACTGGGGAGAAGCAGCCCTCATCTTTCAATGTATAATACTAGTAAACATGCAAATTAGATGTCGGTGTTTTGTCTAGATGATTCTGTGGCTGTCATCTTTCTTTCCATCAACAAGGTTAAAATATATGTATAGTTAATTAACAGGTCTAAAAATAAGGAGAACTTTGAAGTGCAGGTTATGGGCTAAGTCTGACAATATCATGAGCGTATTTTCTATAAATGGATTATTTTTAGAGGCCTTTTCATTTTAAATCCTTAGGCTACACCCACATCCTTTTTTAAAAAGTCTTTTCCTGAAGCTAGGAGGATTGTAACGCTGAGGCTTTCAAATAATCAGCTCCTTCTAGGAGCGGGAGCTTGAAGCAAAATACTAAATAAGGAGGTTAGTCACATTAACAGAATAGAACAAACATGACTCAGTAGACAGCGCCAAATTCAACAGGGTAATAAAAAGCAGCATATGCTAATATGTTAGAGATTAAAGGGAGGTGGCACAAGTGACATGCTAAGGCAAATTACATTGTTCTACTGTTCTATAGGCTCCAAATAACCTCTGGCCTGAGGGCTTAAGATTCTTATTACTTGAAAATAAGAAAATAAAGATAGACTTCATCTTGCCTAATTTGCGCTAAAAGATATGCTCTTAATCAAAGTTAATCATCAGTAAAATAAGACAGGCACTTACAGAGTGATGCCTCCTGCATGCTTCATCTTAGGGTGGCATGGGAGAAATTTCCCTGTTGTGGTGCGTATCTCTGTTCATTAACTGCAGAGGTAACTACTTGATAATTATAGTTAGATAACTATTCTTAAATTGTTAGAATTAGTTGAAGCCCATCCTAAACATCTAAGTTAAGATAGAAGAGTGTGTTTCATCTGAAATTCTCTCACTAGTTAATTGCTCTGCACTGTCCTGTGGCATCAGTTGTCTTGCTGCCACCCACTTCTTCATGGAGGGCAGTGGGAGACCAGAGGTGCTAATTTTTAGGTGCTGCCACTTGTAGGGTCTTTGGACACATAGCCCAAATTTGGATATTCCCAAGATTTGTCTTAGTTTGCAAATATTCTCAAGAAACTGGATAAGAAACAGTTAACCCTATTTGTAATTTTCCCTTGGCTTAGCTTTTATTTTAGGTAAGTTTAACAATGGCAAGTAAACAATTTCCAAAGCAATAGCATTGCAAACCTAGAAATGGAGTTATAAAAGTGAGGAATTAACATATGTTATTAAAATACTTCCAGACAACAGCATTTATCACAGTTGTCATTTAAAGATTTTTTGAAGCAAATCTTGACAACAGAAGTGGATATCTTGGTAGTCCTTCAAAAAGTCCTGTGCTGGGGCACAGTCTCCACAGTTATGCTTCTCAAAAGAGCACCGAAGCTAATGCAGGTAAGGTCTTTTGAAGGAATTTCTTGCAGCTTGAAGACAACATAGAGGCAAGTAAACGTTCTTGAGTTTGTCTGAAAGTGAGTCTCCTTAAGTTTAGCTGGGAATTCTTCCAAGAAGTACTTTCAGCGGTTTGGTTTTGCTTTGTTTCTCAGATGTTTACCTTTTGGGTCTGGAAGTCAAATTGTAGTTATGAACTCATATTACATGTTGTTTGAGTTTGTTGGTTTTCTGTGTCACTTAAGAAAGCCTTGTGACAGAGTCTGTACCTGACATCTCAGTAAAACATATGTCAGTTTTGGGAATACAGTATTTGAAGCAAATGTCTGTCCTCGGTGCACACGGGAATCCGTTTTAGAGATCATGCGTTCTAATGTCTATGGCACAGCACCCATAGTATTGTGTTAGGAAGTATATTGTTTGGTGTGTACCACCGCTGGTTTCTGTATTTGTGGCACTTATGCTACTTTGTAATTTACTCCCATTTTATGATGAATTTAAAACTTTTTGTAACAAAGTAGCACTACACATACTCTGATGAATTTGAATTGATGTCATCCATGGAATTTAACTTTATTTTGTCATTATGTATAGTTAATTCTAGATTCATATGCACTTATGTTTTGATGAAAATGTAAAGATTATTCTTTAGAGCCAGGGTTACTTGTTTTTATAAAATACATGTAGTTTTATATCTCTCATGATTAGTATTCGTCTCAGTCTCCATTATAAGTACATTTTATTCATGATTATGCTTTAACTGCCTATTTACACTTTTTTAAAAAAAAAAAAGAAATTTATGCTTTAACTGCCTATTTACACTTTTTTTTTAAAAAAAAACATTCCATTTTTGTAGGTAGGGTTTTGGATTAACTATTCTAGGCTTGTAAATTTAAACATTCAAAAGTCTAGATCCTAGACGAACAGACATGCATCCTGCAACACCGACTTGTGTGCCTGTGCTTTTGCAGGGAAGGAGAGGTAGGATGGGATTTGGATACTTTAGTATGCTCCGTGCTTCCTGTTGACTAACTCAAGGCAGTTCTATGAGAAGCCTCCAGAGCTTTTGTTGCTGTTTCTTCTCACGCTTCTGAGTTATCTAATTCTTGCCGTATTATCTGTGGAGAATAGCGGGTGCCTAACTGGAAGCAAGTGCTACGGTGCTTAACTGCAAGTCCTTGTGTCTTTTATTGCATCTAGTTTTAAATAGCTAACAAGGAAATCATCCAATCTTTGGAGTCAATTTAAAAATGACGACTGCCGGGTATTGCTGAAACTGGTATTTACTAATTGCTTGGTATAAAGGGCAAGAATTAAATGGACTTAATGATTATTTTTTTTTTAAACCAACCTGCATACAATTGTATCCCTAATATGATATTTGAAAACTGTAGTTCATTTATTTTTTCCTTGCTTACTGAAAGCAACAAAGAGGATTCTCACTTGGCTGCAAAGGCTCAGGTCACAGAGTAGAGTTTTGTGAATTTCATAGAACTAAAGAAAGTAGACTTTAGCAGGGCTGCCACTCAGCTATTCACTTCCCAGCTTGTACTGGTGCTTGGGATTATTCCACACCTTTGGAGAACTCTGTGTTTCCCTGCAAAACATCATGAGGCCTCTGTGGGCCATTCCTCATGTTTAAAGGTTCCTCTGGACTGAAATGATGCAATTTTTTGTGTCAGCCACTCCCCCAATTTAACACCAACCAAAAATATACTGGCAGTGTACTCTGTCTCATTGTCCAGGTCTCTGATGAAGAGCTTGAATGATACGGACTCTAGTACCCCTGCGGTATTTTGCTTGCTATTGGGTGCCAGCTGGACATTGAGGCATTAATTCCTGCCTTTTGAGTCCAGCAATTCAGCCAGTTTTTGGCTCACTGAAAAGTCCATTTGTCCAAACAATATTTCTTCAGCCTGCAGTTGAGAATGCTGTGGAAAAGGGTGTCAAAAGGTTCCCTAAAAACTAAGTGCAACATCGATTGCTTTCTCCTTGCCTCCATAGCTAGTCATTTCATTGTAGAATGTAATTATTTTGGTCAAGCGTGGTTTGCCCTCTGGTAAATCTGGGTTAACTATTCCTGATTATCTTCTTGTCATTGATGTTCTTGGAAAAGGTTTCCAAAGAGATATAGTTCAAATTCTTTCCAGGAATCATTCTAGGTGAGACTGATCAGCCTATAGTTCCCCAGGTTCTCTTTCTTGCTTTTCTTAGATGAGCATAACGTTAGCAAGGGCTTGTCCCCACGGCAATGATTTTTCACAAGTGAATGTCACCTTACGACAATATCCATCAATTTTATCAGCATTCTTGGCAAACCCTATCCAACCCTCTGCACCCATCCCTGACTCGCTGCCCCCTCACTGTGTGCCACACCTCTTGGGCACGTCCTTCATGGCTGTGCCCCAGGAAGTTCTGTCTAGCAATGCCTTGACTACACTGAAGCCTGCTCTCAAGTTCAGAGTCCAAACTTTTCCTAGTTGCCTTCCCAGGCTTTCTCAGGATCCCAAACTCTGTAATTTCATGATCTCTTCAAACTGGTACTCTGTGCAGTCAAGCGGTAATCCCTCCCACACCTCTTGGGCACGTCCTTCATGGCTGTGCCCCAGGAAGTTCTGTCTAGCAATGCCTTGACTACACTGAAGCCTGCTCTCAAGTTCAGAGTCCAAACTTTTCCTAGTTGCCTTCCCAGGCTTTCTCAGGATCCCAAACTCTGTAATTTCATGATCTCTTCAAACTGGTACTCTGTGCAGTCAAGTGGTAATCCCTCTCCTTCTCATCCTTGCTTGTCCTCTGTAAATCAGTGGTCCTTTTTCCAGTCACGCATGCTCTTCTACTGTGTCTCCATGATCACGTCACAGATTTCTGACTGAACTTGAATTTCTTGCTCATTGTTGCCCAAACTGTGCACAGTAGTGAACAGACACCTGAGGAAAGTGTCTGAATGCCCTCACTTCTGAGCAGGAATGTGGAAAGTGCCTCTTGTGGTTTTCCCTCTTGCATCTCTCCTCCACTTACAACTCCTCCTCCTTTGCTTTTGAGTTTCACTCCATGTTGCATGCTTGTACTCCTACAGCTATGTTAATATATTCATTGACAGCTTTGGTAAAAATCTAGTTTCACAGGTGTTCATGAGCATATACGCATGTATAACATTATACTGTATTACTTCAGTTTTTCGTTTTCAGCCATGTTTATCTATAAACAAACATATAGCTCCTATTTGGTTGTCTGACAAATTTTAGTTGCAATTAAAAAGCATAAATATAATTGTCATATAATCTTGGCTATGAATTTTTAAGGCAGGTGTCAGCCACTGCTAGTTAGCATGCCTTCCCGCCGCCCTAACTGGCCAGAGCTCTTGGTGTTGAGCTGTGTATCGGAAACTGTGATAGCGTTTCCAACTGCTGCTCTGGAGCCTTTTAGAACTTACAGAAGTTATATCACTGGGAATTAAGCTTTGAAAGTCCAAAGGAGAAATTGTATTTTATTTGAAAGTCTTTCAATGCTTTTAAGAGTCTGAAATAATTCTTTGCAGTTCAATAAAAAAGAAATATCCCTGCTTTATAAACCTACTTCGGGGGGTGTGGGGGGGTGTTTCCCCCCCCCCCACCATTCCCTTTGGAGCTTACCACTTGATAGATTAGCCCAGTGCTAAAAAAAAAATGCCCTTTTTCATGTGTGGAAGCTTGGTAATTGCTGCAAAAAGATTCTTAGTGGCTCATAATATACATATAAACAGATTAGTTTTGAATTTTATCTCAGCTGACATTGTAGGAGTAATCCAATTCATGGTTGTTTACCTCTGCTTTTACTGGTGCCTCAAAGGGTGCAAGCAAGCAAGGCCACATCAGCATCTGAGTAAGGAGGGCAGCTAGTTTTGTGGTGCAGAGAAGCAGTAGACTTAAGCCTCTAAGGAAGACATGTTTGAAACTATTGAGACTAATCACAGTGGTTTTGGTATATACTACTTAAAACTCGAAAGCCTGCTTGTGCAGTTAAAGTCTCAAGGCTAATACAATTGCATAGTGAGAAATCTTTCTGTAAGCTGTAAGTGTATGGCTACCTCTGATACTTCGATTGATTCCAACGTGTAGGACTTCTAAATACTGCTCTTCAAGAGAACAACTGTCATGCAGCTGAAGTGTGCGGATTGCAAATACGCTTAAGGAGAGATTAAACTGCTGAAGTTTCTGGACACTCTGTATGTAACATGGAAGCTTGGGTAAAGACCAAACCTATGGGTTCTCCGGGTCTTTCAATAACACTTTTTTCTACTACTTTCACCTTTTGTGGAATTTATTCCTCTATGATAATAGCTAATTATGAGATTGGAGGGAACTCAAATGTCAGTTACAGCTTTTAAAGTATTTTATTTTATTCATCAACTCCTTCAAATGAGTCTCAGACTTCATTGTAGTTGAAACAATTTAACAATTCTTTCTTTTAGTCATTCTCTCGCGCCTTGCCCAAGCAGTCTTTCATCGTGTTTTGTTATAGTCTCAGCTTCAGCTATTGTAGCACAATGGGAGAGTTGATTGGTTCAGGTGCTGATCTTATAATTAAATTAAATTACGTTCAGAGCAGGGGAGAGAAAGACAGGAACTAGCCATTTTAATGTGATAGTGTGTACATATAATTGATTTAAATGAATTTCAAATTCTAATCATTAAAGATTAATTCTGCTTTCAGTAATAATCAAATATACATATTTATTAAATGTAATATGCGTGAATTAGTATGTGTCAGTACATGTATACAATGATATTTAATGCCTTTTGAAACTTACGTATTGGGAATCTGTTCCCGCTATCCCAGGGTTATGTCACAAGAAATATTTTTATATACTTGGTATATTTTTATGTACTTCAATTTTTTGTCTTTGTAATTTTTTTATAAAACATTTGCTAAAAGAACAGCTCTCTGGTTCTTAGTGTTTAACTGCGAGGTATTTGTAATCTGCTTGATACAATTACACCTGTACTGGCCACCTGGCCACAAGGAGAGCACAGGTATATATACACTAGTAAATCTTGCTGTATATGGTCTATTGAGATTTTAAAAAGGAAAATATTTTCATGTTCTTTATATTATACATATTTGTTAGAGTGCCAACAGGTCTTTTATTTATAAGCTTTATTTAACTGTAAAGTATTGAAGGTTTTTCTTTTTTCTTGAATGGTAGGTTTTAAAGCATTTAAAATTTTAGCTGCTATCAAGTGTTTGGCAGTGTAGAAACTAAAATAACAAAATACAAAATTAAAATGTCATAGTAAAGATCTGCTTCCTTCTGTTTATTATTCATTAAGAGATAAAAGAGGTGTTGTTCATAAGAATAAAGGGATTCATTGTTTCAGTTTACTTGTTATGTCAACAACAAAAAGTCAGGAGATACTTAAAACATTCTTTATAATGCATGGGGGGGTGTTTTCTGTAGCAGAATTCTGTTTTTGAAACTTGGTTAGACTGCTTGGATAATGTGAAGTTATTTAAATTGGAATTTAAAAAAATACAGAAATGTATATTCTGCCTACTTGGACTATATTTTAAAGATACCAGTACTTCAAAGGAAATTACTGAAAGGAAATCAGATGCAACCAATTCTGTATCCAGCCTAGCAAAATTATTTCAAGGTATCCTGGGGTAATGCTAAATTAAAATGGTGTTTGTGGTGTCAAAGCACACAAAAATGGTATTAATGTGTTCTTTTTTTTGTCAGAATGGAAGGAAAGATGTAAAGGTATTTTCTCATACCTAGGAAGATAATGGTAAACAGTGTAACTTGGTAGATATTTGGTTAGGATACGTGATGTAAAATCCCTTCTCCTCACCGACTAAAGACATGTACTGATATTCAGTCTGCTGGAATTGCCGTGTCTGACAGAGGGGGTGTCTTTTAGTAGTCCAATATCTCTTTTCTTACTGCGGGATAAATTAGGTCTCAGAAACAGCGATGTGTGCACAAGTTCTAGATGTGGGAAGCATTTTGGGGGTGGGGTGAGGAGTAAGGTTTTGTGGGGTTTTTTTAATGACACCAGAGAGATGGAGCGATCTGCTTGATAATAAAGCTTAACTTCAATGCCAGCTCCATGCTGTTAGAGCATATTACTAAACAGCAAGAAATGTGGCACAGATGTTGTGGCAGCCATATTTTACACCCTCCAAAAGGTCATGTCGCTTGTTATTACATTCAGAATCAATATTAAGTGAGCGTTCCAAATTT
Source organism: Aptenodytes forsteri (assembly GCF_000699145.1). Taxonomy (NCBI): domain Eukaryota; kingdom Metazoa; phylum Chordata; class Aves; order Sphenisciformes; family Spheniscidae; genus Aptenodytes; species Aptenodytes forsteri. The sequence continues at coordinate 2,808,750 of NW_008796044.1, read as the reverse complement.
CAGCTGTCAGTTGAATTTATTGCTGCAAACCAAGGCTGAAAGGTTTTCAACTGTGATTCGAGCAAGCTAACAAATTAATAATACAGAAGTATGCATGGTGGAGCAGGTGATCCGTGTTCCAACAGAAAAGGAAGTTTAATTGAAAATCATAGAAATCAGAGCTGGGATGTTTAGTCCATTCCCTCTACCATAGTGGACTCGTAGTGTCTGTGTGAGCGCACTGTAATGGTCACTGCGAGGGAAGATTTGCAAACAGATTAAATTGTATGCAGTGCAGCGACATACTACGTATATGTGTGTGGTACCTTTAAGTATCTATCTTGTGAAATATTTGGATCTCTGACACGTGAAAATCATTTGCAAATTCCTATATTCTGTGCGTGAATGACAATTCTGTTTTTTTTTGTCGTTGTCTCTGGTAACAACAAAACTGAGTAGGTCTGAGTGGGGCAAGTGGCCGGCAGTGGTCCAGGAGAGCTGCAGCCGAGGGTGTGAAGGCTGAGTTTGCACCTGTGGTTTCACTTTCTCCAGGGTAAAGATAAATTGCAACATCAGAACAGTTTTTGGAACAGAAAAGTAAATGTCGTCCAATGGGGATGGTCTTGTGGGAAGGGTTCTTGTGCTTTTCAGTAGCCACAGTGCTCACAATTCAAATCTTTCTAGTTTTGGAAGATGTTGGAATTTCTTAAAGTTTCTAGATGTTCGGTATTTTTGATGCTGCTTACAGAGCTGCTTGGAAAACAAAATGAAGAAAAACTCTTGCAGTTTAGAATTTCTCTTTTGTTTTCAGTAGGTATTAAAGTGACTTTAGTTAGATGAAAAGCATCCTTTCAAATCTGATCTGTGTATCTCATGTTTTGCTCTTTCTTCCCTATGTTCAGATAGTTCCGTTCTGCCAGATTTGCATTTGCTTAAAGGCTTTTCCACAATAACTACAGTATCTCTGTGGCATGCTTTGTTGCTTTTCCTCCTTCTGTTCCAGAAATGGTGGATTTTGCTTCTGACATATCTGTGAAGGAATGTTCTCCATTTCAGAGTACAACTGATCAAAATTTCAGCTAATCTGCAGAATGTCTTTAATTCTCTGAAATTTTGCTTAAATTTGAACATTCTTCATCCTACTTCATATAAATTCCTCAGAAATTTATGGCTCTTGAAGCTAAACATGTGAAAACAAGGAAAAATTACAAAAGAGCAGTCAAACTGGAATGAGAGCAATATGAGAGACAACGAGAGCAATATGAGATGTCTCCACATCTGCCTTTTGTGTACTTTTTCACACAAATTGTGGGTTGGTTTTTTTTTCAACTTTCTATTTTAAACTACCTTCTTCTCATTTGTGCTAGTGCCAAGAGAAAAGCAACAACGCAAAAGTGTAAATACTGTTGTACCCTTCTGGCTTCAGTAGACATCTGATTGACCAAAAAAAAAAAAAAAAAAAAATCATTTTCCTTAAAAATCATTGACAGATATAGGGAAAATATAATATCAGTTTATTCAGTACAGATTTTGGAGAAATAAGGGGTTAATATGAATGGAATTAAAGACTAAAGGGGGTAGCAATGGGGAAAATGTATTAATATGCCAAAGGTATTTTGCTGCACCACTGTGTACTATTTCTGGACAAAGCATAAATCATGGTCATTTAAAATAGCCTACGAGGTTTATGGAGCTGACTGAAGTTATCCTCAGTCTACCACATGACTTATTATTGCAAAATAGAACTAGATTCCAGCTTTCCTGCTGCAAGGAAGATAATTTCTGTCACATATCTTGTTTCTTGTCCTCACCGCCACTGCCATTGTTATTCTTCTCATTGTTTCTGTTTCCTCAGTAACAACTATAGCTATTTGCATTCGCAATGGTCTTTTGAGACTACAAGCCCTGAAAGGATCAGACATTTGTATGTACCTTCAGTTTTAGTGAAATGGCGTTTCAAGGCCCTTGTAAAAATCCACATAGTTTTTTTTTTCTTCTAAAATGCAGAAAGGAAGCCATGGAGACATCAAGAGACAAGCAGTGGTTTTTTTCATCAGAACATCTCTATTGGGATGAGAAATGTATTTCAGTGCTTAAGTTTAAATGGTTAAGCTGTAGCATAAACTGATTTTATCTAGTGCTGTCAGCTTAAATCTAGATGAAAACTTCTTGTGTCCTTTTTTCTTTCTGTGTACCTCAGTGAAGTAAATACTTTAGGTTGCATGGCAGCCAAAATCTGGCACATTAAAATTTACAGATGGTAAAAGGCATGTCTTTTCATCTGCCAATGTGTGATTCAGATAGCACAAGCAGACTTCAATCCACTTGACCTCAATAGAGTTGGCACAGCCTTCTTTCTCACTCTGTTCCCAGGCTTGTTTGATAAAGCAAAGTCAGTGATGCTTCTGTGTGAAAAGGGAGTGTAGCTTTTAGATCTAAGGTAATTAAAAAATACTTAAGAAGTATTTATAGAAAAGTTTAATTTTTGTGTATATGCAGTTGAATTCTGTGGATACCAGGGGTGTATGTCGACTAGTTTGAAGCACTGTCTTTCTTAGAAGATAATACCAACTTCTAAATAATTTACGTGTCAGAATCTGAGGGCAGGTACACATTAAAATGGATAGAACATCTTAATTCCACCAAATTAAGTCAAAATTGTAGAGCTAAAACTATAACAATATCAAATTATTTAATTTGTGTTGTCAGGCTATAGAATGCATATATTTAACCCTATACGAGTAAGCGGACTGATGCAACATCCTATTACGAAGCTACAAAAAGAAAAGTGGGGGGGGTTTAAGAAATTATTTTGATAGAAATTTTGTGGGAACCCTTTACTCTGCTGGGCGTGGGGTTTTTTGTTTGTCTGTTTAGAAAAAAAAGTTCGAAAGCACATGGATTATTGTAGTTTCAAACGACTCTGCATGCCATAATACATTCTTAGAGCCCCTAGGTTCATTTCACAAAGGTCAATTTTTCATTCAGCAATACACATCAGTCTCTACAGTCTGACATCCAGATTTGTGTTAAGGAATTGAGATTTCTAAGATGTAGACTTTTATTTGATGGAGCCCAATAGGGAGCTTGGATCATGTAGAGCAGTAGTTCTCAAAATTTAAGAATCAGCATGCCACATCAAAAAATTTAGAAGTGCTTATTATACCACCTGTAAGATTTTGATTAGTTTAATTATAAATCTTTCTTGTTCTGATTTTTACTAACTTGCATACAGCCTGATTACATCTCACCAGTAGTGTATGTAATACAGCAATATATTGTACTCTGAATTTTTATAACCACTTTTGCAGAAAGATCTGTCTGCCTGCTTTGGACAATTACATATGTTGGTAATCTCCTCTTTCTGTTTTTCTTACTGTTACTTAAATATCTCTGTAATAACAATGCTATTTTACTAGATCAGAGGTGTACCTAAGTGGTAGTAGGATCATGAGCAGGAAACCTTGAGAAAATGAGACTAAATTGAATTTTAAAAGGCAAAAAGCAAGAGGACTGTCATGTGTGCAGTCCTGGTCATGTTGAATCTAGGGGCAGGACCCTGAGTTCATGCTGCTTCCTCCATTTGTAGAGTTCTTGAGGGCAAAAGTGTTCTCCTTCCTCATGCCAACCAGCATCTGCCTTCCCGCATCTCCTCTTATGTTGAAAAGCTGTGTTTAATCATTCCCTCCTACACTCTCTAAGCAAAGCATTTGTTTCCACCTGTTTTTACATAGTCATGAGGCTAGTAATTCTACTCTTCTTGAGTAAAGGTAATGATTCAAAAGCAGGGGGGAGAGTGAGCAAGCGGCTGTGTGGTGCTCAGTTGCTGGCTGAGGGTAAACCACAACACAGAGTCTGGTGAAGGTTAGTCGATGCTTTGGTCAAACCATTTTGGCACGGGATGGAATAAACAGTGGTAAGACTGAAGTTTTGTCATTCCGGTAAGTACTGGACTTGAGTCAGGAATTGTGCATCAACACTTTTTTTTCTTTGTTTTTTCCTCTTCTTTTCTAAACTTTCTTTGAAGAGAATCCAGGTACCACTTTCAGCTGGGCTCTTTAGGTATATTCTGGAAGCAGTTTCTGGTTTTATAGGTTTTTCTGAGAGCTGAGATTTTAACAACCCAGAAGCCGGTTGTTCACAGTAACACAGACAGCTTCTTGGTAGTTTTTCTTCCCTTCAAGAATTCAGTGATTAAAGATAATTCTTTAGCAAGACTTGATAAGTATGGCACTTAATATGCTCGGAGTTGCATAGGGCTTTCAAAGAGGGGATTCTGGGATTCGATACTTGAATAACTGGAGAATGCACAGGTTTCAGAAAAATGGCATAATTTACTGCATGCCTCCATGTTACAATCCCAAAAGCATAACAAAACAGAGAAAAAAAAAACGTTTTACAGTTAATGTCAACACTTGTGATTTCTTTTTGTTAATGAGTATTTTTCTTCTGTCTTGTGCTGATGAGTTGCAGTGTTTAGGCTGATCTGCTCTGAAACTTCTGTCTCTTGTACCCCACTCCCCTGCTGTTGACTAGCATCATTATTACAGTAGGTGGTTAAGGGAGATCATAAATTTATGGGAACTTGTGAACTTTCTGGATTATCCTGTAGTTAATACATGTGAATGACTGAGATAAAATTTTGAATAGAAAATTTTATCTGTTTATTTGGGGGACCGAAGTGGAGAGCATCGCAAGGTTACATTTTTGTAGCAGCATGTATATGAATTTCCAGGATTTACTCTTTTCCCGAAAGCGTGTGATTTATTTCCTTGTTTAAATTCTTTGTCTTGCTGTCCTTTTTTTCCCCTTCTGACTACAAAATTCTGTCTTACTCCTTCAGGAGACGTAAGTTGGTGGAGACTGGAAAAAATTTATTGGGAAGCCTTACTATATACTTGTCTTATATACTTTTTTCTGGACATACTTGTTACTGTTGAGGACAAGATACAGTGTTGATGTAGTGTTCTGGAAGTTCCCATGTTTGTATATTCCCATGCTAATTTTGAATATTCTGGGTTTTTTTCATTTTTGTGGGTTTTCTTGTTTTCTATTTTCTCAAATTCACTCAATGTTTTCTCAACTAAATCACACAAACATACCACTTTTGACAATTCAGATCTAAACATTCACCTCATTTCATGAGGTGTTTATAGGCAACATTCTAAGTCAAGCCTCTAGCAGTCTGTTGTGGCACAGTAGTAGCTTTGTTGCCAAAAGATTCACGACTGTCAGCCTATCGAGAGCAAGATGAGATTGCTCATGATTCCCTGTCTGTAGGAAAGTCAAAAGTCAAAGATCACTGGGAGGATTTGGAAGGAGAACAGAAAGCAAATGTCCCTTTTTCAATTATAATTTCACAAAAAAGGATGCTAAACAAGAAAGAGACAAAGTTTTTTACTAGAAACAAAAAACCTATGGAAAATACAGTTGTCTTTTCATGGGGGGGTGGAAATCTAGTGGTAGCTAGGACACCTCATTGAAAACGGTCAATGACCATTGGTTGCAATTAAATAGAAAATCTAATAGTCTGGTGGTAAAAATATATATATATATAGTGTACAGGGAGGAGGGAAGGAAATCTGTCAAAACCTGTAAGAAATGTCTGGGGAAAAAAGGGAAAGAAATTAAGCTTCTTGCCAGTAATGTTGTTATTCAGAGACAGTCCAAAATTCTTTCAGTCCCCAGATTACATTAAAGGACTCATAAAAGCAATTAACATGTAGACTATTTTTCTAAGTCACTAGAAGATTCAGCATCTAATTACCTATTATGTAATAGCTGGAAGCCAGCAGATAAACTGCGAATTGTTGATGCCCGAGGATGATTTAAAATACTTTGGTAGCAGTTGTGCTTTAAAAAAAAAAAAAGAAGTTTTAAAAGTATATGGACATCCCTTTAGCATGCATGTGCTAAACCATTTAGGGACATGGTTTAGTGGGCATGGTGGTGTTTGGTTGACGGTTGGACTTGATGATCTTAGAGGTCTTTTCCAACCTTAATGATTCTATGATTTTATGTCTTCATTTGAAATTATTCAGTCTCAGGTTGAACATCAAATGATTCTGATTACCTTGGTGTTACTGGTTTTTGATTTTGTTCTGGTGAGTTGGAACTCACCGTGTAAAAATGGACTGCTCCTATAAAAGAAACGGGAAAAAAATGAGTTTGATAAACTGATAGCAGAAACTGATAAAATGCACTTGTTAATCAGCTGGGCAAAAATTACTCTGTCCAGTGCAACCTATTTATTACCTGAAACAAGGTAAGAGATTTTGGTGGTGTTATTCTTGCTTTAAGTTTTAGATTAGCGGTGTCGCCATTATATGGTAGACCTTAACTCTCTACAGATTGAAAAGAGAGAGAAAGAAATGATCTAGTGGAAAACACTGTAAATCAATAAGGTAACTGAAATGCTAAAATTAATTTTGTGATTTTTTACGATATTAATAGTCTAATTTTCTAGCTTTCCTTAGTGTATTTTTATGTTATGAAACTAGTAGTCCAAATAGGTGTGAAATACCATTTTGTTGGTTTCATTCTAAAGAACAATTTGTCATCGCTCCCTGAATGTAACTGAAAGCTACACTTGTTCATGAATTTAATATTTAAGAAGGAAAAAACTCATCCTGAACTCCCAAGAACTAAACTCTATTTCTTTTCCTTCTTTGTCTTTTTGGTTTTCTTTACCTTTAGCCCTTTTTTGTGCTGTATCAAAAGAAGTTCCTTTTTTTTTTTTTTTCCTTCCTTTTTTCATCTAAAAGTAAAGCTTTGAAAATATCAAAGGCAAATGAGCCTGGTAGTTGCTATTTATTTTCTATTTAAAACCTTTTTTTTAATTAGCGTTCTAATACAGTACAACAAAGAGGATATGATGTCCTAAGATTAAGTTACTTGTCTGGGAGTCTAAAGACAAAATTTTCTACCCAAGTCCACCTATGGGTATTAATCATGATCACTAATGGCATGATACGTGTGGAGACTTGACAGTCACAGTGCTCAGCACCAGCATACAAAATGCTTCTTATCAGGATCTACAAGGCTCTCAAATGCGTTCTGTAAGGGCATGAGGAAGGTAGTTTTTCAGGTCAGATCTTTGTAGGGTCAGCAAAGGATTGCTGGTGAATGCCTCTGTGAATCTCCTGCAGACAGCTGAAGAACAGGTGTCTTTTTTGGCACTTGGGTTGGCTGCTCTCTATCTGCATGTTATTGTAAAAAGGGGACATGAGCACTTCAGTACTTAACTGAGATGTTTGAAGAATAGTAGGAGAACAAGCACATCTTGCAGTTTTTGTGTGTTCATTGGAGAAGTCGGTGATGAGTTTTTAAAGTCAGAATATCGGGTATTTCATTTCAGTTGGATTCCAGTTCAGTTTGGGTTTGGCACAGTTAGAATACCAGCACAGTATACTTTTGCCAAAGGCTAATATCCTTGCAGGGACATAAGCATATTCTTCTGTCAAATTGCTGTCCTTCTACTTACCACACTACCTTCCATATAAACATCTGTATCCTAAATGGGTGTTACTCTCAAATGAAGTCCATTATTAGATTACGTGTAATGGGTACCTGTCAGAAAAGTTTGTCTAGTGGTTACCAAAGAAAGTTCCTTGTAAACAAGAGACCTTTTATCATTAGTTTTCTCTGGGGATGTGAAAGGCAGACATTGATGGATTTAGGCCAGCCCATTAGGTTGCATTGAGTTAGTGTTGTAAAATACTATATAAGCCAAAAGCTAAAGATATATTGAGAGTAAAGGATGGATTATTTAAGAACTCAAATAATTTTAAACGAGTATGGAAAAGCTTGCAAAGAGACCAGTCGGCCAATAAATGTAGAACTAGAGGAATATACCTTAAAACCAGAAAGGAGCACCGTTATCCAATCATATTTGCAAAATGTGCAGTGCTTTATAATTTTTGAAGTAAGCATGTATAATACAGTCATTCCATAGGCAATCATTGACTATTGCAAGTACAACATGAGAAATTTATTAGTTAGGCCTAATGCTACTGGTTTGTATAGTTAAAAAAGGCCGTGATAAGCACAGATGGAAAAATTTGTCAGTTCCAGAGTTTAAATGGAAAGAACTATTGCCGTATTAGCACCTAGAAAAACAGATGTATGTGTATGTAGAGATAGAGATAAAAAAATGAGCAGTAAGTTCCTGAGAAGAACACAGATTCTACCATCCAGCCAAAGGTGGATCTTACAACTGGAACAGGTGTGCATACAACTCGAGGTTTGTTTCCACACATATATAGTAAAATGAGAAAAGTGGTTTACATTTTGCTTTTGATCATCCAGGATTAGTCTTTTTTATATTTACTGGCCGCTGAGGTGTTTTTCTTTTGTGTAGTCACTTGTTGACCTCAGGTAAACTCTGGCATTTACAGTATTTTATAGGAAGGAATTCTACCACTTAGCTATAGGTACTGCAGGGAACCCCTTATTTTATTTGTTTTCAATTTCTTACCTGCTGTTTTCATTTGAGATGCCCTAAGCTCTTCTACACCTGTGCAACCTCTGGCAGGAGACAGAAAAAGCTGTGAGGAAATGCAGTTTTTGTCCAAAACGATTAATGGCTGTTTTACAATTAAAGATCCAGTTAGTGGTTTGTATATAAAAATGTATATAATATGTATTTATCTGTACAATATATATGCAATATTATACAATAAATAATACGCTTCACATACATATGTAAATGCTTTTCATATATAAAACATGCTTATATAATATACATATATGTCTCTAATATAGATATGTTTGTGTGTATATGTATATAGTGTTGTCTATGAAAAGCATGTTTTACATATACATTAGGGCACATACCTGAACACCATTAGTTTGCATTATGCAGGCTTTAGCTGTATGCCCATTCACATCCTAAATGCTATTTTTTTTCTGAGCTGGTTGCTAAATAATGGAACAGCGTGTGGTTAAGTACCGTTTTCACTGAGATAAGCAGACTGAAGCCTGAGAAGAAAGAAGAGGTCCTCAGTGAAAGAATCTCTAGGCCAAACATGGTCTAAAAAACTCAAGGCCTTTTAATTCATCTTTATATGGTCGGTCTGCAACAAGTTGCTCCAGGTCATGGGGATTAGTGGTTGTGGCCGAGAATGTTTCATTTCTAAGAGATTTAGTCTGCAGTGTTTTGCTCGTTGCAAAACCTGCTATTCGTGAGGCGCTGCAGAAGTTTCTCGAGTCCTAGGTACAGGCTGTAGAATTACATTTATTACTTGAGACTTTCTTCTTCCTTCTGAAACAGGGAAGAAGGATTGTGTTCACATTCTTAATACAGCACTTCATTAAGAGAAATGCAGTAATCTTTCTACATTACAGACAAACCAGTCAGCTCTAGCTGTCAGAACTGATGGAGGGTATGAAAGAGTACTCTGAATTCTGTAAGGAGGGCTTTCCAGTAGTTTTCTGGTCTCTGCGCTTGCATCTGAAACATGTTCTACTCGATCATCTTATTTATTGATTAATCCACATCAAATTAGGGATTTTTTAAAATATTTTTCTTATTGGTTATATTTAAACACATTTTAAGAAATGGTTGATTTCTCCAGTGCATTGCTTAGTCTTTCTAATATGGAGAATGTACTCCAAAGATGACTAGTAACTTTGACCTCACAGCAGCTTTTGCAGCAAGTTTAAATCCTAACATATAGTTGTGGGATAGTAGTACGTTACTTGCCAAATACATTAAGTTTTATTGAATATTTGAACTGATAGTCCAGTATGCATGGTTCTTCCAGGTCACCAGTGAGAAGTGCATTGTAAAGTTCAGCCGCCAATAGATTGATTTGCTGTAAGCTTTCCTAAAACCCTGTGTAGTCTTCTCTGCCCAGCTGCGACAGTGATGGTTACCTTCTTTTGTTGCTTTCAGGTCTTACTTGTGTTTTAAGCCCCATTTTAACTTCAGATTCACTTCTTTCATGCTTTCTGGTTTGCTTCTGCTTTTTATTCGTTGTCTTGGTAAACGTTTAGCAAAAGAGCATCTCCGTGGCATGCTTTCAACTTTGTGTTACAGAAGTCTTATAAATTTCATCAAAAGTCAATTGATCTATGAAACAGACTCTTGTCACAACAAAGGAATGTTTTCTTTTTGCTTTGGTCAGTTTAAATTTACCCCTGCGTTGGAACATAATGGTGTTAATACTTAAATATGACTTACTGGTTGTGAGTGGGCAGCACTTGGCTTAATGGAATTCAGTAAAGAAATGTTTTTCTGCTCCACGCACTGATCAGCCAGAGAATCTTCTCTGCATTGCCTTTGAGCTTGGTAATGAGCTTGGGTCTCTCTGAATAAGTGTTGGTGTGTTCTAGCACAACTAGTGGTATGTGAACAAGGTGCTTGCCTGTCACCTGTATTCTCAGACATGAGAAGAACAGTTGTACATACGAGCTTTCAAATACATTATAAGCATTTTTCATCAGCTCTACAAATGAAAAATAGGAGACTTTTGAAGTAATGCGTAATGATTAACATTTATTGTAACACTTAAAGTCACTCTGTGACTTAACATTTGGCTTGGATTGTGTGCTGTAGGTCAGTTCATGAAATCAGCTGATTCCTTTCTGCTTCTCCTTATTTTACTTGCATCTTCATGCGATTGAACTTCCAAATGGCAGAATGCTAATGGAAAATTCCCACTTACCTTTCTAAAGTATGTATCATCTTACCTGTGTGATAGCACATACAAGAGGTCCAGAAAGCTTACTTCCTCAGGTTCTGAAGAGCATCTTCAACCTTCCTAAACTAAGTATGTGTGAACAAGTGTATGGGCTTACTTGTTGATCCAGTGAAGTGCTGGTGGCTGTTGTGGAGAACAGTATTGGCATGCAATTTATGCTGAGAAATACATTATGAGGATAGACGCTTACTTGAAGGAAAAAGCAGTCAGGGGAATAAGTTATATTTGTGAAGTAGCTCAGAAAGATGGAAGTGAATCATAGAACCATTACAATTCCTCATTCAAGAGCTAAGGGATAGGAATTAGTGTAAATATTGATTTTTCTTTTTCAAACCATTACTCCTGAAAGGTGTCAGTACTCACACAGTTTCCTGCTTGACATGCTATTTTTTCATCACCTCTACTCCATAAAGGCAACTAGGGTACAAGTTCACGTTAATGTTCCCACCTATGTCTTGTTTTCACCTTATGAGCTTGAGAGTTGTTGCATTATTTATTCATCATGTATACAGTATTAAGTGCTTTTCAGTGGCTGATCCCTGCCCTGATGGGCTTGTGGGCTACGTTAGACATAGGGACAGCAAGGAAGAGGACAAGTTCCCATATTACCTAGGAGCACATATAACTGATTTTCAATTTCATAACAGAATGTTCGAAGGAGTTGTTTTATTTGTTTCTCCATTTCTTTGTTTTTGATGGGTGTTTTTTGGAAACAGTTGTGTTAGTGTCTGGCAGTAGAAGTCAGGCACAAAGGTTTAAGAGAAAATATTTTCCTCTTGAATAGGTATGACCTCACTGTATGCGACTTTTTTTATTTCATAAAGGTGCAGGGGTTTTTTTACCTCCGTGCTGTTCAGCAGCGTGCAACATGTTATGCATACTAAAGCCTGTGCAAACTAGACAGTCACTTTGCACCTACCAAACAGACAAATGTCTGAACAGCGTAAACAAGACAACATTCCAAACATGGGGAATAACTTCTTTTCTGCGGGAGTAGAAGAGAAATGGAAGAACAGAGTGAAGGGTTATTGGAAAAAAAAGCAGTTGTTGCAGATGATTAAGATCCAATGGAAGAAATGACTATCTGGTTTTCTCCCAAAATAATATGAGTTGCTTTCTATGAAGCAGAGTAATACCAATTTTTTTAAACATAAACTGCAGTTACAATATTGACAAAGAACGTGGAGTTGTATTCCTAATTTGAAACATTCTCTTATGAAAATTACAATAGTTCTAACATTTTAATATTGAACTTCTTGAGTTGGACTGATTGAAAGTTATCAGAACGGTTTATGTTTTCAGGGTTTTGATAGAGGCAGATGAATTCAGCTTAGCATTTGCTACTGGTAGTAAGTCCCAAGTAAGATCTTAGTAGTACTAAAATAAAATGAAATCCTAATTATTAAATTTTAAGCCTAGAATAGTAAACTTTATTTAATTAACAGTCAAATCAGAAATTAAATTCATCCCCATATTTAAAGTACAGGAGTGTAGTCAACTGTAAACGTAACAATACAGTTGTTCTGTACCTTCCCGGGGCTGCAGGACACTAGTATAGGTTAGTATATCTTAGCCACACACTTTACACAGACTGTGATGTTATGCTCAAAGGTGTACACATATAGAAGCAAGCTGTGAACTCTTCAGGGAAGGTGATGTTAGTCCTATCCAAAAATAAAAATCTATGACTAGAGCAAGAAACTTGTACTTGAGATGGAAATTTATAGTTCATATGAAACCAAACATGTAAGGAAAATTTTGAGACTAAATTTTGAGTTGGTAGAGAGAGACTGGAATATGGAGGCAGTAAACATTCTCAGCCATAAGCTGAGAAAGATGCAAAAGAAGATAATTAAGTCCCTAGAAGCAAAACAAAATGCAGATTTGAGAAGGTTGGGAATTACTACATTAATTATGCTGAGTGCCACGTTTACAAGTTCCTCTCCCATATGTGAGTAGTGGATGTAGGCATGCGGGTCAGATCTCCGGCAGACAGCAACTCTCGGGAACCAGTAATCCTCTCTGTCACTCTTCTCTAAACGCTATTGTTCATCTAAACCAAAATGGTACTAAACTACATGCTGCTGGCATTTAAAATATAAAGATTATCAAAAGATCTTAAGCTAAAGACTGGAAAAGATTGACAAGTGCAAAAGCACACATCATTCAGGATTCATTCCTCCAGACGTTCAATCATAAACTATTTTCTATTAAAAGAATGAAACATAAGTTGACAACATGAAGACAGGAAATGGCATGGATAAGTATAACCAGTGAAGCCCAAATTACAAAGGTACATACACATTAATAGCGAGATCAAGAGGAAGTGTGTAAGTATTTCTGTATAAATCTGGGAGGCCTACAGCGAGAACACTTAGCACATTTTTTGAAATTACAATATCAGCCTCTTTGTAAACAGATACAGAAACTGTCTTGATGGAAGGGAATGGGGGGCTTTCCAGATGAGTCATAAAGGCGAGACTTGGGAAGGACCACCTGTGCACAGTGTGATTGGAACAAAGGACCTAAAAGGCTAGTTCCTTCTGGATCCCAGCAAACAGTAAGCCTGCCTCTCAAAGCAAAGGTAGGGATGTGCTGCATGTTACCGAAGATGCAATTTTCTCACTTACAGTTTCAGGTCATGACGAGGCTGTGACAACCAGGAGGTTCTTCTGGTCTTTATCATGGTTTCACCTTAAGGGAGATGGAGAACTGTCATGGTTTAACCTCAGCCGGCAACTGAGCACCACACAGCTGCTCGCTCTCTCCCTCCCCCCCCACCCCGC
>NW_008796044.1:2759787-2795103 GCF_000699145.1 Aptenodytes forsteri | reverse complement strand
CCCGAGCAGCGGCCCCCCCGGCCAGCTTTCCCCAGTTTATGTACTGAGCATGACATCACATGGTATGGAATGTCCCTTTGGCCAGTTTGGCTGTGCCCCCTCCCAGCTTCTTGTGCACCTCCAGCCTTCTCCGTCGGTAGAGCATGGGAAGCTGAAGAGTCCTTGACTAGTGTAAGCACTACGTAGCCACAACTAAAAACATCAGTGTGTTATCAACATTGTTCTCCTCCTAAATCCAAAACACAGCACTGTACCAGCTACTGGGAAGAAAAGTAACTCTATCCCAGCTGAAACCAGGACAAGAACTAGTATATTCATCTATGCAAATCTTCTGCAACATCAGCATACAGCGCAGTCAGTTATATTCAAGATCTAGTTTTGAGCAGAAAATAAGTAGTATGCTAGTAGACATAGAGTAAAGCCTGAATATAATAAGGCACTTTTTTTTTTGTTTTTCTTCTTAAAGGGGGACAGGTAGCTGAGATGTTAATGAACCTGAATCTCCTACCTGATCCAGTCTATGACTGGTTTAAAGAACTGAAATCCAGTCTGTGACGGGTTTAAAGTATTTTGGTATCTCCAATACTGGAATCAGTTTATGCTTGAAAAACAACACTTGCATAGAGGTCACATCCTGTAATCCAAATCAAAAGCAGAGCCCTTCTTGTCCTTTTGCTTGTCATTGTCAATAGGCATCTTGGAAACCTGGTGGGAGGAAAGTAATCAACAGTACGCTGCAATGTCAGGGGATAAAGAGTAACAAGAAAGTATCATACGAAAGGGAGAGCAGCCCTGTAAAGCACTATAAGGCAAACAAAGCATGTAACCAGGTAGAGAAGTCCAGTTTGTGCCATCGAATCTTTGTGGCTTGAAATTCCTTGCTGAAGGTGGCAGAACACAGAATGACGGCTGTACTTCTGATCATCTGACTAGGTTGAGGATTGACTGCTAAATGTCAAGGAAGATCAGAGACTTTTGTGCAGGTAGAAAGCACTATAATGATGCCTTATAACTCGCTCTGTAGATTAAGTCTCAAATGATACAAAGACTGAGTTTTCAGGTGCCACAGATTACTGCTTTTTGGAATCCACCAAAGCTTTTGCTTTAGCTTTTAGTTGCATTTGAACTGCTTCAAGATGTAGGTATGATAGGGAAGCTTTCTGTAATGGTGACTGTAACTTGCTTAAGCTGTCTTTATTTCAGGATGGTTTTATATGTTTCCAAAATAATTTTACAGTCTCCCAAAGGTTTAAGTGACTTAGTTTGGAGAATCATTTGCTGATTGATGGGGGAAGGGAAGGCAAGGCAAGGGGATTACTAGCAGTGGTTGGGTAGGGAGGGGATGGACTAGATGACTTCTGATGGCCAACTGTAGTTCACTTTTCTATCACCAACTACTCCCTGAACTAAAGGAATTGAAACTTAGGAAGCGAAGGTGATACATTCTAAGTGCAGCAAATCTTTTACACGTCCTCATAGCTATATTGACAGTGCCACTGAAGAAATTGGCTATGATTGTGAACACTTTTGCAGAGGTGAGCGGGGTAAAATATGTGCATATTTCAATGATCACATTTCAAGATAAAGCCTTTTAGAGAAAAGTATGCTCTGTGTTTTTATTAGGCCTTTATAACAGGATCTTTGAAGAAATGGCTAACTCTGCTTTCTGTTACCTTCCTGTCTTTCTACTAGAGATGTCTCTATATAGTATAGGCTTCAAGTGACTGCAGTGCTAAGTAGGGCTTGTCAGACAGCTCACTGTCAAAAGGTTGAACTTTGATGGTTAAAACCGTCTAATCCAAATCCAAACATGTTTCTCTGCTTCTCCTAGAATACACAGGGTGAAATAAAATAAAAAAATTTTCATGTGTTTTTTTCTAACTGTGACACTAATAGCACTTTGTTATTAATACATCTCCTAATGAAAATATTAGATTTAGTACTTTAAAAGGGACTTTATTCCTGGGGGACACTTTCCAATGTCAATTCACTTACCTTTTATTATGTTTCTAAGAAATCCTTGCCATATATGTTAATTATGCAGTAGAGCTGATGTTGCCATCAAGGAGCCTCATCTCTTGTGCTACTCCTTAATATGGGAAAAATAAGAAGGCTGCAACACTTCAGAGTATATCCAGTGCAATAACTGGTTCTCTGTGTCGTCTTTTCAGTGTAAGCTTTGTGTGGCCGTGACCATATCTTTCCCTGGTTTACAGCTTTGAACATGCTTGTTGTTAATATACCTCTTACCAGCTAAGAGTCACTTTTTGAGTGTAAGACATTTCAAATGTAAGATTTTGCTCAGCTGTATAATGAAATCAAATAACATGGTTGCAGAAATAATGACGTTAAATGCGTTCTTTGAAAATTTGAGGTAACGGGGTAACAGTTATTTGCTGCCAAAGACTATTGCTGTAGGAAAACACATTTCTTCCGGGATATTTTTCAGGGTTTTTTTTTTTCTAGTGTGTGTATATATATTTATGAAGCAAAAGTTGTCATTATGAAATGCAGTGTGACATTAATACCAAAATATTATCAGAAAAAGTTAAGATGTTAATAAGCAACAGCATTAGAAAGATAGGACTGGTCAGGTCTTCTCTTCATTATGCCACAGGGTTGTTTTGCATCCTTGACCTATTCTTCCTTTTTATGCAAAACTAAGGCAGAAAAATATACTTACCCAGAGGGATACAGAAATAGCAGTACTTGAAAGACTTTAATGCAGAAGAATAGAAACAGTTTCGGTACCTTTTAAACTAAAGTACCATTCTACCGCAGTACTTTGGCTGAAAAGAGGAAAAACATTTTTCTTCTTTAAAGGGGGAAAGAAGAGAAATTCTCCTTTCTGAGTAGAGTTGGTTGGAAAATTATGAAACCTTATCAGTTAGATGCACTTTATGCTTTTGAATAATACTGTACAATTTCTTTATTCCCATGTATTTCTGAGAGTCGCTACTGAAGAACAAAATCGGTACTTCTATCAAGTATTAACTAATTTATTGGTAATTGTGTGGAATACTAAGTAAGTACAGTCTAAAGAGTTTAATTTTTATTTTACACACACACATATCCCTTAGTAATTTTTTTAAGACTTCTGATGCACAGCATGAGAAAGTACTGCTTATGTCAGCAGAGCAGCGACCTCATCAGTGGTGTGAAACTGAATAATTGGTGGTTTTGTTTATAAAACCTGTTTCTGTTTGCAGGTTTTCTGGCAGATATGTATTGTCCTTGTTACATTTTGACCATAAAAATCCAGATAATTGACAGGTAATGAGAAAAGTACAAATAATATGGAAAAAATACAAAAAAAGCAACTGTTGTAATATAGTTGTATTAGTGCTATTGTATTGCTATGTCCTTGAACCACAGAAAACAGATCTTATGTATCTGACTTTGAATTGCCACATAGTTTTCATTATCCAACAAATAGTTGCCTTTGAAATATTCATGGTTTAGTTTTGTATTTCTCTGTGCTTTCTGGCTCATGGAAAGAAGGTGGTATGTATAGGTGTGATATGGGAAGGTATCCATGTGACTCTTCTTTCTTTTCAATTAAGACTGGGGAGCAGGCGGAAAAAAGAAGAAAAGAAACAAATTACTAAAGCTCTGTTTTCCTGTTAGGGTCGCAGTGGAATGCCTATGAAGCTAGCTCATCATTCTTCTTTCAACTGAAGTAACGTGTTTATAGGATGACAGAACTACTCTGAGTTGGACTTGGGGTGAGGAGGGAATCCCCGCTGTCCCATGTTGTGTAAGAGGCTCACTGCCATTTTGGGTAGGAACCATGATGAAAGTTGTGCCTCAGATAGATATATATATATACTTGTCACTGAAAGATAAAATTTAATGTACATGTTTCTTCAAAGGGCATATCAAGCTCTGTGGATTTCAGGAAGAAAAAATGCTGCTTTTGAATCTGGCACACCTTACTTTTCAAGTCATGGCAGTGTGTATACTGGAGAGAGATTTTTTTTTCCTGATAATTGTAATTGGAAAAATGTCCCTGACCTGCAGAATTCTGAAAATTGATATTACTGAGACTTGGAGCAGGTGGCTCCTGCTTCTCCTGCTGAACCTAGAATGTGTTGACATTTGGAGTATATTTTCTCTCTGAAATGCTCCTTACCACATACCCCGCTCTCCATAGTGGTCTGGCATTCTCATCAAATGGGTGTATTTTTCTGCGATGGGTCATGAAGGCAGTGCTACCAAACCTATCAGAAGTTACGCCATAAGTGTATGGCTAATAGATGAGCCATGTTTCATTGCAGTCCACCTTGGAAGAATCTTCCAAACTTAGACTTTTTAGACGTTCCTGCCTTACTGGTACAGGCAGAATATGCTTTATTGTGCAGAAAAGCCACACATTATATCCTCTAGCAGAAGCTTATTGTAAAGGATAATCTCAGTTGTTGAGATGAGGGTAACAGGTGACACCAAAGTAGGCTAGCAAATGAATCCATTACATACAGGCTTTTCTTTCCCAGTCGTGCCATCTCTCTTTAATTTTGACTGGCATTAGCAAGACCCTAGATTATGCAAACAGTGCAGCAATTAGTTTTTAAAAAAAAAAAAAAAATCAGGATTTTCCTTCTTGAAAACCAGGTTTGAGGCATTCTTTATGAGAATAGCGGTTGTTATGTTTATGCTGTGGTGGTTTGCAGAGGCATCTGGAGGAACACTGCATTCCTCCTTTGAAGTTTCAGGAGGAATTTTGGGTGAGCAAAGGGTGATCATTGTGGTATAACTTTAATTTACTTCAGTCAGCCTTACAGATATAGAATGAGATATCTAAGTCTCAGGGGTTGTAAATAGCTGCAGAAATGTTGCAAAGATAATTTATTGTTGTATCTTAATTAAAACTATAATTAACAAATAAACATTTTGCTAATAACATGCTAACAAATTTTCTGAAAGGTAATATAATCAGAGACTTGATTCTTATTTTTCATACCCTTTACAGTGGTGTGTTTCCATTGACATATATTAAAAGACTTGTAGGGTTGGGGTTTGTTTAATATTATCATAGTTAGAATCAGGACCAGAATTTCTAATTAGAAAGTTGAAAGTTAGTTTCTTGGACCTGGAGCAACTATTAGTTTTATTTCTCTTCAATGCGTTTTTCCCATTAGTAGTAAATGTTCTGTCTGCAGTCGCTATCTGCAGACTAAAGTTAGAATGCAGCCTTTTTACGTACTTTTGACAGAAAGAGGACTGTCCTGCACTACAATAATAGTAAAGTATTTCTATGTGGCTTAGTCAACTGACAGCTAGAAATTAGCAGTCCTTATCAAAAAGAAAGGTGTTATCTTCCAAAATACTTTTACATTTATTGTATTTTGAAACAGTAGAAGACTTTGATAACATGATGCATTTGTACAGCTACTGCAAACACAAATTGGTAAAATAGATTTTTTTTCATAATACAGTATTATCTGATTTTCACAGATTATTTACTTTTAAAAGTATGATTGTTCGATGAAGCCACTTACAACTGTTTATTTTTAAAAATCCTTTACATTTGTAAAGTGCTTTGTGATTCTAAGCAAATTGGAGCTCTGAGAGTGTAAAGCATATTATTAAATGTTTTGGCCTGTAGAAAATGTCTTTCAAAGGCTTTGTTCACCCACAACATTGTGAAAGTACACGCCAATAAAAGAGCATCATCCTCTGACTGCATGGAGCTAGGTTCTCTAACAAAAGAAGTGACCTGGAGGAATTAGAAGAGGTGATAGGACATATTTTGGCTGGCAAAGTCAGGGCTTCATGTTTAATGTAAAAAAACATTAACTTTTCATGTTTAATTTAAGGAAACAGTAGAATGTTGGGATTTATAATCCTAATGATACTGTCAGTGCTACATGATGTTGGTGGCATGCCTGCTGTACAGGCTGCAGATGTATAGAAACATTTTACTAAAAATGCCTTTCTTTTTGTTACTGAGAAAAAAAGGAGGAAACAGCTAAGGCAGCAACAACAAAAACAACACATTAGGCATGCACTACTAGTCTAGCTAATTCTAGGGGTGCTATTAGCAGACATTTAGGCAAATCTATTAACATTTAGCATCAGCACAAATGCAATTGCATTCCTACTTTTCATGTTTCTGGCAAAATATGCATGGCCGTTCAAGGGAGGAAAAGGACATTGAAGCCATTTGTTAGGTAGTACAGCCTAAATGGGGAAAGAAGTTTCAGGGAAATTGTTAAATTGAAAAAGAAACTTGACTCAAAAAATGTTATTTAAAAAGGGAGCCAGATTTCTTGAAGAATAATGCTGATCAAGTGTTTGGTTGGCATTTTCTGTGCATCACCACTGATTTTAATTTTTAAACAAGTCTTAAGCTTTTAGCACACTTTTATATTTAACTTTTTTTTTTATTCTTGGAATCTGGGAATACCTTTTGAAAAAGGTATACAAATTAGTCTTTTTGAGGTGTATCCATTGTGCAGTTCAAGTTAAAAAAATTTTTAAAAATATTTTTCATCTGCTAAGATTGTCCTCGTTTCGGCTGGGATAGAGTTAATTTTCTTCCTAGTAGCTGGGAGTAACTCTATTCCAGCCAAAACCAGGACAAAGATATACCAGACAACTCTACAGCAGAACAGGCAGAAGGGGTAGCTACAGTACTTGTCTTATTCTTGACAGTGACAAAGGGCAAATGCTTTATTATGAGTCATAAGATATCGATAGTGTACACAGATTGTAATGTGATGCTTTAAATGAGAAAACTCTTCCTAACTAGCTTAGGTTTTTTGTGGGTTGACTGACATCATAAATTATACAATAGAAAATTCCTCGTCAACTTTACAATTAAAGTAAAATATTTTGGAAAAAAGCTGTCATGGATTCTAACTATGATTATTTTTTTAAGCACTGACGTTTATCATGTACCTTTTACTCAAGGCTCAATATTTTTTAAATGTCTGGCTGTATAGTCCTTATTACAAATTTACCATCACTGATATTACAGGGCTTCCCTGTTTAAAAAAGAAAACAAACAAATAATCATTATTCGACTGTTTCTATTTTTTAAAATTTCAGTTTGTATTTTGCTGGTTACCTTGTTCTTTGAGCTACCCAATTTGTGACTTCATATCAGGAAGGAAAATTTGTGAACCAAAATAGAAGAGTCCCTATGTGTACTTAATTGTTATAGATACTTCCATTACGTGCTCTGCCTGGTCCTCTGCTCAGTTCCTCTAAATGGTGTTAATTTATTGTGCCCTCTTGGTCCTTTGGAGACCCCAGAGCTCCCAGAGGCATTCATAGTGCTTGTTGCTTGTTCAGGCCCTTTTGTTTTTTCCAACTATGTAAAACATTAATGTGTGGAGAAAAGATTTCTGACGAAGTGTAGCATTAATCCTTTTTCTATATTGAGAGTTGTCTATATTAACTTTTACTATTTTTCTCTGTCTCCTATTCCAATACGTGGGTAGGCCTGATTTTCATCTTCATTTCAGTACTGTATATTGAGTTTAATTGTATTGAATCAGTGGAGTTATAGCAAATGAAATACTAAGTCTTGTCCAGGGTTTTTATTATATTGGTTTAGAAACACTTTTTGTTGTAGGGTTATGCTGTTAGAATGTTTAAGATCTATTGCAGTAGAAAGTCATGGGGTTTGACTGATTTTACAACTCTACGCTTTTGTTTTGTCCTTTTCAACTTTACCATTGTGTTTTGAAAGTCTTTCCCACACAGCCCCACCCGATGCCCCTTGCATCCTTCCATCCGCAAGGAAAGTTTTATAATTCAGGATAAACCAGGTCTCAAGAGCTGTGGCCTGGAATGGCCTGTGGCCGGGAAAGGTGAAACCTGTTTGGCTCTCTGTCACTGTCGCCCCTTCCAGACTTGGCTGCTTGGTCCTTTCTCACACCTGCGGGGTGTCAGCTTGGGGATCCGGCTGTCGGGAGGAAGAGGTGGTACCTAACACAGGGGCAACGGGCACAGAAACGCCAGGGTGTGCTTGTGAGCCCGTGTTGGTCTCGAGGGAAACTGAAACCTGGAGCCACCAAAGAATACAGTGTTGTTGACAGCTAGAGGAAGAGATGGGGAACTGGAGAGTTTCCGAGCTGAAGTGAGGGGCCATGCACTCCCTTCATTTTCTTTCCTCTGAGGCTTCTCCAGATGAGCCCCTTGCTTAAGTGTTTATTCACCTTTTTAAACTTTCTTCTTTGTTACTAAAATTCTGTAGGGCTTCGAGGTATAAAATTCCTGTAGCCATTCTAATATTTTTTCAGTAAATATACTGCACTTGCTTGTTTAGTTATCCAATTCCTCAAGCAGTTGCTTTGTTTTATACTACTACTGCTTTTTTTTTTAATAATTTCTTCTCTTTCAATGAGGGAGGCAAGAATCCCATTTGTGTGAACCAGATACTTTGCTATGCTAACACATATTTTGTACTTAACATGTACAGATTTAAGTCATTATTTATATAAAATGTGTGAGAATAAATTCTTTCTTTGCTTGTCTGTTGAGACTTAAATTCAAGATTCTGAATTTTTCTACACACAGCAGATAATGATTTAATTTGTATTGGTGGCAGCTTAAATCCTGTCACTGCTGAAATGGCATTGACTGCTGCTGCAAAAATACACAACCATGAAATATATCCCAGATTGATATTAAAAAAAAAAAGTAAACCAGCTTTAAATATTTCATTTCTCAATTAGATATTAATCTTGTAAAGTGAACTGCTTAAATGTAAAAGAGTAAATAAACTATTCTTACAGAGTCCTTCAATGTATCTCTCAAAATTCAAATTTCATCTGGAATACTAGTGTTACATTTGTGAGTTTCAGAGGATTTCGGACCTTTTAAGCTGTCTTTTAAAATTTCTCTTCTACTTTTTGACACATTTTGGGAAGGCATAATGAACTTCTGTTGAAGGCAGCGGAATTCGAAAGTGTTCAACAGTATCAAGCATGATGCCAGAAAGAGTGCAAGGTCTTTTAAGTGATCATAATAGAAGTTGATCTAGAAGCCCCCCAATTTTTTTCTTATTTTTTTCTGAGGCATATGTCACATAGGAGCTGATTTTCTTCCAGCACATCATAATGTATTTCAAGGATTGTGCTGACAGCATCGTAGAGACCCCAGAAATTGCAACCCACCTTAGAGCATGGCACTGAAGTGATTGCTAGTTTTAAAATCTTCGAGGAGGTAAGAAGAGACTTTGGGGAAAAATACTCATTATAATGAGAATGCGGTACATGCAGTCGTCCTCATGCAGTTAAACCTCTGCACGTAGGTTAATTGTTGACAGAGGGAGCAACAATTTGAATTATCACGATGTCATAATGGCTTTCAGCTGCTTGCCTGAACCTGATTGTTGTCTACAGGCAAAAAAATGTTAAAATGGTAATTTTCCTTTATGAGCACTCAATGTATAAAATTTTAACCACATAGAAAGTTTGAAATGTCAACTTGATTCTGTTGTTTCGATCACTTGGGACCTGGGCAGACACAAAGATGGTGGTGTTAATCTGCATTATAACTGCATTCTTCACCGAGAGGGTGGTCAAACACTGGAACAGGCTTCCTGGAGAGGTGGTCGATGCCCCAAGCCTGTCAGTGCTTAAGAGGCGTTTGGACAATGCCCTTAATAACGTGCTTTAACTTTTGGTCAGCCCTGAACTGGTCAGGCAGTTGCACTGGATGATCGTTGTAGGTCCCTTCCAACTGAAATAGTCTATTCTATTCTATTCTAACTCTTAAACCAAAACCCAAACTTTGTGGTAAACTCCCCAAAAGCTTATTCTTTGACCACAGTCCTCAAAAAATTAGTACTCTTTGTCTGGGAAAATGAAACTATAATCTTCATATGCAATAACATGGCTGAAACCATCCATTGTTAAGTGAAACTGTTGAATTTGTGGGGCACAGCAATAATTTCCGCTAAGACTGTTTCTTCCTTGGTTATTGAAGGCAGATCTGAGGTTTAATATAGTCAGTACCACACATATTGACGTAGCAATGAAACAGATAACCAGTGTCCCCGTGTGTCCGGAGGGCAAACCGTAGCAAAGCTGAAAGCTTTTCTCAGCCTGTGTAAGGGTCACTTAGCAACATCTTTGAAACGGATGGGAGTATTCCTTCATTTTGAGGCACCTTTCTAATAGTGACACAGCAACGTACTACCTTTAGCACATCGTGTTTTAAATAACTGTCAAGAAGCAACAACAATGAACAGGCTAATGCAGAAAAGGCATCCCTTAGTTACTTCTAGGTTGCAGAAAAGCTGTAAATGGGCTTGTTCCAGAAAAATGTTGCCAATTTTCATTTCTTTGTGTAGATATTTGAATGTGAATGTTGCTCTGTTAGAGGTTGTTCAAGTTGATGAAACAAACTGAGCTTTGACTTAAAGGCAAACTCTTGCCTTGTTTTATCGATCTAACTATTCTAATATCAGAATAGTTACGCAATCACTGATGTCAGCTTTTCCTCAGTGATGTACCTGTAATATTGAACATAATATCATTTTCATAATGAAGACTCTTTTCTGCCTGCTGTCTTTGAGCTAGCTGCTGTACTAAGTCTGTGGTGGTGGCAGAAGATAAATATGCATAGATAACTTCTGTTAATACTGGGCAAAGAATGAAATGGATACTATAAACATTTTCAGTCCTAATAATTTCTATAGGACGGATATAGCAATTCATGTAGTTGTTTATTAGTTTGGGTTTTTTTAAAACCATTCTCAGGGGTATCGTTACTCTAACAAAATTTTAATCAAGTCTTTCCGTGGCAATATTGAATTTTAAAAGTTACTAGTTACTGGTTACAGCATGACTTCGTTAGTATACAGGAAAATCATTCTGTGGTGATTAACATCTATTCGCATCTTGGAATGCATTATGGGCTCTAAATTATCATAGAAATTAATGCAATCTTCTTGCTAGGGCTTAAAATATGGTAATAGATACAGCGTACTAGCACCTGCAGCTCAAGGTACCAGAGTTATTAAAGTTGGATAGAATTATATTTATTTTGCAAGCATCTAAATGAGGGGGAGAATGAGAAAAAAAGTTTAATAAAAATTAAAAAGATAGGCACTGAATTTGAAGTCAATATAGATTTTTTTAAATTTTCTTTTATTTATTGCTATTTCTGATGCATGTGAAGTCAATAGACTTTGTAAAGTCTATTTTAAAGTTCAAAACCTGTGGAAGAATTGTGACATTCCTTGTACTGACTTCATATTAGTAAGTTCAGTCAACTGGGTTGCTTGTGATTTACACCAGTAAATCAAGGAGGAGAGAAATTTGTTACACAAGTTTAATTTTTCAAGGCTGCTGCTTCTTAAGTGCGTGCTGTGCTTGTATTTGTTTTAAGGGTCACTTGCAGATTAATTTTCTAGTAGTCTAACAGAACAGGAAGTGTGAAAAACGAAATATGGCAGCTGTTTGCAACTCAGTTTCTGGTTTACACCTATGCAGGTATCCTGTAGGAATGGGCTAGCAGAGAGCATCAGTGGTACCTGAAAATGAGCAGGTACAATTAACTTGGGGCTCATGTACTGTAGCGCTTTGCTGATTTAGAGATGCAATACATTGGATAAATAAGTAACTGATCTAAACTTGACTTCAGCTCCCATTCTGCAATTAAATTAATGGAGCTAGCCAAGAAATAGAAGTGCTTTTTTGCAAAAGGTTATGATTATTTCCCCAATGTAGAAGGAAGGAAATATATATATATATATATGTTTCTGTTGAATATCTGTGGCATAATAAGTAGATACCTCCTTATTCCTTATCTCCTTATTCTTTAGATGTTTTATTGAATGAATCCCTGCCTATCTTTAAGATAACAAGAAAACATGCTGACATTTGATGCGAGTGTTCATTGTGCATAAAGTGAAGCGTGTACAGCACATTAAGTGCAGAGTTGGAACGCCAAGAGAGATTTACAGATAACAGAAATTAGCAGAAAATGCTTCTTATCATCAGTACAGAAAAGCTGTATTTTAAATGACAGCCAGATGCTTGTTTACTATGATTATAATGTTAATGGTAATATTCTGTTCGCAGTTCTGTGTGCATAGCAGCTACTGAGGTCATTGGGAATTCTGGGAGACTTTAACCCCTACTTTTTTTTTTACTTTTTTTTTTTAAAGTAAAATGATGACTGCAGCTCACAATGCCAAACAGTATGAAGTAACGTAGAAATGGTAGCTATTTAACGAAGTTTTCAACTTGGTTTTTTTGGGGGTGTGTTTTTTTGGGGTATGTGTGTTTTGCTAGACATAGTACAGGAAAGCAAAATCTTACAGACTGAAAAATTATCATTCATCAGTACTTTTGTTTCAATTATCTCAACAGTTCCTTCAGCACTAGATGCTTTTAAGCATCTGTTGGTATTGTATGATGATCTTAATGAGATAGAAAAACAAGTTTTTACTGAATAGGAATGAATTCAGAATCTTTTTTCCCCCATTTAAAATAAAGTTAAAATTACAATTTAGTCCTTATGTAGATATGCTTGTCCAGCTGTAACACTTGAGATTTACTTCAGCTTTAAGTTTGAGACTAAAAGTAAGTAGTGAAAGAGAAAATGGAATAAAAAAGAAGGGATTGAAAAAAAAAACCAAAACAAACCACACCCCCCTCCCCAACAAAACAAAAAACCCAAGGAAAGTCAATAAACAGTGTAATAACTAATTCATTCAGAAATGAGAGTAATGGTTTTCTAGAGTGAAATGACCAAATCCAATAACTAACAGTTTGTCAGGGCAATAATAATGGTATTTGTATCTCTTTTAATTGGCTTTAACCTTTTCCTTTGTGTGGAACTATTAAAAAATTAAAGGGGGAAGTATTTAGAGAGACAGATTTATGTTAGCTCATGGTTTGCACCATTTTAATGAGGTCAAAGCAATAAAGAGTCTCAACAGATCTTAAGGTCTGGATGATGAATGACTGTCTTCCACTGCTGATTCACAGTGTTGTGCTCAAGTCTTTGAGTTGCCGTTTAAATATGAAAATATAAATTTCTACTGTTAGGAACTATTCTTGAATGATTTACTCTTTCTCAGAAATATGTATGCAAATGTATTTGAATAAAAATGAAAGAAGTTTTGCTTCTTGGCAGGAGGAAGATTGAAGTGGTTGGATTAGAGAAAATGTTTTTAAGGTGTGGTTGCTTTTGACATAAATAAATAAAACACATGTGCACACATGTGTGTTTAAATATATCTACTTAGGGTATTCAGGCATGTCTCCAGTAAATTGATCATTAATCGTATGTAGTAAAGTTATGATGAGAATTTAGCAATTACTAAATGTGCCGTTTTCTTACTGCAAGGTTACACATGTGATGGATAAGTAAGTGGCAGTTTTAGTGGAAGTGTGGATAGTAATTATTGCCTATTGATCTTTCCTTAGCGGCTTCATTTATTAAAGCGTTTTCTTACTGCAAGGTTACACATGTGATGGATAAGTAAGTGGCAGTTTTAGTGGAAGTGTGGATAGTAATTATTGCCTATTGATCTTTCCTTAGCGGCTTCATTTATTAAAGGTGTTTGTTTTATTTGGTTTGGTGGAAATCTATGGTGCATCAAGCTTATAATTGAAAGATGAAGAAAAGCTGTATTTTAAATGACAGCCAGATGCTTGTTTACTATGATTATAATGTTAATGGTAATATTCTGTTCGCAGTTCTGTGTGCATAGCAGCTACTGAGGTCATTGGGAATTCTGGGAGACTTTAACCCCTACTTTTTTTTTTACTTTTTTTTTTTAAAGTAAAATGATGACTGCAGCTCACAATGCCAAACAGTATGAAGTAACGTAGAAATGGTAGCTATTTAACGAAGTTTTCAACTTGGTTTTTTTGGGGGTGTGTTTTTTTGGGGTATGTGTGTTTTGCTAGACATAGTACAGGAAAGCAAAATCTTACAGACTGAAAAATTATCATTCATCAGTACTTTTGTTTCAATTATCTCAACAGTTCCTTCAGCACTAGATGCTTTTAAGCATCTGTTGGTATTGTATGATGATCTTAATGAGATAGAAAAACAAGTTTTTATTGCATAGGAATGAATTCAGAATCTTTTTTCCCCCATTTAGAATGAAGTTAAAATTACAATTTAGTCCTTATGTAGATATCCTTGTCCAGCTGTAACACTTGAGATTTACTTCAGCTTTAAGTTTGAGACTAAAAGTAAGTAGTGAAAGAGAAAATGGAATAAAAAAGAAGGGATTGAAAAAAAAAACCAAAACAAACCACACCCCCCTCCCCAACAAAACAAAAAACCCAAGGAAAGTCAATAAACAGTGTAATAACTAATTCATTCAGAAATGAGAGTAATGGTTTTCTAGAGTGAAATGACCAAATCCAATAACTAACAGTTTGTCAGGGCAATAATAATGGTATTTGTATCTCTTTTAATTGGCTTTAACCTTTTCCTTTGTGTGGAACTATTAAAAAATTAAAGGGGGAAGTATTTAGAGAGACAGATTTATGTTAGCTCATGGTTTGCACCATTTTAATGAGGTCAAAGCAATAAAGAGTCTCAACAGATCTTAAGGTCTGGATGATGAATGACTGTCTTCCACTGCTGATTCACAGTGTTGTGCTCAAGTCTTTGAGTTGCCGTTTAAATATGAAAATATAAATTTCTACTGTTAGGAACTATTCTTGAATGATTTACTCTTTCTCAGAAATATGTATGCAAATGTATTTGAATAAAAATGAAAGAAGTTTTGCTTCTTGGCAGGAGGAAGATTGAAGTGGTTGGATTAGAGAAAATGTTTTTAAGGTGTGGTTGCTTTTGACATAAATAAATAAAACACATGTGCACACATGTGTGTTTAAATATATCTACTTAGGGTATTCAGGCATGTCTCCAGTAAATTGATCATTAATCGTATGTAGTAAAGTTATGATGAGAATTTAGCAATTACTAAATGTGCCGTTTTCTTACTGCAAGGTTACACATGTGATGGATAAGTAAGTGGCAGTTTTAGTGGAAGTGTGGATAGTAATTATTGCCTATTGATCTTTCCTTAGCGGCTTCATTTATTAAAGGTGTTTGTTTTATTTGGTTTGGTGGAATCTATGGTGCATCAAGCTTATAATTGAAAGATGATCCTTAGGATTTCTTGGTCTTATTTTAAGCCTTAATTTTTCCATTTTTTCTTTTGGTCCATTTTATTCCCTGGGAAAATATCTGAAGTAAAATCTGAAAGTGGACGAGCAGCGAGTCCCCGGTTCACATTCACATATGCATTAAAGTTTATGTAGTGAGCTGCAGTATCTAAAAATAGAGTTGGTAAAGACATGCATGATTGCTGACTGTGTTCCTAAGGGAAACTGAAGTTGCTTGAGAAAGGAATATAGCTCCCTGTGCACTTAGGAGCACTGTGAGATATAAATCCCATGTTAGCTACCTTCCTTTCACTAGCAGTATCTTCACATATCATTCAGAAGAGAAAAAAACACTATAAAAATAAAATAGATATTACTTTCTGTGACAAACAACTGCATTGTTGGTCTGAAAGTTTTATTAACAGCTTACATTTGTATATTTTTATGATACTTTTAAAATAGTGAATTATGAATGATTGAAAATAACCTCCAGCTTAATTGAGAACCATTATGTCTAGTAATTGCCAGTGATTTCAGAAACAGACGTTGTTCTCTGGCCTATTAACATAATTTGAATTTTTTATTGCACTTCATAGTTATCTGTTGGAGTTAACAAACAGGCCCATTTACTGAAGTGTTTAAGAACAAAAGCCCCAAATGGACTGGATTGTGATGTATTATTTCTATTACCCGACCTTGCTGGAACAGTTTTGTACATGAGGCTTTGATGGGGTCATGGCTTCTGATAGAAGAGGAGTGTGGATTTTCTAGTTTTCATTTCATTAAGTGTAGGTAAAACGGCATCTTTTAAAATTGTCTTTGACTCTTTCTTACAGATCTACTCCATTTAGTCCTCACTACCACTTCAACATGATCTCCATGATAGCCAGAGAGAAGCACTATTTCCACCTTATATATTTAACAAATTTCATCTGTTTACCATGGCAAGTTAGCAAAGACAGAAGAAATTTCATCCCTGCTTAGTTTATAATATTTTTAGATCAAGACTCCTTTTTAGTTCTGTGATTTGTAACGAAAACAAGCTCCTTATCTATCAATTAGATTTCTATGTACTGCAATAAAAGAAATCACTGAAACTCACTGTCTTATTACTGGTTTTCCCAGCACATGATCACATACAGCATACCGTCATTTGTAATATAAAAACCTCCAGTGACAGAAAGATCTCCTAGTTATTCCTGTTTCTGTCATTCTTCTTTGTAGAAATCATTTTAAGCAGGTTTTTCTTCCTTGAGCGTTTAGACCTCGAGCCTTCAGGTAATCTTCTCAATTAGTCCCTGGGGCTGCAGAGAGACAGGAAAGTGCAATTCTCTTAGCAGCTAAAATTGTAGGTTCAAGTTAAAATTAAGGCACAGGCTTTAAAAAATCTGGTATTGGGGGAAAAAGAAAGAGGATAGGAACAGATAGAAATCCTGGACTTTTGGCTAACAGTAAGGTTAGTGAGATATGTGATCGACTTTTCAGAGAGAATTGTAACTAACTCTTCCTTTGTAACCCTCTGGCAGGTGATATGTCAGGCTGTGTACGCTGCTTCTCTATATATCGATCTTCTCTGTCCTACTAACTTCATCTACGTTCCCCTAAAATCCATCAAATGTTGTGTTCAGTCTTTGTAGCGCTTAGATGGACTTAATGGAAAGTCTGAAAAGATTTGGGGGACAGAGGACCTGGGGGTGGGGTGGGCAGAAAGGGGACAGTCTTCTAACCGTTTTGACCTAAGCCAATTGCTTATTTAGGGCATTCAGCTATCAAATAATTTCACCCATCATTTATTGCTTCTTTCTATGGCAGAAACATTTTACATTCCCTTTTACATTCGTAATCAGAAAGCGTATACCAAGAAATTGGTATAACTGTTGGGAAAAATACATTAGTGATGAAAAGACAATCTTTGCTATGAGCAAAGAGAAACAGTTCATAAGCAGGTGTAAGGGTTTTTATTTGTTGTGTTTGTTTTTATTTTGGAGGAAATGTCTTTCCAATAAATTGGCAGAGCCCAGCTGTAAACCTACATTCCAGACATGAGCTTTCTGCAAGCACTGAGTAACTTCCACAGAGCTGAGAGGACTGTAAAAATACCATGCGTGCCTTGGCCAGCGGCAAAGTTTAGATTTGAGTAAGCTCAGAGCTTTCTGAGGATTAAAATTAGATTTTTTTCTTCAGGGATGTTTTAGATATGTGAGCTGGAATGAATGGGAAATTTCTTAATACGTAAGTGTTCTCCTATCATTGAAAATGATAAAATAAATGTTATATAAGTGTGATTCATCATGCTTTAGTGTGGGAGGCATCTTTCTGAAGACTAGGCAAGAAAATCACCCATTATCTTTTGTCATGAGTTAAGCCTAAACTAGGAATCTGGAATTGTTATACTCCCTTTATGATAATTTTTATTGTGGGCTACCAGCTATTGTTACTGAAGCATATACTTACATCATTTTTGCATGAATCAGGCTAACTGGTTTTGCCTTGCAGGAAGTAACTTTTTCTTATCTCTATCTTGCTGTTTGTTTGGGGATTTTTTTCTTAGTGACATCAATATAAAGTAAAACATACCTCTTCCTTCTGATGAGTAATGAGAAATTTCTTCTGAAGATAACTTAAAGGTCAGCTCTTGGTAAGGTTAGGGTTAGGACACCACATATCCTAGTATGCGTACACATATACTTGTGTGTGTACATATATATTTGCATGTGTTTATATAATATCCACATCTGTGGTATACAGCTAACTCTCACATATTATATG
This sequence comes from Aptenodytes forsteri, assembly GCF_000699145.1. Lineage (NCBI taxonomy): Eukaryota > Metazoa > Chordata > Aves > Sphenisciformes > Spheniscidae > Aptenodytes > Aptenodytes forsteri. The sequence continues at coordinate 2,777,236 of NW_008796044.1, read as the reverse complement.
GATTTTCTTTCTATCCCTTGCAGCAGCCTAAGGGGGAAGATCCTTAAACTGTGGACAGCCTCACCCCTAGTGAGGATAAACAGCAAGAGGTTTTTGCTTCTTGTGAGACTAATGTTCTAAAATGTTTAACATTTCTTCTTTTATAATTAAACTAGTACATTCTTTATCCAAAAGATAGTGAAATACAACCCATTTGAGTTGTATCATGCATTATGTTGGCCAAAAAGACTGCTGTAAGGATTTTTAAATACTGCACAGGACAGGACTGGTGATTATATATGCCTTATAATATGCTTGCTTTATTTTTCAGTCAGTCTTTGACTGTGTTATAGGTTTGTTATGGATTTTATCATATGTGCTACGGATTGAGAAGATATTAGGTCTCATATAAAAGTACTAGCAAATGAGCAGGGACATTGCTGTCATGAAATTTTACAAGGTGTTAACTACAGGCAAATTTGAGACCTTTACATCAGGCATCCTTTCTAATAATCTAGACTCTTTTTATACTTTTATAATAGCTGTAAATTGTTGACCGGAGAAGGAACTGATAATTTTTTGTCTCTTTCAAAAGCCATTCATTTTCTAGCACATGTATATAGCAATTTATTTTCTAGGATGCTATTAGGGGGGGGGGTGTCTGACATCCTTGCATCATTTAAAATTAAAAAGGGGAGGAATGGATAACCTTATTAATAAGAAGAGTAACAACTGAAGACATAGCTATAGCCACTCTCTTGGTCTCTGTGTTATTAAAGGAATACGTCCTCTGTTTCTCTTATGAGATTATTACTTGTGGGATCTCAGGGGTTGACCTGACTTGCATTTTCTTTTGTTGCTGTTGTATGTCATTGGATTTAGTGTATGTGGATCTAATAGATAACGAGATTAAACTGAATAAATTGTTATTGTCACTCTATATCGTTGTAGCACATATATGCGTGCTTCAGGTATTCAATTGCCATTCTAACTCAGAAGACAGTAGTTTTATGCTCCACTGTTGTGAATGATCCTGTGGTTAATTTTGCAATCTGTGGTGAACCTAAAAACTGAAATAACGCAGTAGAAATTGTTACATAGGTATACATATGTATACATACATTGTGCGCAGTAGAAAAGTTACATAGGTATTGTTTGTAAAATCAAGTCTTACTGTGCTGAAAGAAGTCCAAGTTTTAAAAAATGTATTTGCTAAGCGGTACGTATAATGATTGTATGTTGTTTCAATTGTTCATCAGGTAATATTATATGTTGCAAAGGAAGTTGCTTCTGCAGTATTTGTCTACCTCACTCTGCTTACAGGCGATGCCAAGGTAGTCCCAAGGCTAGACCTGGGGTTGCTGTGGGATTGTTTTGCCTGGATGTGAGAGGAAAGCTGTCAGTGTGTTTAACATAGTGCCAAGTTTTTAGTTGGGAGACTTGATTTTCTTCATACTTTTATATGTGACATGCAGTTATAAGTATAGTAGTTGATCTCCTTCTTACCTTAAAATGGCAGTGTATATGAATATTTGAAATAATTATCCTGAGTTAAGAAGTTCAGACAAGTTAGAACTTGCTTTTGTGGTGTGGAAACCTGAATTCAAGCCAGAATGAAAAAGAAACAATCCCATATTACTTAAGTACTTTTTAATGTTCTCTGTCTCCACTGATAGACTGAATTTTTGACAGTGAAAGCATATACAGTTATATTCAGTTCATCTTCCCTGACTGTTTTCTCCAGAAGCCTTCAGCTGGGTTTAGTTATGACTTATAGCTTGAGCATGGCATTTGGGAAAAACAGAAAAAGTAGTATAAATGTAAATGTGAAAAGCTACAGCTCATTCTGTTTTTTGAAATTGTTGGTGTGAAAAGAACTCAACAGTGTTTTATTTAAACAAGGTCTGCTTCAACCTTGATTGACTTGCAGTAAATTGCCTGGTAGGAGAGGCAAAAGGAAGTGGATAGAAAAATGGCAATCAGCACCAAATGTTTCACATATTGATTGACAAGCACCAGAGATGTGCTAGAGTAAGATAAATTGGCTAACAGAGCCCATCTTGACAGCTCCTGAGATGGGAAAATTGTTCCTGTTAATTTGCTGCTGGGACCTTGTCATTTATGGGGATATATATTTGAGTGCCTTCTAATGGTGTAAACAAACTTTGGATTCCTAAGTAGCATATTTCAGCTTCAGTTGCTTTAATTCTTCTCCGTCCATGTATTTCTGAGCTGTATTTGTAAAGGGCTTTAAGATCGAAAAGATGAGAGAAACTGTCCTTATTTTAAAGATACAGTTCATGCTGAAATACAGAATAGCACATTCAAGCTATTCTGTAGCCTGTTTGATTTTCAGGGCGGTTTTTGCTTTACCAAAAGGCATGGAACAGAGCCCGTTTGTTTTCAGGGGAAGAACATGTATCTTTATTCCCTCGTTCTGGCAAATTGAACTGTAACTATAATGAGAAGACTTCTTACTTTTTTAACGTATCTAATCTTGTGCTTGCAAATGCCTTTTAATCAGGTTACAGGTTTTCTTAGTACTGCAGAGTGAAGCTCCCTTTTCTGTATAGTAGTCTTTCATGTCCGTGATTTCTTTTCATTGAAAGGAAATTTATCTTTTTAATTTCCTGTACTGTTCTCCCAGAGTGCCATTAATTATGGCGATAAACAGCAGTGCTAAAATAGTTAATGGTCAGATACCTGTTGTGTTGCAGTCTGCCACTTAGGCTTTGTTTTGGCTAAATCTTTTCACATAAAGTGAAATTTGACATAAAACTCACTCAAGAAATCAACATTTTTCAGCTTTCATGTAAGGAAAGTGAGCAGATTCCAGTGTTCATTTAAGATGTCGCTCACAAACAGTAGATGATATTGTCCTTGCTTCCATAATTTATATTCTGTTTCTTTATTTGAGTCTACTTCCCAGACTCTGAACTGGAAATCAACTTCACAATATTTCAAACCTTTTTCAATACTGGGAGTGAACAAAATTTTATCTGCACTTAAATTGCTCATTTGCAAGTGGTTTGGTAGTTTTGTCCATAGTCCTGTATGTAGATACTTTCTCTATTCCATGTCTTCTTCAGGGAATAGTCAGCTCTACCAGAAGACATCAGAGAGATTTTTAAAGGGCTAAGTAGGGCTAGCTCCGTATTAGTGATGGTATTTCATTTCCCCCTTTGATATTGAACTGCAGTTTAGCTCCAAGCTGTAGTTCTAGATCTGAGCGCATTGGACCATCCTGGATTGAATGAACAGCAGCAGTCTGGTATTCCGGTCAGGAAAAGACTGCTGTTGGGGGAGCTGCTCTCTGTGCAAAAGCTTTTTAGGACTCTAGGGTGAAATCCTGGCTGTGTTGAAGGCAAAAATACAATTTGTATTGACTTACATGGAGCTGAGATTCCGCTGTGGTTTGCTATTAAACGGTGGAATGTTCATCCTTGAAGCAGGATCTGTTGCGGGGCCCGATAACTTCTTGTCAGGCAACACAAATGTTCAGTGCAAAAAATCGTAACAGTCTTAAACATTTGTAGCACTCATTGAATGTTTAAGAAAAAAAGATGTTTAGCTGCCTGAAGATGCAGTAAGACACAGGGAAGTTAAATGCTTACGCGCTTTTGTGCTTTGGAAAATCCTGCCAGTGACATACATGACTGAAAAGTCAAGCCTTTAGTTTCCTTGTACACCCAAAACTCCTGCTAATGTCAATACGGGTTGTGTAAGAAAAGCAAGATTGGATCTTGAGACAAGAAACCAGATAAAGCAAGAAAAAAGTAAATATCAAGATTATATGTAAATGTAAGTATCAGTATCAAGAGTAATGGAAGATTAATTCCCGTCATACTGATACTTTTCTTATTGCACCTTAGTATCTCCCAGCACTAAAATACAAACATCTCTAGAGTGTATCACAGCGGATGTTTAGCAGTAATTCAGAAGTGCATTCTACACGCATTTAGAAAGCAAATAGGAATACTGTATTCAAACTGTAGGTGTAACTAAGAAAAGTAGGTTTTAATAACCTGAAGCAGAATTAGCCAGAATATAGCACTGGCACTGCACTATATGATAGAGCAGATTTTAAGCATATTATTTAAATTATTTAGCCTTGTGAATTTAGATCATGTGAAGCCTTGTGTTCACTTCACATTTGTTCACCAGAAATTAGAGCTGCTTTTTTAGTAGGTTGCAAAGAGTTAACACAAACTCTCTAATCATTATCCAGCTCCCACCAATTAGTACTATCTATGAATCACTTTCACAGAGTTTGTTAAATAATTACAGGTCAGAGTTTTCTCATGTTTGTTCAAGATAGTGTTATTTTCCCCACCTATTAGTGATTCCAGGCACTTGAATCACTAAGTGTTGCAACGATCCTGGAAATAAATTTCTCTAATAGAAATAAAGCCAACATCATTCAGCGGGATATGTAGTGGCGATGGCGTGAGTTGTTGTTTAACAGTATTTAGAATTGCAATAAAATAAGGTGAAGGTAAACAGGAGGTGTTTGTATAGTGGAAACAAGTTTGCAGCACAGCATAGTCTGAACTCTCTGTCACTAGAATAAAGACCAAATCGAGTACTTGTAGATTTATCTAAGGAGGTGGATTTCATAAGGTGCCTGGTAATTACCTACCTAGGGCCTGATTGCAACCCTTTCATTAGTGGAATTCCCTGGCACAAATGCTTAGCTGATAAGATTGATAAATAGGAAATTTTCTTTCTTCCCAATTTTTAAAAGCTGCACATATTATTAAGGTACTATAAAGGTGGAAATGCAGTCACATATGATGATGGTTGTGAATCTTCCAGTAAGTTTTTTCTAAATACATTCCTAATCTTAGAATGTTATTTTTGTCCCACAAGGAACAGGCGGTTGATGAGTTGTTATAATTTAATGTTAGTTATAGTTAGTTCAGTAGAACCTTTTTTAGGGAAGTTAAGTTAATGCAAGTTCACGTGAGTTATGCTCATGTGGATTTGTCTGTTCTTGCTCTGATTTTACTGGCTAAATCAGAGGTACAGTACGATTAGAGAAGACATTTTGACTTTGAGTGATGGGAAAAAATCATTGAAACAAATTACTGTTTTCCAGCTATGAAGGGTATCAAACATATGCCAAGTAATCAGCTTGCTAGGGTAATAGGTTCATGAAGGAAAAGAGTTTTCTAATCTTATTCACTGATGTTTTTCCCAAGACAGCAACAGCTTTTATAAAATGAGGCTTATAACTTCTCATTACAGAATCTAATCTGCCCAAAAGACACTGAACAGCTGCAAAACCGTAACATCTTCTAGCTGTAAATTATTTTTATTATTTATCTTTGTTTAACTAAAAAAGAAAGAGGCATCAGATGATTTAACAAGACAAGAATTAAGTGACATTAGCTTTTGACAGCAGCAAATTATTCCTTTACATACTGAATAGGTTTAGATAATTTTTAAGTCATGACTGTCTACTTATTTTTAATATCCAAATTCCATAACTGATATATTTTGTGGATGGATTGCTTAGGAAAATTAATTTAACTTTAACGCTGAAAGTCAGAAGAGAAGTGATTGGTTTCCAAGTTAGTCTTATTCTTCTGCATAGGTTTTAGTAATGATAGTATCTTGCATTGGTACAGTGATTTTCATATTCAAGAATTACACGTGTGCAGTAGTTCAGGAAATACAGAGGTCAAATGGTTTAAGGAAGATAAGAAAACTTGAACAAGCTTGTAGAACGCATCTGTAATAAAAAATAAAGACCAGGACTTGCTGGTTCTTCATTCGTCCCTTTTCTATTATCTACAGTTCTCAAACTGTATTCCTGGGTGTGCAGTAAATGGTTCTACTTCAGAGGAGAGGGAAGAGGAACATATTAAATATGAATATATTTTAACATTGGATTTTTTCCTTTTCTTTGTAACAGAAACTGGTTGCCATTTTAAAATTTTTCTTTTTTTCTATCACATGTAATACTTTATAAACAATTTCTTGTCCTGCTGGCAAAATTTAACTAGAACTACAACAATGCTAAACGAATGAGACTTTATGCATTACTGTCACGAAGAATCTGGGATTATTTTGTTTTCTTTGGGATTTTCTTGACTTATTTCCAACACCCTCTCCCCCCACCCCTCCCGTAGGATTGCTTGGAAATGAAAATATAAATTATAACATGTACCTAAGAAGAAATAGCCTTGAGTTTTAGGATAATTCTATTTAAACAACATTTTAACTTCTAGACTATTAAAATGCTATACCTACACAGGTAAGATCGTGATTTCTAGGATTATGTTTTCTAAAGAAATACACTATTTTGCTTGTACAACGTGAATTTAAGAATCTTTCCAAACTATATTTTATGCTGCATCAGATCATCCTATGTTACTGTGTTTCATATTTTCATAAAGGAGGTAGAGATTTTGGCAGGTATGTGTTAATTTCTTCAGTGCCCTTTTCCTGAGGGCTTTGGTCCCCTTAGAGTTGATTTTGCTTTTTGATGTTTCACAGAAAGGCTCTAGGAAACATGGGGGTGGTTGAGAGAAGAGTTAGTTCCATTGCCTGCTTGAGAGGGGAGAAAATGGATGTTGCTTGCGCTAAGTTTGGCTCCAGTATTGTCTTTGGAGATCTTGCCAACATAAATGCTTTCACTCACCCTGAATGCAACAGGAGTTCATGTGTGGATGCTGTGATGGAGCTGTGCCTCAGCAACCCTGACGCTCGGCTCCTGCTGCTCTGGGGAACTGCAACACGAGCCTTTCAACATTTCAGCCACCTTGAAATGAAAAACCCACCAAAAAAAAATAAAGGAAGAAAGGTCTTAGGGCTTCAGGGGCCCAAGTGAGGTCCTTCTGAAGGAACGTAGCTCCAGGCAGCCCCAGGGAGCAGAGTGGACAGTAGCCAACCCGTCACACATGCAGTCCGCAAGGATGTAGTTGTAGACATAGACATCTCACTCCACAAATGGCTTCACTGTTTCTTACTTGGCAGAGCAGAATCTACAAAGTGTTGGTGAAAACAGCATAACCAGGCTCTCTGTGTGCGCCGTGCAGGGCTCTGCCATTCTGCTCTCAGAGGAGCTACTGACCAAAGATACAAATCTTCCTTATACATTGATAGAAGTTGCCTTTGGGGGCATATTCTTGCCTGTACCGTAGTTACATAATTATTATTTTTTTATTATCTTCACTCTGTTCATGCTGTTGCTCGGATTTTATGCTTTTTTTGCATAACAAAAGTTTTGAAAAAACTAAGCAAGGCACGTAGAGTGGTGTTCATTTTGTTAAATGGGAAAGATACAAACCCATAGTACTGATTTTTCTTCTCTGGTTCATTGTTATGTAAATCACAGATGATGACTTACTGTGTCTAGATCTCTTTTTTGGCATTCTCTTTTAATTGTTTCAAAGCCACCTGCTATGTTTCCCCGGAATGGTATGATGGTATCAACTTCATCCTTAGCTGCTCTGACTGTCCTTTTTGATGCAGAGAAATACCTAAAAACATCAATAAACAGGTCTGTGCAGGAATATCAGCCCCGTGCTTTTTTCTCCTTTAACTCTTGTGAAATAGACCCTGTGAAAAGACTCTTCTCAGCTTGGCTGGTTTTGTTCATTTGTCGCTTTTGGAGAGATAGGAGCTTTGGAAGTACTGGAAGTACCTTTCTTCAGTGATAACTCTCTATCATCCAAATCCTGATTTATATCTTTCTTTTTTGCTGTTTGAAGCTTGTTTGCCTTAGGGAAAAAAAAAAACCAAAAACACAACAGGAGTTTAGGCAACAGAAAGCAACTTGATGCTGAGGAAAATGATCACAAATTGTCAGATTTCTTTCCCTCTTTTTCTCGCGTACTTCAGTTTGGGCTTTTGTTTTGTCTTGTCAACTTGAAGTGCAGCCTGATGAACAAAGGGTTAACTGAGTCCTCTTTACAGATAAATTAGCATTGCTACTTGCCAATGAGGTAACTGTTAGGTGGTGTGTCTTGTCTGTCTCCTGAGAGCTGGCAGTACAGGCTGCTTAGCTCTGGCGGAAAATGACTTTCTCCCCTGAGAAAAGCTTTGCCTGGTGGGGCTCCAGGCTGGCCCCCGGTGCGCTGAAGTACAAATGCCGTTTTAGCTACGAAAATAGTAGATGCTGTTACTATACAGAAAATGGGTGATTTTTCCTGTTGTCAGTTAGCTGTAGTAATTTCATCAAATCCAAAATATTTATATTCCTTATGCCAGTTATGACAATATATATTTAAGTTATTAAATATGAGACTGCTTCAGAGTGCCCAGCCCATTGGCAAGATGTGCTTTGCAGAAATATTTGAAGGACAGGTTTTCTTCTTGCAGAAAGCAATTATTCTGGGGAGGAATAGGAAAGTCTGCTGAATGTGCTATACCTCAGGAAAGTTTTACCTTCATCAGCCGCCTGCTTAATTTATAGTGCTTTGCACTGCAGAAACTTGCATCTTACATTATCTAGTTGTTTCCTGGCACATTTAGCAACGTTTCTCACTCTTTAAAATGAACTTAATATTGCTGACAGTGTAGATGCTTCGGTTAGGCTGACTTGGAAATGTAGTGAGAATGCCTGTGCTGCAGGGGGAGGAGGGCAGGGTGTGTGTTACCCCTGACAGCAGGGTCCTGGCTATGTTCCTTGTATTGATTCCGTTTGGCTTTCCAGCTCTGTTTCCTGAAGCAAGGGAGAAAAGGAGGGGGGATATCTGATCCTTCTCTTTTATCACCTGTAGGTAATGTCCAGCCAATGCCATTACTAGATAGCCTTCCTTGTATAATCTTAGTAAATATGAGCAACACAGCAACTGCTGCTAATGATACTGTCCATCATTTAAGTCACTAACATACTTTTATGGGATTACTTTATATAGGGTTCTATACTTTGTATTGGTGTAACATGAATATCAGCTTCAATCAGTAAATGTCAAAATCTTAATTGCCATTTAAGTGTTCTACAGCTTCTGTTATGATGCCATCAGTTATGTAGAAACAACTCATCTCCTTTCACTTTTTACTTCCCTAGCTTCCTGCATTAATACTTGAATGCTACTACATCTTCCAAACAGTTGTTTTAATACGAACAGTTATCTTAAAGTTTCCCTTCTTTCTGCAATTTAATGTGTCGAGGATTGCACAGTGAGTTTCTGGCTTGCATATATCTTTTCTATTTGAGTCCTGGTCCTTATGACCAGAGCTGTAGAACAAACACGTAAGTGACTTTATTGATAGTAATACATGTGACTAACTGAAGTTATTACAGATCATTTATGTTTATTTTGTGCATGAATAGCAGGTAGTCTAACTTAGAGAAGTACAAAATAGTTATAACCGCTTGTTTATGAAGATTACCAGCTGTTTAAAGCTATTGAAACTGGATTTTGCTTATAAAAGCCTCTACACATAGGAAGATGCCTTCATAAATGTAATTTATCACTGAAGATATGCTGTTTAGGTATATGAAATCCTCAGTGTGACATGCTGAAAATGCATGGGGTTGAACAATCTACACAGATTTTTTTGTTACACAGGTGCTAACCTTAGAAGTGATATTCTCCTGGTGGGAAGAGCTTGAGAATTCCATTGCAAGTCTAATAAGCTTTGAGATCTGTATTTACCACCTCTGGGATTCAGATCTTTTCTAACAAAATAAGTTTTTATATTGAAGTGGATAACTTAGGAGTGTGGGATGGCAAAAAAACAAGTTGTGATCTCCCCCCTGACAAAGTTAGTGGCAAAATGGCTATTTAAAGCGTCTGGATTGATCCCTTAGACCTCTTAAAATAATCTTTTTTTGATACTATGTGTATCTATCTAAATGTGTGTGGGTAAATTTATTTAAATATATAAATATTTATATAAACATAAATACAATTATGTTTCTTATATGTTGTTAGGCAGTAATACTATACTATAGTACAGTTAGCTGAAAGGTTACTTAACAACTCTTCAAGACGTACTTTTGTAAATGCATATTTACACAGTGACTCCTCATGCATCAAAATTCTTAATTTCTGGTTGGTTTTGTTGTGATTTTTCCCTGCTTCCTGTCATGCACCACGGTGGAAGGTAGAGGCCAGGGTTTTACACACACATAGGCTTTATTCACCCACAAAACTCCATAGGTCCTTTGCAGGAGGAGGAAGAAGGGGGAGTATGGAGAGCATATTGCAAGAATCCTTCAGTAACTGATAAGCAGCCTGCTTTTCTTCTTTGGTTGTGTCTTTTATTTATGTATATTAACGCTAGGAGCGATTGCAGGCAGTCCTTCCCACCCCCGCCCCGATGATGGGTTTTGGTCTTTTAGGATAACAGCAACCACAGTATCTCTTTCCCAAATGTGTTATTGTGATTAAGATGAACAGAACTCTTCTTAGCTGTCTTGTGAATGTCTGGTCTTGAGACAGTCTGCTCTGTCACTCCGTTGCCACATTATACCATGACCACACACGGCAGGTTCACACCGGTAAGCTTGTGCCTTATTCAACCTCTGTCTGGCTGTGAAGCTGTCCTTAACAAGGAGAATAAAGGAATTCCTCACACCTATGTCTAACCTGCATACCCAGCTTTTGTGGATGTCTTCCTGAAGATGGTTGTGGAGCTGTGGCATCATTACTACAAGCGTGGCACGATTTTTTAATGTTGATTCTATGGCAGATTTTAAGCCTTTAGGGACTTAAACTGTAGCAGTAATTGAGGAATGGTTTCATAAAAGTTCCTGGGCTGATGAAGACAGATGTGAATCTGTTAAAAAGAAAAAATGGAAATAATAAGTCTATGCTGTCTGCTATACAATCTTAGGGGAAAAAAGGGAATATAAGTGATAAGAGGGTAAAAAGGCCCTTGCAGAATGAGGTGCCATGTGGCATGGAAGCCCAAAGCTACCCCAAATCAGAATTGCCCTCCAGAAGGAGAGTTATCGAGTTTTTTCCTTCACTCTAAGTAGTAAGATAAGATAAATGACAGGAGAATGTAATGAGGGGAAAATAAAAAAAGGAGAAGGTTTTTTTGTTCCTGTCTGCTGCTTTTTTTGAAAAATGCTTTACAAATACTGTATTCAGTGTCTGTATGAGTATTTGCAGGAGCATATGCGGTATGAACATGCATATGAACAGATGTTTGAAGAAAAACTAATATTAACTTTTAGTATTGAAATTGTAATGTATCAGCTTTTAGACTTTGGTTTCCCTTTCTAGCATTTGTATCTGGTTTATGTTTCTTTGGGTATGGAACATAATTCCATTATTGCTGTCAATAGAAATAAGTATGTATTACATAGGGTTTGTGTCAATGCACAACTAGATAAAAATTTTATTCATAGAAGCTTTATCATATTAATATATGAAGAGTAGGCACAAATTGTATGAACTCCTGTTTACATTATGCATTTAACTGTTGAAAACAGTGTAATAGAATACTGATGTTACCATACATCACAGTGTATTTTATGATACTGTAGGGTATTGCAAGTCCCATTGTGAAGTGATGGAAATTTAGAATCATTTCAAGAGGTGGGGAGTTTCAAAATACAACTGTTAAGGTATCTGAAGGCACGTGAATGGGTCTGACAAGAAGCTCAGGTTTAGAAAACCTGTAAAGCTTAGTCTGTTATTTTAAATGGTACAATAATACATTGAACTTATTTGACCAAGATACTAGTATTCAACAGTATGAATCGAACCCATTATTTCTAACTTAAGAGTATATAGTAACAAATAAATTGCATTTATCGTGCTCTTTATAGCCTAACTGCATGCATTCAATTCTCTTCGGTAGTTTCACAACCATTCTCTCAACTGTGGTACTGCAGATAGTTACCCTTTAGAATCATTTCCTAAGGCAACAAAGCTATAATAGTATCTCTTTCTGTTCCTCTTCAGTAATTTTTCAACTCACTTTCCACCAAATTTTACAAAAGGTTGCGTGTCTTAAGATATTCCCGTGTGTTTCGGGGAGCGGGGATGGAGAGCCATACAGAGAGAAGACGCTCTACTAGAGCCCCACTACGGTAGAGTGAAGGCTGTAGTGAGAGTTTAATAACGTTTAGTAGATGCCAAAAATCAACTTGATAGAAAGATCAAGAATGCCCCAACCACAAGAAAAGTTTTAATCAAATTTGGCAGCTTATTAGGAAATCTAACCACAGGACAGATTGGCAATAGGTTCTGTGGGTCACGGACATCGATGTTTTTCAGTTAACGTGCTTATGGACAAATCTTCCTCAAGAGCCAACTTCCCGCCAAAATAATGCAACGTTTTAACAAACAACTTGATACCTTCTGTTTCCTCTAAGCTACAAACAGAGCTGTGGTAATTAGGCATTTTACCTTACAGCCAGATATTTGGGCTGTGTTATTTCATGAAGGTAACAATGTGATTAGCAAAAGAATTCTTATTTTTTTTCATTTGTCGCAATGTATTCTGCAAAAACATACCTAAATTGCTCTGAAATTCCAGATGTAGTTTACACAGAAGGCAAAATCTTTTTCCCTTCATCTCATCACCTCACACGTCCAACATTTTTATAATACAGTAATATTTCCATATGATACAGTAAATGCAGATTTTGAATATATAAGCTGCTTCTTTTAGCTTCATAATGTTGAAGCAGAGCCAGAATATGTGAAAATTAAATGCACACAAGGGGCACAGTGTCACATTCCTGTCTGAGGTGTGTCAAACCTCAGCCTCTCTGCTTGTTTCCAACACATTGCAAAGAAATAATTAGAAACTGGTTTTGTTCAATCACTTCCCTGCAATGTTTAGGATATTCACTGTAGTATTTCATAAGAATAGCATAATCATGAATAATGATAGTAATTATTCCTGTCATCAATATTAGAATTATTTCCTCATAAATGCAAGTCCACAATGACAATATTCAATGCATATTGAATTTTCTCTAGCATAAAAGACAGTAGATGTGGGTTACTATGGAGTAGCTTAAACCCATTTCTGCCATATGATAACTTGGTCATTTAGTCTTATCACCATTTTATCCAGTTCTAAAAATATAATCAAAAATAAGCATAATGGTCACTTGCCTACCTCGAGTTATTTATTTTATTTTAAACTTTTTGAAGGTAAGAAAGTAGTTCATGCTATTTGCTGGTACCATGCAATGAAAGTTTTTTTCAGTTTCTGTGGGTACCTTTGGTTGATTGCTGCTCCCCAAATATAATTTATATGTGATGGCCGGAATTTTTTCATTTTCATTTTCTTTTTTTTTCCCTCCTTTGGAATTTGATGTGTGACTATAGAAGATTACCTAATGGTATAAACCTTAGTGTAATTCGTGTAAAGTGAGGGGTTCTTGATTCCACAAATGAAGATGCAACTAATGAGAAAGCCAGTGTGTATTTGCTCTGCTACTGTTTCTTTAAGAATGATGGAAATAAGGATGCACCATTTTATGTTGTTTTGCTGTGGTTTAACATTTGTAGCTACCATGCAGCACATCTCTCTCTGCCTCACAGACTCTGGCAGTATCGCAGAGGTCATATTTTCCTATGTATAAATTATTCATGAACAATTTCTCCAATGCACTAGACAAACTTGCAGAGATCAGAACGCGTGTTTCTCTTCTTCCTCTCATCCCTACAACTGGTCATATTCTAATAGGCAATGCAAGAAAACCCCCAAAACCTGTCTTCATCTGTGTGCATTTGATGGAATGGATTGATATGAAGTTATGAGAGGGAAGTTCACAAAAGCAGAGAATAAATAAGTATGAATGGGTTTTTTTGTTGACTTGATACCACTAGTTTATTTGACCGAAAATATGTCGTTACAGTGGGTTGAGGTGTATCGTACACATTAAGGATGGGGTTTCAGAGTTGAAATTAATCTCTCTGGTGAGCTAGGCAGGAAATTGTCCCGACAGCACCGGTGCAGAAAGAAATGAGAGGGAAAGGACAGGAAAGCTTGGAGTTTCCAACCCATATTCCAGTTTAGCCCATCTCTACAAATGGAATAATTCCCTTTCGGTCCTGCCGTCGCCTATGCTTCCTGTCACATCCGTCAGTGGGGTTTGGAAAGATCTGCAACAATACAGGAGGAACCTTAGCTTGGAGGTAGCCTTCATATGGTGCTTGTTACATGCCTCTCATAGATTCCTGTACTGGAGCAATTTCCCTGTGAAAAAACCCACAAAAATTAGAACACCACCATTAGTTTAAGAGATGATTACAGACATGTGTTGTAATTCCAGGAATCAACTCATTATAGTCCCTTTTCTCATTGGTCTTACTTAGCCAAAAAAACTATTTCTGTGAAAATTCTTCTGGTAAAATATGTAGCTGATGCGTTTTGCAGCATCTGAGAACGCAGCTTGGGGCCTTTCAGCGTTTGGCTGCTGTGTGTGTCAGTGCCCACGCAGAACGGACTGCTTCTGATCCAGTGGTGTGCAGTTGCTCTCATTCACCCAGCATCTGTTCACCTGATGAGTTACAAGCTGATGCTGTGGAGAGACTTTTGGAACGAGTTCACAACATAGCCGCTCACAATGCCTTGAATATGATACAAAGGGACAAGTTCGTACCAGCGGAGAGATTTTGTGGCTCTGCGCAGCAGTAATCGTATGTGACGATGGACAGTTACAGTGCAATTACTTGGCTGTTTGTTTTTTTTCATTACATTCATTGCTGATCTTTGATCCCTGTGTCCTCTTTCCCAGGTCGTCCCATTCCACCTACATCCTCGTCTAGCCTTCTCCCATCTGCTCAGCTGCCCAGTTCTCATAATCCTCCACCAGTTAGCTGCCAGATGCCATTGCTAGACAGCAACACGTCCCATCAAATCATGGACACCAATCCTGATGAGGAGTTCTCTCCTAATTCATATCTGCTAAGAGCGTGTTCAGGGCCACAGCAGGCTTCCAGCAGTGGTAAGAAAATTGCAAACATATGGAGTTTGTTTGTGACATGTTTGTGCCGGTTTCATGCATTTTTTTGCAAATGTGTTCTTACATCACCACAAAATTGAGAGCGTATATGGAAATGAGGCAAACAAAAATCTTACTGCTTTCTTTCAAGGAAACTTTTTGGGAAACACCATACATCATATATGTTTTTTCCTTCGTTTTAATGTAGAGAGCTTTTTCGTTTTAGGAGTGTTACAAGTAGTGTAAAAAATATTACTGAATTCTTGTCATCAGAGGGATTTATTTTTGAAAGTAGGTTTCCTGCTCCTTGATGCATCTTGTAACAGAGAGGTGTACACACAATGGTTCTTTGTTCTGCACAGGCTAGTCCAATATTTCATGTAGGTGATGAGGTTCTGTATCTAAAAATGTGTGTTGCTTCTGCCATTCTATGTCCGTTCTTGTTTCAGAATCTGTCTGATTCTATACTCCCAGTGTCACATTTAACTAAGATACTGCTATTTTTCAGTAAATTAATTCTTGTCTTTCAGGCCACTGTTTTAAAACATTTGCAACGCTGCTATCAGTCATATAATCTGCAGTGCTTAGGGTTTTCTTTCCTTTTTTTTTTTTTTTTTAATTTTTATTAACAGATGCTGACTTTTCACTTTGACAGCCAAAAATTGAGAAATGAAGATGCAATCCCTTTTTAGAAATAGAGGCAAACCAAAAGAAGGCTATTATAGCTCCTTATGTTTTGCTTTTTGAACATATGTATCTATTGTGCGGGTCCCATCTATTTAACTAAACACTGTAAGTTTATATCTTATATGCAGTTTCTGATCTGCTCAAGGTCGCTCTTTCCTGTGACAATACAGATCTGAACAGTATTGGAGATAAGTATGTAGTGTGGAACTGTTGGCCTTTTTGGGTGCATACAGTAGACTTGAACGATGGCCTTTAAACAGTGGCTGGTGGTGCGTGGTGGGAGGATGTGACAATGAGTAGAAGTTGAAACCTAAGATCCAGAGTCGATATAAAGTAAAACTTTTTCCCTAAGCGTTGGATTGGAACAGGTTGCACAGAAAGCCTGTGCAGTCTCTGTCCTTGGAGGTTTTCAAGAACAGGTTGGTTAAAATCCTGAGCTACTTGGTCTGACCTCAGAGCTGCCCTTGCTTGGCAGGAGGCTGGACTAGGGACCTCCTGGGGTTCCTTTTATCCTGACTTATCCTTTAACGCTACGATCCGTTCAGATATGTTAAAATATAATTACACAAATAATAATTCAGAGATTGAGCATGCTTCCTTGAGGTACTTGAAGTTTAAGGGTGGAAAATATGATACCAGTTTTGAGGTTTTTGGGGTTTTTTTAAGAGGTTCAGGGGGATCTGGGGAGCTTTAGACCTCAAAATCTATAATGGGCAACTCAGTAGAAACAATAGAAATGGAGGGGGGGAAAAGTGGATATGATCTATCTTTGATGAATCAGTACAGCTTCTGTAAAGGGTAGTCCTGCCTTAGAAACATTTAAGAGTTCTTTGATGGGGTCAGCCATTTCCGAATAAGGGTGATCTAGTTGATGAAGGGCCTTGGTATTTTCAAAAGGGTCTCAGCAAAATCTGTTACTAAGTGCTTTTAAGGAAACTAAACTAACATAGGGTAAGAGGGAAGATTCCTGCATGGTAAGTAGTTATTTGAAAGACAGTAAGCAGAAGCTGGAGCTCCCCAATAAATTTTCATGGGACATGAAGATACCTGGAGAAGATGGTGAGCTGTGGGGTAAGAAAGGTAGCTGATGGCAGGGTGCTGAGGACGAGGTCATACTGTAAAGCATCACAAAAGGAACTTGTGAGACCAAGTAACAAGGCAATAAAACGTCAGAGGAAATTCAGGGCAGAGAAACGTAAAGTGATATTCATGGAGAAAACAGCGCTGGTTCACTGGTTAGTGATGGACCATTACCAATCAGGAGTGGGTCGTTGGGGGCGTGCATGCTTCATCTCGGAGCTCAGGAACAGGTGAATGTTGAGAGCTGAAGAAAGAAATAAAGACCAAAAGAGAGAACATTGTCTAAAAGATGTGGTGGATCAAACAGTTTACAGGGGTTTAAAAGGGAATCGGAGAAGTAAATGGGAGAGAGATGCAATGAGGGTTGCTAAGTGGAAGAAAATCAAGGTCAGGGAATGTGAACCGAAAAAAGAGACTTGGAGGATACTTGAATACTTGGTACTTGGTATTTATAGCCGCCGTTGGAGACTGAGTGAGCCAGCATGGCTTTTCTTATGAAGCCAAATGAAGGAAGTTGCAGTAAAACAACATCTGAAAATTTCATGGAACAGCTCTTTATGTTTCATTTTAAATAATAGTCATTGTTTCTTTATATCCTTAAAAGCTTTGTGTTTCACACTTGTTACTGTGGACTAACCCAAGGAACCTTTTTGGCATGCTCAGATATGCTTTGATTTGCTTATGAATGGCTGATTTGTTCATTCTACATTTAACCATTTTTTTTTCCCCCAAATATTCCATTTCCTTCTTTAATAAGTAGTCATATAATATATAATGACTTTTAATTTTCAGGGTATAAGAAATAGCTTTTTTTTTTTTTTTTTTTAA
>NW_008796044.1:2748362-2757557 GCF_000699145.1 Aptenodytes forsteri | reverse complement strand
TGCCCCATCCCTGGAAACATTCCAGGTCAGGCGGGGCGGGGCTCTGAGCAACCTGATCTAGTTGACGATGTCCCTGCGCAGGGGGGGTTGTTCAGCCTGGAGAAGAGGAGGCTTCGGGGAGACCTTCTTGCAGCCTATCAGTAAAAGGGGGTTACCCAAACTTTTCTATGATTCTATGATTAATAAATATTTGCTAGCACTTTCTAGGTTCTTTAAACATTTCTATCACAGTCTTCAAAGTACGTGCTGAAGATGAAATATGTGCAGAAGTCTCGTACTGATTACATTATATAATAAGTGTCCTCTTGTTTGTCTGATTGTACACTTATGCTTGCTTCAACCTCTACAATTACAGGATAGCTTCTCAACAAGTTTAAGATGAGTCTTCTTGGATATGAGGTGATAGTCATCCACATGTACTGCCCTGTGCCCTTCACAATAGCCATTCTTGATATGTCTGGAAAATTCATTTGCCTAAAAAAATTACCTAATCAAATCTTCCATCAAATGAGCAATCTATTGTTGATATTATAAAGGCCTTTAATCTACAATAAATCTTTGTTAGAACTCATCAGAGCTTCCAGTTTGAGAGAAATGTGATTATAGCACTCTTAAAATGACATTACATCATCGGGGTGATTGGTTTATCATTTGGAGAAGCGACATCAATCATAACTAGCATAACCACACAGTAAATGAATTCAACCTTTCTGCTGCAGAACAATGACACAATAATTGCTTAAAATCAGACTTAAAATGAAATCAGAAAATGCACTTTCTTTAAATATGATGTTAACCTAATGGAATATATTATTAAAAATCATGTTTGAGGAAATTCTGTGTAATTAAAACTGTGTGAAAATGTATTCCTTTTTTCTCTCATTAGAACCTGATTTCAGTTGCAGAATCATTTTCTATGCAACAGATATTATGCTGTTTTTAATTGAACTCCCATCACTTACATTCCTCTGCTTGTATTTCTTAATATAATATGCAGCACAATTATATGTGATGAAGGACAAGAGGTTTTTGAAATCTGGTGCACCTGCTGATAGTATTTTGAAAAACACAAATATTAGAGAAGGAAATGAGACATTTTATCCATGAAAAGTTAGTGGAGTTTTTTTTTTTTTTCCTTTTAAAAGCAGGTCAGTTCCTGTCACACCATTTTCTAGAATGGTTTCTTACATCTAACAATAGGAATAGGTTTATTTCTTCTTCCTGTACGTATTGTATGTATTTTCTTTCTGGTAATATAAGGTGACTCATCTTGTTGGAATGCCATTTTAATGGCTTCAATCATAATACAACATAACAGGCTGTTTTTCAATCTTACATAGAGAAAAAGATAAGGGTTTTTGTTGCCAGCACCTTTGCCTTTACTTTTTTTGTATAGGATTTATTTCTGTTAAACCAAATTTTGGAATCCCAACAGAAAAAACTGTTTGTTTGTTTGTTTTTCAACCTGAGTAAAACACCTAGGATATATCTACTTGCACAACAGTTTTTGATATAATGTATCCGTAAGTGTATACATTCATCGTCTTCAACCATTCTGACAATGAGAAAGTAGATGCATAATGATTTTTGGAGTATTTTGATTTGGGGAAAATTCTAAACTGTGCATTAGATATTGCCACGATTCACGAGAAGTTACTGAAGTTGAACTGGAAAGGGGATCACGCCCAGTTTTTCAGTGTTAACGTCTTTTTGGCTCAGAGACAATAATACAAAGCAGTTGGCTCAGTGTAATGATATTTGCCCACAGAATAGTTTGGACGCTGCTTAGAAGACAGGGTTTGCTTTGATTGTTTTTCACAAACAGTTGTTGACAGTGAGGAGTGAGAGGAATGGAGAAATAGGTTGGCTTGAGTGAAATAATTGTTGTTTAGCGTTGTCTGTGAGTTAGAGTTGAAATCAAGAATAAGATTCTTTATGCTTATGACCCAAGCTTATGTTAATTTATTATGTAAAATATCAATATTCATTATATTCAGTATAACTATCTAGAAGGATCTCCTGCATTCAACAGATATTAACTATCTGTAGGATTTCATAATTGTTAATGTATAATTACCACCGCCTCCTTGCAGTTTGATCCAGTATGTAAAAATCTTTTCTTTTTCTGAAAGAAGCCAGAACTTTCATTAATGCACTGTACCTGGAGGTCTTATTTGAGATCCTCTGCTGGGAGTGCTTGGAAGTGTATGTTTTATAACCCTCTACAATCTGGCATCAAATAAACAGATATTTCCAGTTTCTAGTGTATAATGTAAAACCATACAGAAGATAGTAATCTTTATGAAATAAATGACTTTTCTTTTTCTGAAAGAAGCCAGAACTTTCATTAATGCACTGTACCTGGAGGTCTTATTTGAGATCCTCTGCTGGGAGTGCTTGGAAGTGTATGTTTTATAACCCTCTACAATCTGGCATCAAATAAACAGATATTTCCAGTTTCTAGTGTATAATGTAAAACCATACAGAAGATAGTAATCTTTAAGAAATAAATGAGTCCTATAGAAAAATAATTACATCTCCTTCAGATGATTAAGTATACCCCCTACTGAATGGAGAAAGTAGTTTCTGTATCTACCAACTTACATGACAGAAAATAAAGTAGCAACAACAAAAATCTAGAATGCATAGCACTTTCTTTTTTTTTCCTCATAAGAGATTGACTTTGGCTTACTTAAGAGACTAAATAAAAGAGTTTACCTATCTCAGTAGGTAGCACCTTCATCTTATTGCCAGAAAGACATGGGTTTAAACTGTAGATAAGAAACCTAGGCACGCATAACTATCCCAACATGATATCCAGTTGCTGGATTGCTGGAGGAACTATTCCACAATTAACCAGGCTCAGTACTGAGCATTAAACATTCTGACAGGAATCTCATGGAGTTCAACAAAGGGAAGTGCAAAGTCCTGCACCTGGGGAGGAGTAACCCCCTGTAGCAGTACCTGCTGGGGCTGACCAGCTGGGAAGCAGCTATGCAGAAGTGCACCTGGGGGTCTTGGGGGACAAGAGATTGACCACGAGCCAGCAATGTGCCCTGGGGCAAAGAAGGCCAGCAGCACCCTGGGCTGCATTAGGCAAGCCCTGCCACTGGGATTGAGGGAGGTGATGCTTCTCCTCTGCTCAGCACTGGTGAGACACGTTTGGAGTGCTGGGTCTAGTGCTGGGCTCCCCAGTACAAGAGACATGGGCTTACTGGAGCATGTCCAGTGAAGGGCCACTAAAGTAATCAAGGGACTGGAGCATCTAATAGACTGGGAGAGGCTGAGACAGCTGGGACTGTTCAGCCTGGAGAAGAAAAGGTTTAGGGGGATCTTATTCCGATGGGGAAGAGTAACGACAAGGGAGACAGGCTGGCTCTTCTCAGTGGTGTCCACTGACAGAACAAGAGGCAATGGGCTTAAACTGAAATATAGAAAATTCAGTTTAAGCGTAAGAAACTTCTTTTACCATAAAGAGAGATCAAGCATTGGAACAGTTTGCCCAGAGAGGCTGAAAAGTCTGCATCCTTGGAAATGCTCAAAAACATCCACCGTAACAATTTCAGCAGTTAGTACCTTTTACAGGTTCTTTATATGGCACAAGGCTGGCCAGAATTTAGTGAGTATGTTTGTGGTAGCTCCTTGTGCAGCCCCAACAAAAGGTACAGATCACTCCATTCCGCATTCCACGCTCTCAGAGGTTTTGTAGTTTCCCAGTGTTGACTGAGATTTAAATGGTGAGACTGAGAATTAAATGGCAAGATTTAATTCTGCTCAGATCCAAAGCAACTTTCTCATGGTGACTCAAAGGTCCATGGGCATTCTTTCTTGATCCACACAGTATGGTGTCATCAAACATGTTTTGGTCATGTACTGTCATTGCAGGTGGTAGAGATCTTGCCCACACACTTGCACAGAAAATAAGCGTAGGACGCTTGGTCAATATTTATTTTTAATTTTGCAGAAAGTTTTTGTTTTGGTTTGGTTTTTGCATTTGGAATACCATAAACAATTTTTCTCTGATGTCATTTTACAACAATGCAAAAAAAAACCCAAAACAGTTGCAGATTATCATTTTAATTTCTATTTCCAAATTAAGAGGAATTATCTATGTTTGTTTCTGGGTCATTGTTGTGATTATTACTTTTGAGAATTTCAGTGCTATAGGCTTTTTTTCTACCTTGGCACCCATGGCTGTTATGCGCTGCCCCAGAAGTAGAAGAAAGCAACGCTAATTTGAAGAATTCTATCCTTAATGTTTAATGTAGCTGAAGAACGTAAACCACATTATGTTTCTCAAAAGCTTCTCTTCAGCAGGTGACAATGTCCAATAAAGATTCCTCTGTTACAGTAGATAAGATTGAATAGAAACTATAAACCTGTTGATTCCTAGTGTTTATGCTATGAAGACTGGCTCCTAGCTTTGAGGTTTTCAGCAACAGTCTCTTTCTATGCATATTGTTTTAAACAGTGTATATATTTAATAGCAAGGTCTTTAAATAGATTGGGGTTTTCCAATTTGCTTTTAATACTTAAATTCTCTAAATCCTTAATGGCCAGTCACATTCTAATTCTGTTGCATCTCTTGAGCACTAGGTATAATTTTAGAGGTTTGGATTGGAATTAGAAATGGAGGGAACAGCATGAACTATGTTATCCCATTGAAACTGAAGGGTGTACTTTTTCTTAAGTATTGTTCCATGTTGCTGCAACCATTGCTGGTATTATTGCTGCTGCTAATCTGTGTAGCATATGTTGACATTGCCAGCAGATGTCTGAATTTAAGCCAGAAGACGTGATTCTAGATATTAAGATATTGCAGAAACATTGTATTTATTTATTTATGAATTCATAATTGTAACAGACAAACAAATCTCAAACAGAAGGTTCTGTGGTAATAAAAATGATAATGCATTACAAAAAGCTATAGAATTGAGAACAGATTCTAATTCTGTTGTTTCTGTATTTTTCTTAAGCTCACCATGGTTTTGAGAGCTGCTTTTACATCATTTTAGTTTAAGGCTTGTAAATGTGTTAAACTGGCAGCCTCTGTAGTAATAAAAGCAGCACAGCCGAGCAGCTGCGGTACTAACTTCCCAAGGTTCCTTTCCTC
This sequence comes from Aptenodytes forsteri, assembly GCF_000699145.1. Classification (NCBI taxonomy): domain Eukaryota; kingdom Metazoa; phylum Chordata; class Aves; order Sphenisciformes; family Spheniscidae; genus Aptenodytes; species Aptenodytes forsteri. The sequence continues at coordinate 2,752,444 of NW_008796044.1, read as the reverse complement.
CAGCTTGTTACTCTGCTGTTTTCTGATGTCTACCATAACGTTTGGGAAACCACTTAGTTACTACAGCCAGTCCGGCCTTGGTTTTTCTCATTACTGATCCTTATTTTGTCTCCTAGCAGCTGGTTTGAGATAGCAATAAATGTCATGCACTTGAAACTTAAAGACTAGATAGTGTTGCTCCATGCCGCTGTGCCAAGAAAATGGGTGCCTAGACTTTGTACCTTGCTTGAAAGCTGAAAGGCGCTGGGGATATTACAATTATAAGCAGAAAAACTTTTTTTTTTCCTTTCATATGCTGAGTCCAGAAGCTGTTTGTGTGTTTTTCCTTTGTGTGTAGAAAAGCCTAAAATTATTCTTGCTAATGCTCTCTGCTGTAAGTTGTGCTCTATGGGAAAGATTTTCTCAGGCTTTCTAATAATTTTGTCTTTTGATACAGAGTTTTGAATCTTCTGAACTACACCTCCTTTTTCATTGGCAATGACGTAGTCCTAACAACTTCCGTAGTGGATTCTGCAGCTCTTTATATGGAAAGGCAACATTTAGAAAACATACCATGTTTTTAACTGTCACCAACACAATTTGGTAGCTGATTCAAAGTGAAGAGTCAAGCACATGTAAGCCATATGTGCTTCACAGATTATAAAACCGAGAACCTAAAGTTTAGGTTATAATTTTTTCAGAATTCTTTGCAATGTTTGTGCATAGGAAGTTCTGTGGGGTGTGCGTTTGGTTTTGTAATAACAAAAACTTTAATCACTTCATTCTTTCTCCCTACAAATCTAAATAAGTGCTGTTACAAACACTTAAAGGCAAGGAGACACTTTTCATCTGAGTCAATATCTTGTCTTATGGATTTCCTGATTTTGATTAAGAGAAAGCCATACACTTCTGCTTTATTTAAATGATAAATTGTCAGTTTATCTAGTGCTTAATTATTATTCCTGGTTATAGAATTACTGCAATATATTTACAGTTATATAATACCTATTTCTAATATGCTTATAAATATTAGCATCTTATCAGGCAAATCTGTAAATATGTGTCATCTATTTATCACATTAACATCTTTAGAAACTGAGTTTGTCTTCATCTAATGCATGATTAAATCAATATAAATTAGGACTTTTTTCCTTTAGAGGATGTTCAATCTCATTCTAAAAACTACAAGAGATGGAGAACTCACCACATTGCTGGAGAAACTGCTCAGTGGTTATTAATTATTCTCACTGTTGTTTTTTTTTTTTTCCCCCATTCATGCCTGACTCTTTGCCTGACAGTTCTCCCATGCATGTGTCTCTCATCCCTTCAGCATAAACAGAAAGAAATCTGAACTCCGTCATTTTACTCTGAATATTTTTCCCTTTCTGTTTCCCTGTAACAGCCCTGTTGCCCTCTGGGAGTATGTCCACTAAAAGGGTTTGCACATACAGCTTTATTGACGTAACCCTCCACTGAAAATACAGTTCACCCAAGCAAAATATGCTCTCCTGTTACTTCCTAATCCAGTTCCTCAAATGGATTAAGCCATGTTGTAAAGAGGACTCCTTTGCTTGCATCACTGCATCTTCTGCTGGGTTTTGTTGCTGCATGCTTTTGTAGACCAGGATTTTGTCTTTCTTACAATTTCAACTTCAGCAGCAACCTTGTGCAGCCACTGTTACAGTGGAAATGTAATAAAAGTATGTGGTTCCTCCATTAAACAGCTGCTTTATTTTGATGCAGATTTACAAATGTTTCCTATAGAGGGAGCATGATGGAGGTGCACGCCATGGGGTTTATGATGCGAGGCTGAGTAAATGTTCAGAGCCTTTGACGTTGCGGGATGCATTCAGAGCTGAGCACGGCATTTCAGCTTGGTTCTGTCTGTGGTGATCCTCTTTACTTGCATCATGTCTGTCCTGATACTGCCTGTGGATAGCTGGCTTACACCACTCTAAAGCTTCAGGAACTGAAGGAGTTTGAGTGCAAGTCTTGAACTGACCAGTTCCTTTGTTTGTCATTCCTCTGTTGTTTGTAATAATGACATACTAAAACTACAGATGGGGGGCTATTTTTCGCACGTAAGCTAATCAACCAAACAATATTGCCTTCTTTATTACATTACAAATAGATGTAATTTATTTTTCTGCCAGATTCTTACACAGAAGAGCTGAGCACTTTGAATGTTTGTAAAAGTTAATTACTGGCCTGAGTAAATGCTTACTTTTTCAGATATCTTGACATCAAGGCATAGAGGGAATCCTGTTCCATTTTGTCAGCTCCACAAATGTTTCCACAGCTCAATCTGTGGCATTCACACAAGAACAAAATTGCATCTCTCGCTCTGTTCTGTTTGTTTGTATTTTGTGTTTTCTTCCAGTCTCTAGCAATGCTGCACTTGCTCCCAGTTCCCTAGGTTGCTTTTATTGCAGTGACCTTTTCCATCTATGTAGGGTGCTATTTGTCATTCAGCTCTCCTTCAGTCCCTGCCTCACCCCACCAAGGTATTGCCTTACATGTCGCTCCTTTACAATAGTTCCTCTCTATTTAATGCATTTGTGCTGGATATCAAAGGGTTTTAACAGTGTGATTTTCAGTAATTGAGCTTTTCGCTCCTTTTATTCAGGTCAGGTCTAACGATTTGTGAAATGAATAAATAAATAAATACATACAAGCAGAAACAACAGCATCTTTATGATTATAGTGATAGCTGGTGCTTCTCTTGCGTATCTGGGATCTGAAAAAAACCTAGTAAATCAAAAGGAAAGAGAATGGGCAACTTAGTATGGAGGTTGTATTGTTTTGAGAAGACTTCTTGTCCTTCATGCTCTGTTAGTTTAGCAGCAATAACTAGATCACTGTAGAAAATTAGAATGACCTTTTATAAATGATAAAAAGCAATGTGTAGGTATAGAAGCCTATATAAACCAAAACCCTAAAAGCTAGGAACTCTTACTCTGCTGCTAGATCTTTCAAAATCTGCCAAAGAGGGATTGGCTTACTGTGAACTACCATGCCTCAAAACTTCCATTCATAACAACAACAGAAAAGTTCAATATTGTCTCAGTGCTCCCTAAGAAAAAGATTTATGACCTTGTTATTTTGAAACATCCTTCTTGGTCTTGAATCTCCAAACCCGGGGGACAGTTGTTAGCATATCATAAAATGGGAAGTCCCAACTGTTAATTCACATGATCTGGGGAGAACTCAGAAATCTGGACTTTAATATTGCACACTGGATTAATTAAATCTGTAATGTACAGGCAATGGTAATTATTTGGGGTTTTACAAATCACTTTTTCTACTGGAATCAGTGGGAATTTTGCACACCAAACACCAGGCTAACTCCTCAGCTAATACACGCTGTAATGAAGTGTGAAATGTTCTGTCTAACAAAACACAGTGTTTGAGCATGTTTGTTAATATTTGTTCCCACAAACAGGTGGATAATTATTTCACTTGACACAAATCTGTCAATTATAGGGACTAGCAAACATGAAAAGGTGTAAAATCTTCGTAAGTTTGTGAGCTCCAGGTTTCTGAAAACATAATTTACGAAGTCAAGAGAAGGGAGTCTGGGGAGTTAGAGCTCAAGTGGTAAATGATGGCTTTGAATTATTCTATTGAGTGCTGAGAATGAGGATTGGGACTGGGATGGTTTGTGGGTGCATGTAAATCCTAGTGACTCTGCGGTACAACTTTCATCAACTCCTGGCACCTTCAATTCCAGTTGTCCTGGTTTCAGCTGGGATGGAGTTAATTTTCTTCCTGGTAGCTGGTACAGTGCTGTGTTTTTAGCATGAGAATAATGGGATAACACACCAATGTTTTAGTTGTTGCTAAGCAGTGTTTATGCTAAGTCAAGGACTTTTCAGCTTCCCGTGCTCTACTGACTGAGAAGGCTGGAGGTGCACAAGAAGCTGGGAGGGGGCACAGCCAAACTGGCCACAGGGACATTCCATACCATGTGACATCATGCTCAGTATAGAAACTGGGGGGAGTTGGCTGGGGGGGGGTGACCGCTGCTCGGGGACTGGCTGGGCATCGATCAGCAGGTGGTGAGCAATTGCATTGTGCATCACTTGCTTTGTATATTCTATTAT
>NW_008796044.1:2746385-2747999 GCF_000699145.1 Aptenodytes forsteri | reverse complement strand
TGTGTGGTGCTCAGTTGCCGAACTGGGGTTAAACCACGACACCAGTGTAGCTGAAAACTTGCTATAAAAGCAAAAGGGAGTAACATGGAGGCAAAACAAAAAAAAGGGTAATTGGTAAGGCTTATGTGGAATGAAAGAAGAAATTTGGACTTTTTCAATTAGCAAATTTGGTTAGGAAGAGCAAAATGAATTACTTCAATCTAAAGCAAAATGTGGGTTGGTATGTTTTTTTCATCTTAAGTTTCAACCTTTTTGTTTAACTTTCTTTTAGTGTGGGTAAAAAAAAAAACAGACACGAACCCTCAAAATGAAAGGTGAAAATATTTGCTTAAAAATCTTCCAAATGAAATGGTTCAACATTTCAAAAATGAAATAATTCTTGTTTTAATTAGATGTTTCTGCATCTTCCAAATCTCTTCTCCCTTCCTCCCCTATCTTTTTCAGCTGAAAACGTAGCAAAATTTAATTAAATATTAATGAATAGTTTGTCTCCTTGTGGTGTGAAGCAGGCACTAGGCGGCAGAAACCTGTTAAAGAATAGCTATTTATTCTAAAATCCATGAACTTAGTAGTCATGGTAAGGCCAGTCAATTATACTTGTGAGTGCTCTATGCAGCTGGAGAAGAGGATGCAGAGAAAACCAGACTGCCTTGAAGAAAAGGAGGAATTTCCAAGACTGAGTTTCTGATTTGAGACTGACTTGAAAGCATGATGAGATTATGGAGACAGATGTCTATGAACAGACTGAGAATTGGTGGTTCTGCTAATGCAGAAAGGCTGGTGAGGGACTGTACTTATAAAACTAATCTGGGGAAAAGACTGAAGAGACTGGCTATAAACCAAACTTTTAAAAGCGTACTGTCAGCAACTAAAGCCCAGTCCATCTACACAGGTAGCACAGCCATTTCTTCCAAACCAAATCATTTACAGAAAAAAAAGTTATGTAATGCAAATCACTAGAAATTGTCATCCAGAAATAAATAGATGGCCACAAAATTATTTATTCACTCGTATTTCCAACCACACACCAGTTCTTCTAAATATCTTTCTTCTTCTTTCTTTTCATTGTTGACAGCTGGAAAGATTCCACATTCTTCATTCTTCGGTTCCTCTGAGATCATGCCAGAAACACAAATGCATTAGAGAGTCTTGTTTCCTTTTCTTTTTTTGGAACAATTTCCATTAATATCATGCTATCACAAAGCAACTGTTTCACAGCTCTTTATCATGGCAGTTTTATTCTGGGGAGCTACAGCGATTGCTCATTGAGACTGTGAACCCCAACAGCGTAGCTGACTCTTCTGGGTAACATGGAAGTTAAACTGTTCAGTCAAGTTTAGTTCGGATGATAGCAACTTCTTAATATTTAACATTTAAATTTCTTTGAGGAAATTAGTACTGGTGGATCCTGCTGGATCAGCAGCCTTTGCATTCGGTGGTTTCTTCATAGGATAGTATCAGTTGGTTTATAGAATAGTATTTTCTTTATAGGATAGGCAGATTCAATTCAGATTTCCAAATTCCTAAGGGGTCTGCAGGCCCAAATTCAGTTTCTGGATAGCTGGTTTGATGTTTGTTCTCTCTAGGTGGTTGGGGTTTGTTTGTTGGGGGGGG
>NW_008796044.1:2717685-2746353 GCF_000699145.1 Aptenodytes forsteri | reverse complement strand
CTGTGTGGATGGTGTGGTGCTGTTGTGTTCTCTATCCCCCCTCGCCTTTTGTTTTTGTTTGTTTGGGGGGGGGGGGAAGGATGCTTGTAGTTTTGGTTGTTTGGTTTTTTTTCTTTTTTTTTTTAGCTAGATTTTTAAGTATATACATTAAATATTTTGTCATCTTTCTGAGAATCTTAATTTTGAACTGTTTTTTAATAACTGATATGTTAGGTTAATTTGATTAACAAAAATGTACATTGCAGTTGGTTCTTTTAAGGAATTAATGCTCTAGCACGCTGACTTATATTAAAAGGATCTACAGAAATATCACCATTAGGTTTCAGTCTGTGCAAAAATTCTGCAGTTTAATTATTTCTAGTCCCCAGAAAATCCTCTCAGGTGGTTTTATGAGAAAGCACCTAAAAAGTTTAAGGAAACTGTAGTGAAATTATATCATTTCAGATTTTGTTTTAAGCATAGTGTTATCAAAGAAGAGAAAAAGAAAAGAAAATTAAAATAAATAAATAACACAGAAAAGAAAAAAGAGAGCTTTCCTCTCTGTAGTTTTTCTACCCCCCCAATGTGTTTCCCAACACCAAAACTCTCTGTATCTCCCCCCATTAGTCTTCAGTCTGAGCTACTGTTGGACTTCTGTTCCTTTTTTCACGTAAAAGTTTTTATTTTCTCACTGCAAAGCAAACAGAGAGCAAATGTCACAGATGGGCAGCACTCAGTGCTTCCCAAAGCCACTCAACCATGAGAGCAGGATTCTCGACTCGCCGGGCCACCGTGTTCCTATAGAAATGGCCAATTTCTATATGAAGGTACATACATATTTTCATAAGATTTGATGCTTTCTCCACCTTCAATTTGCATTTTGAAATCTGTTGAAGATCTGAGACATTGTTAATTTAATTGTGTAATAACAATATGTGAACACTGCTAAATATTGCCCTGAGTAAAATTCACAGCAACGGAGAATGTTTAGAGCAGACATACAGCAAATCGCTCAGACACGGTACAACCTGTGGCACAAATCTGCCTGCTCTAACAGGCTTCATAAAATTAAAGATAACGTATTTTCTTACTGCTCTCCCAGCTGCTTTTTATTAATCTGTGTTATTAGGTGATGGTTAAAGGCTCTCTAATGATTCCTTGTTTGTACCCTATTCATTAAAATTCAGGTAACGAAACTGTTTTCCTGCTTTCATTTGTTCTTAAATCTTGTTTGAGCCACTAACTCAATGCCTAGTGCTACTTTTAGCACTTTTTCATGTGGCGATCTGTTTCAAAACTACAAAATGTAAACCAACAAAGGAATGTGCTCTATAGCTGAATTTTCATTGCTAAGCAATTTGAAGTAAGGATATTAAAATCACTTATACTTTACAAGTGATCCATATCAGAATATGGATAGCTTTTATGCTGTCTTGATGTAAACCTTAGGATTTTTGCAGAAATTTTTATGCCACGGTTCTTCAGCTGAAAGTGTTAAAAGCTTACTTACAGGATTTAAAAAAGAATAGGTAATCAAGCTTAAAATAATAGTGATTTATTGGCTGATCCACTGCAAACATTATATATTTAGTCAAGATATAGAGGCAGTACTGTGAAGACTTTTTTGAATTTAGAATCAAACTTGAGGTTCCTGCACTTCCATTTATCTCTGTTGAATGCTTTTCCTGAGACGTTTGAGATTCGATATTGATGAAAATCAAATCACCAGGGGAAAAAAAAAAGTTGAGTCTTCACAAAGATGAGACAAGTAAAAGTAATATAATGCTGGCTTTTAATGGTAATAAAGTTAGGTTGCTTTTTTGAGTACTGGAAGAGCTCCAAAAAAGCAATTGGTACTTACTTTGGGAGTATTTAAATATCCGTGGCTCAGAGCGACATACAGCTCTGCTATGTCATTATAGAGAATTGTTATGCCTCACATAAGCATTATTTGGCTAATCAATTCATCAGGAATTTGCATCGAATTAAAACTGCATAGTAAAGATTTTAGGAAATAAAATCAACTATCAACTTATAAACACAACACACATCTGATTAAAAAAAAATTAAAAATTATGTAATGAAGCAAATTAAAATAGTGATGGATTTCTAATTGAACTTGGAATATTCAAGTTTCTTACGCAAAAGTAATGGAATACACAAGTGACATTTACTCACGTAATTTGGATGTTCATTGCTATGTTCAAATATTACATCACCCAACGTGTCATGTGGTGAAGCGTACATTTTGTGTCCTCTGGAGATCTTAATGGAATATTCGGACAGCTGTCAGTAAAGCAAATATTATTGTCCAGTGGAAAAAACGATCATTATGAAGAATAGGATAATTAACACCTATGCTTACATGCTTCACTGCTCCAGCAAATTGATCCAATAGACGTGATACATATGCAGGGGATGAGCTAGCAATTAAATAGGTACACATAAGTATTGTCTTTATTTCCTAAATCTTCAAAATCTTACAGCCCTTACTTTTTATGGTGATCGTTACCTTAAAACTTTTATCTGTAATGTGACAGAACATTTTGAAAGAATTTCGCAGAATTATTCCATAGAAAACAAAAAATTTTAAGTGTCCCGCAGAATGGTTATTGTGTTAAAATGTTTGCACTGTTGAATTTGCCTGTTAAGAATATGTTTGAGGAGTCTTTGAAGATGAGTTTATTCTCAAACATGCTGGACTTTATAGCATTGATCTTATATGTGGCCATTCGTTTAGGGAAAAAAAGCTATTTATTTTGAATACTTACTATTTTTTTTCATGGGGAAAATAATTCAGTCTCTGTTTTTAAACTACTAACCACTATTTATAACCCCATCGTTAAACTATTTCAAGGCTCTTATAGTATTTTGCTATTAGTAATATTTCAGCAGATTTATTTAGTAGATAGTGATATTGCTGGATGTGTTTGGTTATTGCCCATATCCAGCCTGGAGACCTATATAGTTTATAGGTGATTTTCATATCGAACGTGCATATGTACATGCACATAACCCCTGTGAGTCATCCTCTCCTTCCCGTATATATATGTACTTAAGTGGTGTTACCCAGAGTGGAAGAAACGTGCTCTACTGCTCAGTTTACTTGTCCTGTATTTTGTCAATGCTCAGCAGATGGTGGAGACTATATGTCTAAGTTAATGGAAACAAAAATTGCATGAAAAATACTATGTCCAGAAAAACAGTCACATAAACTTAAAAAAAAAAAAAAAAATCAATTAAAACAAGCCAAGAAATGATGGAAAGGTGGGTGATGACTGAGACGTTAGTGATGGCAGGACTTTGAGGCATTCTTAAAAATCACATTCTGTGCCAAATTTCTCAGGACTTTCAGCTGTCATTTAGTCACTCAAATCAGCTTTCAGAGTTTCAAAGGGTCAGAAGAGAGAGAGTTATAGTTCATTTTGAAAATGTGCTCATTGTTCAGGTTACCAAAAGAGGCTTTACTCTTAAAAAACCTTACTCCACAATATTGAATAAGCTGAGATTTGCAGTTTTCAGATTTCTGTCTGAAATAATCTTTGGAGGAGTTCTGCTTTAATCTTATATTGTTCCTTATTGAGGGGAATAAGGAGTCCTGTAAACTTGTTTCCAGATTTTTTTCATGCCAGAAATGGTGTGACATCTTATACATGTTTTATTTCCATTGTCTGATGTTGGCTAGAAATTCTATCTTACACTTGGTAATATAACCTTGAAATTCATTAGGCTGGTAGCTGGGACGTGTACAGATGGTGGGGTTTGGCAAGCCAGTGTTTTTGGTAAATGTCTTCTCTGTTTGAAGTCAGTGATTTGATCGTTGATTTATTTATCACTGGTTTATTGTCATTTAAATGAAAACTTAGTTAAGCGAGCTTTGATTAAAATTCCATATGAAGAATGTAAACGTTGGTAAATGAGAATTACTCTCAGAATTGCTGAAGTATTGCAAAAGCTTAGAAGGTCTCCTGTTACCTGTCTGGCTGTTTTGTTTTAGCAGTTCCTTTCCGACTCCTCCGCTGTGTTTTTCAGAGAGCACTTTTGTGTAATAGTGTTCTGTCGTACCAGATTATAGAATGGCTTAATTACAAACAGCCTCTTCAAAACCTGGGAGCGAACATCAAATTTTAACAATTACATATATTAGTTCTTAGAAATTTCTGCTGTTGTCATTTATCAAGTGCTTGAGCTTATTCAGCATCAATAAACATAGAATCGGGGCTGTAAATTTTGGGGTTTTGATGTTTAGGTTTAATGATGGAAAGGAGAGCTAGAGGCTTAAGGGAAGAGAGCCGGAGACCTCGAGTTTATTAAAGTGGAAGGTTGAGCGGAAATAAGGAAATGTTGTTCGGGGCAATATGGGGCTGAATTAGAAAAGGTGTAGCGTGCATTTGTAATGCATTTGAAGTTACCTCCGAGGACCAATCAGTGAGTAAAATCCTTACACAGAGTGAGTACAACTTAATGGTATTTGTATTTACATTTAGCACTGACTGAACCTGTATCAACTGTAAATTATCTCTGTATATGTTGATGTACCTATACACACATGTCCATGCTCGCGTGTGTTATAAATATATAATGTGCTGTATACATAAACATACTGTACGTATATATTAGTATGTGTATGAAAAAAATGAAGGTGGAGAAATTGGTTAGTTGTGGGGTTTTTAAATTAGGAAGAGTCTGGGTATTTGAGAAATTCTTCTGGACAAAAGCAAGGAGAAGGGCATTATCTGTAATTAGAAATAATAATGTATAATTGGTTCATTTGCCGTATTTCTGCAGTTCTGATTTAGTTGAACAATGTGATCGTTATGCTACCAGTTTTCAATGGAGGTGTCACAATGAAAAATAATTGCAATATTCCACAATATTAACTGTACCCTAATTGCAAAAGTTTTGAAATATAATTACCATGAAAGCTAATGCGACAGGGAACATTAAGCATAATTAGTGTATTTTTAAAAAAGGGAAAAACTGTTAGAAGCTTGTTATTGTCTCGTAAGGTAGCTTCAAATTAGCTGGATGCAGAGCACCTTCATCTAGGTTTTCTATAATTTTCGTTATTAGCACAGACTGCAATAAATTTATTTGACATAGCCCACACCTGCTAACCCTGCAGGAAAGAATTTCTAATGCGCACGGGTCCCAGGTTTCTCACAGAATCTGTCACAATTTCCTGGGAGACAGCAGTGGGTAGGATTTAGGTGTGGGTTGTTTGGGGGGGGAAGTTGTTGGTTCGTTTTGTTGGGTTTTTTTTAATGGTCAGTCATGCTGCACTGCTCAAATTGCACTGTGTTTTAAGAAATTTCTGCAAAAAGATACACAAAAATGCTATTATGAAGCACTTCAAAGCATTCATTACACATCATAACCATGTTCTGAAAAAATATATAGTATATTAATTATCTATTTTCTTTACAGAACAACTACATGCTTTCACATAGAGCGTGAAAGTTCACCCATATGATTAGAATTTATTTTCTGAAGTAAAGAAAAACAATATATCGCGCCACTTGTATACTAGAAATGTTTCTGTGCCCACGTAGCGGGGGATAGGATCCAAGCAGTAAGAAGCAGTGCTGATTTTCTTTAAGATCAAATTTTCAGCAAGAAACATCTATGAGATTTTCCTGTGGTTCTTTGGTAACATTTTGCAGGTAGAAACTCATGTTTTTCTGTTTTTTCTGTGTTTCAAAATTATTGAAACGTGCTTTGGAATAAGCTAGATCCAAACAAAAATATACGGAGGAACACCACTAGTTTAAGTGTTAGTGGACACAGTTTTAAGAAACGCTTGTATTGCTTGGTCTTAAATTACTATTTACCACTGAGGCTACTTTTTATCATCTATAGATGCTGTTATTGCAGATGTGTAACAGATTTCTTTTTGGAAGGAAATTAGGTCATACATTAGATAAAATTTTGGAAACTAGTCCATACACTAGATAAAATTTTGGATTGGCTAGTGCAACTCATTTTTCCCTAGAATCATCCCAGGAAAAAAAGGCATCTGATGCTATTTTTTGGAATTATTGTAATTGAATATATTATTGAATTATGTGTAATTTATGAAAACGTTTTGTTTTCGGTTTAACTCATGTGATTTTCAATCTATCCGGTGTCTGTCTATCACAGCAAATGCTCTAACATTGCTGCTAGGACAATTTAAGATCTTATGGAAACTTGTAAGAAAGGTTCTTGGTTTTCTCCCTCAAAAGTAATTCTAATTTCATTCAAGCCCAGGACAGAGCTTGTTTCTGCAGAGGTAATGGAAAGTTTAAAACTGAGGAAAGACATTAAGGTATGGAAATCCAAATGATGTTGACATCGTGCATTGTGGAAGTCAGCCATTTGAAAGCAAGTAGGAAGAATAGGAACCTGTTCTTTCTTTCAAAAGGTAAACGGATTCATTTATTCAGCCTAACCCCATTTTCAATAAATTTCTATTCTGCAAGGGGTGAGGTGGGTTTTTTACGTTCTCTTAAACTGTGGACATGGCAATCCTTTTATATAATCTTTCTGGGTACTTTCATGGGTATTTCACTTATGTTTTGAAGTGCTACAGTAATTTGAAACGTCTGCAGATATTTCTGAACAGCCATTTGGTATATATGTTCTGTAGGTTATCAAGTCTTACTCGAATACTTCCCGTTAGAAAACAGCACTGCAGAGCTATCGAACCAGGGGGGCCGGGATCAGAACAAGAGGCGGGAATGCGTGATGTTACGCTCCGAACCGATGGCCAGCCCACAGAAAAACTGAGTTAGATAATAGTAGGAATCACACTGTGTTCTCACTTATATCCATTACACTTAGATAAAGCGAAAAGATTACAGTCTGTTCAGAATTTTGTTTAAAGAAACTTAGCCGCCCTAATTTTTAATTTATAGTAAAAGACAGCAAAAAGCATTATACCTGAGCTACAGAAGAGTATGCTTACATTATCTAAAATGAAGAACATGAGCTCTAATGTGTAGGGCTGGAATACCTTTATTCCTTTGTTTTATTGGATATGTCCCCAGTTTATTTTATTAGTATGACCCTTACGCTATCTCCCTCAGCATGCAGAAATACAAACCCAATTCAAAGGGTAGGTCTGCATAGTTCCTTGCCATCCTGCTCTGCCCGTGCTCCTACTGACCAGGAGCTGTGCTACCACAGCGTGAAGATACATTCAGGTTAATCAGCGTTGCTGACAAGCAGCAAGTCTCAGATCCAGGCTTTTCTAAAAGGCCTCCGTTTCCGAGTGTCTCAGTCACGATGCCTATATTGAGAGCCTTTTCTTTTGATTATTCACCAGTGCTGAGACTTATGGGCAAAATATTGCCGTCATTTGGCAGCACAAGTCAGCTCTGGTCTTGGCTCAGACTGAGCTGATTGCTATGAGCAGCCGTAGCTGAACACACGGAGCTGAGCTTCCCCGCCCATCTAGAACAGGAGCTGACTGATGTCACTTCTACAGAAGACTGACACCTTTTTTTAAAAATGCATTAATGTTTCTAAAGTGCCTCGTTTTCATAAAAGTGATATACAGCTTCATGGTATTATATCTATAAATGCAGCCTGCATGTGTCTCCTGTTAAAGTGCAGTACAATATTGGCCAAATAACGTTTGGTAAAGTTGAGAGCCTTTATAATGACTTAAAGAGAGTGCTGTAGCCAGCTGTGAAAAAGTTCATATATAAAGGTTATTTCAGTCTTAGTTTAGTGTCTTACAAAAACACACGTTATTATCCAAGTCTTTTACTACTAAAATAGGTACTTTACAGATGCCATAAATTTTAATTATCAATATCCTATTATTAAATCATCTACACAGTGAAATAATCTCTAATAATCTCTAATATTAATTCAGAATTAAAATATGACCCTTTTTAGCAAACTAAACTACTCAGGAATTAGTAAAAGTATAGAACATACTGAGTGTGTGCACACATGTGTGTCTGAATAATATTTATTAGAATAATTTTTTCTTCTTTTCCCTACCTAAAACTACAATTAAGACGACTTAGAATTTTTTTTTTTGGAGGGCTGCAGAAATCTTTTTTCTTGTTAATGATTTACTTAAAAGCCTAGGTCTTCTGTAAATAGTACTTAATAAAGCAAGTGAAATAACAGTACACGTAATTAGTTATACATAATCTCTCATGCTGTGTATTTTTCCATGCACCTCCATGTGGCTTGAGAACTCCTTACTCCATTTCCTCTGGCTTTGGCAGGGCGTCAGGATGTGGTTTGACAGGCACCTCTGCTGCTGAGGTCAGTGCACGTGCTTGCCCGTGGGCTGTGCATTCCTGTCGCCATCCCCACCTTGTCTCATCACCAGTACTCCCAAGAAAGGGCTGACCCATGTAGATGATAGGAAAATTAATCTCACCCCCAGGGAAAAAAAAACAGTGCTTAGTTCACAAGCTGATAGCTCCCGGCACCGGTTTCCCACACGGTTGTACAAGCATTAGGCGTGGTGCAGGAGAGGGTGGAGTTTGGTAGCAATCCAAAGTCAGTCAGCTGTTGGCCAGGGAATCCCGTTGCTGATCCATACCTTGGGGTACATTTCCATCATTGGCTATCCCCAGCCGAAGACTGTGCTGCTTGTGAAAGCCTCATCCCTGTTTTCCCTGGCCTCTGGCTTCGCGCTGCTGCCGCTCTCCCTCCCTTTGTGCCAGCTTTAGAAACTGTCTAATTAGTTGGATCATCAAAGTGGTCTGACTGACAGCTAGGCTGGTCCGGATAGCAAGATTTGTTTTCAGTTGGATTATCAGGCTGGTTTGACTCAAAGCACGCTGGTGGTATCACTTGCCAACAGAAAGGAAAGAGGCTGGGGGGGAAGGGCTGGGACCAAACTGCCTCTTTTGGCAGCAGTCTGGACTTTGTCAAAACAAGCTGGAAAGCTGCACTCTTACAGATATTTGTGCAAAGATGAGCTTGTAATTACCTCTGCTTTGGGTCCACTCTCAGTGTCTCCTTTGGCGTATGTCCTACCGTGCTGTGAGGTGCTGCTCCTTATTTGTCTTTTCATGTGTAAGTCTAAACTGATTCTCATTACTGGGCTCTCTGGACCACACGTCAGAAACATGCCATGCCTGTTGCTAGTCCTTTCTCTGAGAAAGGACTTTGTACTTTATTCCATCTCTTCTATTTTTTGCTTTTCTGCACTGTTTTTGGTTTTTTCTTTCTTCCTGCTTCCTCTTATTCTTCCTTCTTCTAGAGATCTTGAACCTTAGTAAACAGTTCTTCCTTATTGCAGCCATGGCAGAATCACAGGGCCTTCGGCCAGCAGGTACAAAATAGGAGTGATCACCTTTCCCAAACAACTGAGGGTTCTGCTTCATTTTTGAAGATCAAACCTAACATATCTGTTCTTTTGCAAACAACTTTAAGCTATGTGTTTTGCAAGAATTGCATTGATTCATTATTTAATGCTTACTGTTAACTCCTTGGCTTAATTCCCCTGTTATTTATTATATAAAACATTATTTCATTAACTAGATTGAAACAGATGAGAGTGGAGAACAGAGCTCTGACAGACAAATTTAAATATGTATTCAATATGCAAAATCAAGCTTTAGATTTTCAGGAATTAATCTCCATTTAGGCTCCTATATGAAAAAGAAAGATTTCTTTCTTTTTTTCCTTTGCTCTCAAACATGTATACAACTACTCATGCGTACAAAGAAGCATGTAAATACCGAAAAGTGTAGATTTTAAAAAAGACTGTATATAGCATAGAAATTGGGCCTCTCATTACCACCACGACAAACATTTGTTCTTACTACTGTTCAGCCTATCGAGAAATGAGGCTTGCACATTCTTGCCTTTTGAAATTGGCTTTGAAAGTGAACATTATCAATTGTGGTGCTAAAAGCTTGTATTTGCAAAAAGATTGCCTTGGTGGGGAGCAGCAGCCCTGATAGATGCAGTGCCTGCAGAAATGCTCACAGCACTGTTGCCGCCTTCTTGCATTCTCTATCGGTAGCATAGAAAAAAACGCTCAGATGTATATTTTGTTCTTGATGTATTGGGGGTGCGCGTGTGGATTTTTAACTCGCTCTATTTCAGCTTGCTCAGTGGTTTGGAACAAAAGAACAGTCTGAGGGGGAAAAGTCACATTAGATCTGTGAGTCAGTCACCTATACCCGGTGTTCCCCACAAAACCTTTGCCTGCATGTCACTGAGATTATCGGTCCTGGTGAGCACGTATAGGGATATTCTTGTCTTCAGTTCCTTGATGAACTAACTCTGTGTCCCTACTATTTGCAGCAAACCAAAAATTAGATATCTGAATCTTCTCCGATCTCTCCCTTCTTTCGTCCCTTTGCTGCATAGTTTACATCAAGAGGGTATTAAATTAAGATGCCAAGCCCAGCTTGCTTTGCTCTCTTTGTTGAGCAGGGAGGGTACCTTCACTAATTAACATGAGAATTAGTTTAGTCATAGTAACACTTGTAATTCAGAGATTACTCTTAGCCCCTAAAACATACAAATATAAGGGAAATATCAGTAACTAATTTGTGTTCTGTGCTTCGCAATGTACAGGAATGCATGTTCTTCTTCTCATTAAGACTTTCTATGTATTTTTCATGTATGTTTGAAGTCAGACATTTCCTGTTGGGATTTACTGCCATAAATAGCTGTCCATTTTGTATTCCCACCAGCTGTGCGTTTGAGTAGCACACAGCAAAGTTTATGAATCACTTCTCCTTGACAGATCGTAACAATCACAATGTTCTGCCACATAGCCAACAGCAGCAAGTGAATGATATTAGCACTTAACTCTCCAGAAAACTCTGTTCAGTAATTAAACATTAAGCCTCTGATGCCTATCATCATTCAGTGCCAAGACCCTTTACAATACAGGTTTGCTATATTCAGGTAATGATATTAGAGATGATATTTTATTCTGAAAATGTAGCTATCTGAGAAGAATGAATTTACTGAAATCAGAATTTCATTTATAAGCTGGCTTTTCAGGACTTTTCTCCTAATTCTGACATTCACCATGCAGGAATATTTGTTTAGTTAAAAAAAATCCTCTGAATGTAGGATAATTGACAAAGAGTGATGAAAAGAACAATATTTAAAACTGTGGCACCAGTAGCAGTGTGTAATATAATGCAGAAATCTGCCTTCATTCAATAAGGACAAATGATCCAGCAGCACTTCAAGCTTTGGGCATCGTTTCCAAGTTAATCTGCTCTGCTTTGGTGTCAACGTAAAATTGAGATCAACTCACTAGCTAACAAAGAAGCTCAGGAAACTTCAAATAAAAATTCAAACTTATAACAAATACAGCACCGCTGACAGAAGCTGTGAAGTCTGTTTTCCATCAGTGTATGTGCATAGCTTATTTAGTATTATTGCGATGAGAAATAATAAGGATAACCGTCAAATAAATTAATAGCTGTGTGTTATTTGGTAGCAACCGCAGCTCCTGCTCACCAGCTGAAGCTGTAGTGCTCTGTTCACTGTTAGTAATTTTCTGCTTCACAACAAAATGGCCAACGAAAATAAAACACACAGAACTTAAAAAGATCTCAAGGTTAAAGTTGCAAAATGAAGCATGCAGAAGCTTGCTAATTGTCAGTAATAAGGTTGTCTATGCAATTTGAATTTGCTCAGTCTTTTACGTTATAATGCAGTGTACAGAAAGCTGGAGCACTATTCTGGTCCCCTCAGCCCCAGCAGCTTTGTGGCCAGCCCCGGCGTGTGTCCCGGGGACCAGGGCTCTCTTCCCACCATTCTCATGGTGGTCTTTTTCCAGCTTTCCTATTTATTTAGTACCCAGTCTGCTTGTCTATCCAGTCCTAATTCTCATTTTCCTTGCTCATCTTCTAGTGTTTCTTATGAACTGACTTCTACACTCTTCTTTGTCTGGCTCTGCGTGGGGCGCTTTTGTTATTGTTGTTGTTTTGTTTTTTTTCTTCCTTTCTCGATAGTTTTCAGTCCCTCTTTCCTTTACTGGGATCTTCAAGTGTGTCTCTCTCCACTCTTTGTTAGGTCTATCTTTCTGTCTTGTTTCTCCCAGCACCTTCATGTGTTGTTCTCTCGATGCTTCCATCACCCTGGCTGACAGCTTTCCATTTCCCAACTCCTCATCCCACCTCAATCTTTTCTAGCCCTTGGTCCAGGCTTCCTATTCTCTTCAGTCGGAGACAAGTCCCAGCCTCTGTTCAGGCTAGTTTCAGTGCCCTGTCCCCCCAGCCTGGCATCCCTTGGCGGCTTCCTCTGCAGGTCTGGTTCTCATCTCTGTGTAGTATTGCACAGTAGGATCTTCTGTCTCTGTCCAGCTTTGGAGAGTGCACAGTGTGCAGCAGCGTCTTCTACAGCACTGACATCAGGAAAAGTCTCATGATACCGTTTGACCTCTTGGACAAGGGCTCATTGTGAGTGGAGACCCTCTTCTCTAACTCTTACTCTCCTCTCCATAACCCCTGGTCCTCCCGATCTCTTCTGTAGGTGGAGGTGTAGCAGGACTTGAATACAGAGGACTTCACTCCATGGCAGAGACTGCAGTGTAAGATAGAAATGGGAAGCACTGATGTTACCACTCTTGGAGATGGCCATATCTCTACCCCTGCGTCACCCTGTCCAAGACCCTCAGACTCTGTGGATTCCACACGTTCATGTGCCCCTACCTGCTACAGTTGATGGCTGGAGAAAAAGGAGTGCTGCTCTTGGAGCAGGTGGTAGCAAAAGGTTAGCCACTTCTAGTCTTTCCTCTATGTGCCGTCACTACTGCAGAGATGCTTTGCTGGTAATTTCATCACCAGTCCATGTGAGCAGAGACACTGTAAGTCAAGACAACGCAGAGGAGGGTATAAGCTACCAGTTCCTAACAATTTTGATAGCATTTGTTGCCACGTACGTTGAGAAATGTGATACTGGTATGATATTGTTGTATTGTCTGTCATAAACGTATGGTTTGCAGTAGGCTGGAGCCCTGGTTGCAGGGGAGAGAGGAAAGCCTTTCTTTGATCCAGGCAGGCAACTGACTGCAGACAGCGTCTTTGAAAATGTGAAATTTTCAAAGCAAAATAAAGCTGTTGTGTACATGCACACAGGGATGGCAAGAAGCATTTCCCTGATACAGAGTCACCACACTTCCACATCTTCTCTGCTGCGGGGCACAGGGTATTCTAGCTGTTCAAACAAAACGTTCCTCTGTTTTCTTTAATACGGGCAAACCAAAACATTCCTGCTGCCTGTCTTCCAGAAAAAGTGTAAGCCTTTTGCCTGACATTTTCCAAAACAAGACTAGGCCGATATGTTTTTTGTAGAATGATGACCAGGCAGTTTGGGGGTGTTTTAAGAAAGAAAAACAGAATATTCGAGTAGGCGATACAGGACAAGGTTAATAATTGGTGGAGTTTGTAGCGCATGGGATGTATGTACAGATGGAAAATTGTCAGAAATGTTGAGGACGTAAACTTACGTATTTCTTTTTTCATTCAAATTCTTTTATCGATTGTATTAATCTTTAGAAAAAGGGTATAGGAGCAGCTACATTGAAATTAATCTTTATTTACATCTTTAAGAATAAGACAAATATTAAAAAATTGCTATGCAGAAAATAGTAGAATGTTTACAAAATAAATATAAATTTTTGCTTGGAATAATGATTAATAGATGCAGTATTTGAAACAGCTGTATTACATATTGAGATTTCCTTTTAATATATCTCTAGGATACAAGCAAAAATTAAAATACTGAAAATGCAAAGTATCAATGCTGTTTGGTTGTAAACAAAAAGGAAGTTTATGTTACTAGAATACGGAATAGTTGTGAAAGGCAACCTTACGCTGTCAGGCAGATTCAGCAGAAGCTCACATTTCTAAAAAAAACACTTGAAAGAACAATATTACGTCCTTCATAGTATGAGATTAACACAGCTAATTCTTAATAACCAAAAGTGAGTTTGTCTTGCAAGATGTTAGATGTTAGGCAATATAATTGCCTAATCGCAGAGTTTTGAACCAGTACCTTCCCCTACTTTAGAGAGCCTTCTGGAGGACTCAAATGCAACAGCAGTAATGCCATACTACATTATTCTAAAATTTTTCACCTAATAGTTAGAGACTATATTTCAAATAGCAGTTGAATTTCAGACTTGGAGAAATAAAACGTCTGCCTGTAAGTTTTCATTCTTTCCCACCTCCTCTCATCTCTCATGTTTGAAGGTAAGACTTTGAAATGTTAAACTAAGGAGAGAGTTGAGTCAACAGGGAACTGTAAAGATGGTCACTGTTATCATTTGGTATTGCGGTCTGTAGCATGGTACTACCTCCAGGCACCTGGAATATATGATTATTTAAATGCACAACTCGATATAGCGGCAATTCTGTCATAGCTCTCATGGGTAATTACACTGACTGAACGTGTTTGAGAGTATCTGTGTATGTCTGTATATGCACAGGTTTTGGTTTTTTTGTTTTTGGGTTGATTTTTGTTCACATCAAAAGATTGATCTTGACAGGTTGATGTGTGTCTGCAGAACCCCAAATTGATTATTTAAATGCACAACTCGATATAGCGGCAATTCTGTCATAGCTCTCACGGGTAATTACACTGACTGAACGTGTTTGAGAGTATCTGTGTATGTCTGTATATGCACAGGTTTTGGTTATTTTGTTTTTGGGTTGATTTTTGTTCACATCAAAAGATTGATCTTGACAGGTTGATGTGTGTCTGCAGACAACCCCAAATATAGGTCAAAATCCTAAATGAGGTATCTCCCAGTTTGGTGGTACCGCAGAAATTTTTGTTGCAGTACTGTGCTTTAGAAACGGATTACTAACGTGTAGCTTTTGATAATTGTATTTGTATTTGTAAACTTTTTGGTATTAAGTTAAATTTAACCTTCTTAGATGTCTTATGTTCTCATAACAAAATAAAGTTTTGGATCAGCCAATGGTATCGGGTAGAATGTAGCAATATTACTGCCAAGGAGGACTGTGATGAGTGCATTTTAGATAGGTCTTTTAACAGGTCTGCGTGACTAGTTGTTAGGTCATAGTTTGGATGAAATTATTTGATTTTTTCGCTAAGGCTAGATATAGGAATAAGGTTATTTAAATGAGCTTTGAAACCTTAATTCATCTGGCAAACTGCTGTAGGGTACTAGAAAACATTAAGGGGAAGAGGAGAGGAAATTCTGAAAGCAATTAGAGAAACCTTTTGACAGCTCTTTTCAGCATACAAAAAAGCCAGCTTCTTGTGAGAAGGAATCTCCTGGCATTGGTTTCAGTGTCTTATGGACAGTTGCGCCATCAGTATGCAAATGCAGGATGTCGGGGAAGGCATGTTTAGAGACCTGCGGATTATTCAAAATTAAAACAAAATTACGAAGAGTATAAATAAGATTTTTTTCCTTCAAATATAGCAAACTTTTTTGAAATTGTTTGGTATTTTAATTTGAAATCTAGTTTCTTGAGCAATCAACCCTGTGATTGGAATTTTTCCATATGCATATTCTTATGTGTGTTTACATATTTGTTTGTTTATTGCATCTGGTACTCCAGTAATGTGTAATTTCTATTTCTTCCTTTTGTCTGGAGGCCTCTCATATTACATTTAGATTGTATCCTTTATCATCCCAAATTGACATTTATGCTTTTACTGCTATTGTTTGCCTAGCTCCTCTCTGGTATGGATCAACAATTTGTTTTAATCTATGTCACTTCTCTTATCTCCCTCTACACAGAGATGCAGTCATTTTGCACTAGCGTACGCCTACGGAGATTGTGTTAGCAACAGTGCGGTGGCTGCCTCCTCCCCTCTCCGAAATGCCGGGGAATCTTAATTGCTTTTCCAGTTCGTTTATAAGAACGCAGAGACAACAGTATGTGCGAGACCAGTTTTGACGAAAGTAATGGTATGCCAGGGCCTATGAATAAATAAATCCGATTTACATAGAGGAATACTGTGGCAATAGAAAGGAAATCACAGAATGGAAGGAGATGATGGTTTAAAGACGTTATTCCTTGTTCTTAGCAGGGAGCTGAGTAAAGTGCAGAGTGCTGTAGAGCTTTCTGTGGTACTTTGCTTTACAGGTACGATTGTAAACAATATTTTTTGTTTTAATTTTCTAAAATGACTAGCTTCAAAACTTTGAGGTATAGAGGAGAATTAAACAAGAAATGTTTGAATTTCCAGAGGCCTCAGGAAGCTGTTATGCTTCCTGTGGATTTTTTGCTTTCTAATAATCATTTTAACAGTTTGCGTTCAATTCCTTCCCTAAATCTCTTCAGTTAAAAGCTGTGATGTGAAATAGTGTAGTAGGTAAGAAATACTAGCATAATATGTGTGTAGTGACAGATTTGGAGCTATAAGCAAAGGCTTGAAACGAGTCAGATTTACGTACTGAGTAATGAATATCTCTGTTGGAAAGAAGGAATAATGAGAGCAATCAGAATAGCCTAGCAGAGAGCAGGCATGGAAAAAGGGTTCTGCAACATTCGATAGACCGCTTTAGGTATGAAGGCTGATAATGGTACCTAATAAAATAATCAGAGGTGAGAAGCGAGATAGCTAGGGCACCTGCCTGTTCCTTTTTTCCTGTCTATAGAACAACGCCCGTCACCCGCTACACAGCCTTCCAGTGACTCGGTGACCCTTCTGTTTTGCTTGGGGTAAATTTCATGCACCGCGAGTTCACCATTTGTTACAAACTGTGGTGGTGGCGCACAATGCCTTCTCAGGAGGAAAACATGCTGCACTGTACGGAAGAACACGGTCTGGAAGGAAAAGGTTATTTGCAGTCATGTACATCCAGGGATAAATACTGACTGATTTGTAGACGACAATCACCAGCTTGGTAGGAAACAGTACTGATGGATATGTTTAGGAGAGAAAACCTCAGTGTCAAAATTTGATAAGTAGGAGAAATGTCATAAGGAAGTGCAATGTGCATTTAAACTCATTATTGAGTTACTTGGTAATAGCAGCAATATATATATATCTACATACATAGAAAGACAAACAAAGATAATATTCACCTGCCTCGTTCAACTCTGGAAGCTCTAACTTAGTGAAACATCAAAGCAAGTCAATACATTTTGTGTGTTTCCTCCAGCAGTGTCCTTGTCAGTGACAGCATTTCCCACTTCTATTTCCTTCCCTTATTTTTTTACTTCTCTCATGTAACGCTTATTTTTCTTTTTCCTTCAAGAAAATAAAAACAGTTTTGGAGAGTACATGGTGTTTAGAAAGAAAAATAAAAGGGAAATAGATTTTCCTTTTTCAGAGGTCTCCTGTTCTGTGGGATGGGAGTGAAGGGAGCCCAGCAGTATGCCTGCACAAGCCTGACAGTGACGGTGCCAGATAGATAATTCAGGGACCACAAATAAACGATGAGCTATTTCTAGCTTTTATGAATTGTGAGATTCTCCCCCCCCCCTAAAAACTGAGGCAGACAGCATGCCTGTCTCTTACAGTCTTATCAAATGTGAATAAATGCCTGTGGCACTGTGGCTCTTTAATTTATGATCTAGAGAAGCCTTATTCTGTTTTTAGTCTGCAACATCTCCTTGACCAGCAGCGTTATTTGCAGTTGCACTGGGCTTCTAATTGCTTGGAGTTAGAAAATCAGATGTGTAAACTAATAATATCTGAAGAACAAATGTGCTATACTTGCATCAGAACTGGCTAGTATGAATCGTGTGAATTACCAAAAAATGAGAGCGGAAGAGTATTGCCTCTTTCACTGAAGAATTATGAAGTGTTAGAAAATTGAAGACAGTGTATTATTGTGTATCATTTATGACAGTAATATAAGTACTCAGGCTGTGCCTAAGCAATGCTTTTGTTTTTATTTTGCTCTGTTGATGCTGCAGTTCATTTCAGTAACATATACAAATAACTGGTTTGACTCACAAGTGAAAAGAATAATATATAATGCAAAGTAGTTGGATTGAACAGGAAGCTCTAACTTCGTTTATGCGGTTTATGTCCAGCCATAAACTGTGCTTACAATATGGGCACAGGACTCCTCCGTTTGGAGTTGGGCATCTCTGTCCCTTTGACAAGTTAGGGATCTTTTGGGGTGAACCAGAGGGACTCTGAACTCCAGATGTCTGGCACTCATTGTAGAGCTCGGAGTGCCCCAGGCTGGCCTCTGACCTCCCCGCTGGGCACCGGTTCTTGACCATAGTGCCCACACTGGAAAAGCTGCAGGAGCGATAGGTGCTGCGCAGCCACACCTTCCAAGATACGTTGCTGCTGAACCGTCTGCAGCGACGTTCAGTTAGGTACCATCCAGCCGGGAATCTGAGCTCTGCACAGTAGATGTGTATGCAATCTTTTTTAAACAGCTCTGCACACTTACAAAATATATTGGGCTTGATCAGTGGATCCAACTGTTATTGTAACCTGGTGTTTGGGTTTCCCGCATAATTGGTTAATATATGCCAGTAGAGAAATACGTTGCTGCGTCTGTTTTGGCAGCGTAGATGATCTCACAACAGAAATGCTGGGCCATGACTGCTAAAAGAATGCCTGTCCTTCTAAGCAATAGCAGTGTACCTGATTGTCGGGTCTGAAACCAAATGATCGTATTCATGGCTTCCTGCTGTGTCCGGGGAGTCAATCACAAGCAACCTTTTGGCTACCTGAGCCTTTGGGTAAGTTTCTTTCCTTTATTAGTCCAAGACATATCACTTCACCAAGCCAAATTCTGTGCTTGTCACCTGATGGTGACATTACAGTAAGTGCCTGTTCTCAACTGCCATAGTCAGATAGGCACGCGTCTCACTAAAACACTAGTATAAGAATTCACTGGAAGAGATTACTGACTGACTTTTAAATACTGACTTCACTCAGCTGAGACTTGAGCATCAAAAATGTGTGTCTGCACACCTTGTAGTTTTTCCAATTCTTAGTTCTCTAACAGAATCAGTAAGATTTCTTACCTAAGTCCACATTATATAGATAAAGAGAACAAACTTTTCAGGGGCATAGTCAATAAAGAAGTGGTGGGTTTGTGTCTCATACGCAGATGCAAATGCAGAGAGCTATAGGAGATTTTTGGGAACACATTTGGCACTGTGACCCTAGATACCAGCAGCCTGTGTGCCAGCCAGGGGCGTGCGTTAAGGTTCTCTGTAGTTCTGAGTTTACTCCGCTCCCAGTGAGCGTGGATCAGCTCTATCTGCAGCGGAGGATGCTATGAGGTTCACATTCTAAATGCTAATCTAAGTTTACAGGGAACAGTTGTGTTAAGCAGACATTTTAAATCTTTTTGCTTTTTTCACAACGCTAAGCATGAATGAAGCAGGAAGGATGTAAGATAACACCTAACACTTTCCACACAATGTGAGTGAATGATGCGGTATTTCCTAACTTGGCATATTCATGCACGTTAACACAAGGTATGTCCTAAGTCAGCCAATGATTGCCTTTCACTTCGGTAATAGGGATGCAGCGTGCAATCGCTTGATGTCAGAGCTTAGCAGATATGCTGCATTTTTATTTTCATCCATTGTTATGCATTTAGAATGTTATCCTGGAATATCTACTGTATTACAGTTATTTTCATTGGTCTCTCTACAAAAATTCATCCCTCCACAGCTTTTTCTTCTTAGAGTTCATTTAGGTAGTTTATAATCAGTAGTTAATAGAAGACTTTCAAGTTGCTTTTGCATTTATCAACACTGAATTGCATCTCCTATCCCACCACCTGTTATGTAGCTTTACTTCCTTTTGAAGGACCGCATAGTATGTTGTATTTTAATTATTTTTAACAAAATATGATAACTTTTAGACTCAGCAAGATTTGTTCCCTATATATCTTCTCAATTTTCAAGACCTTCTTCGTTAAGTACTCTCTACTAGACTTTTTTCCATTCCATAAACATTTTCCAAATAATGAAAATGTTTAACTCACTGTCTGATTATTACCTTTTTCTTTCTATCATAAATTCCTGTTCTATATGTTTAATTGTAGTTGGCATTACAACTCCTGTATTGATACAGAAGAAGAGCTCCTTGATCTCCAGAATTCCCATGTTTTCATTTTTATATGCTAATTTCTATATGTTTAATTGTAGTTGGCATTACAACTCCTGTATTGATACAGAAGAAGAGCTCCTTGATCTCCAAAATTCCCATGTTTTCATTTTTAGATGCTAATGTGTGTAATATATCTCTGCCCTATGATATTATAGCTGATTTTGATTATGCAATCCTTAGTTCTTATTCTTTGAGCAGCTTAGCCATCTTGTTCTCAAACTTGCTCAATATTCTTGGTTTCAAGAATGTGTAGGCCCTTTGACATGCTTCTCAAATTGTCAGTGGTATGCCAGCTATGTTGTGTGCTCTAGCTTAGTTTTTAATGTATCTTGAATTTCTGTTTTATATTGAGTGCTGTTTAAAAAAAATAAAAATTGTTGAATTCTGAATCTTAGTATTTAGAAATTAAATTAATGTAATACCTAATATTTTCTGAAAGCATTAGCATTCAGAACGCATAAATAACTGCATCTAGTGGCTTTCCTGTTTCCATATCTGTATGTTAAGGGAGAAATAACATTTGAGCAAGTCATGGAAGTTAGTGAATGCAGCTGTCGCATTACTTGATCGTGGTATTGTTTCCTTATGATTATATCCATTGGCTTGCTCATGTCTGTCAAGTATATGAATTTACAAGCCCTGTATTTCTTGGCCTTCCAATACAAAACCTGATTTGGAACCTGGAGCTCCTGCTAGATTTATTTTTCATAATATTTAACCTGATTTATTTGCGATGTGGAACAATCTCATGGTGTTCCTTGCGTGTTTGACCTGTCATTTAGAACTGCTGTATCACCAGCACAAACAAAATCTGCTATTAACTCTTCGACCATGAACTATTTCTGTGGTTCCAGTCTACAATTTCTTCTCATAATGAAACAATGGCAGTGACACACAAGAGAGGAGATTGCCTTCTCAGTTTGACACCGGCAGCTGTATTAGACTCTCTGCTTAAGTTTGCATTTTGTTTAACCGTAGAAGCCGTATCTTGAAATACAGTTTGGTAAACTTAATTATTTTTGCTTGCTTCCTGTAATATTTCAAGATATGTGAAAATGAATCACAATGGGGGTTATCATATGCTTTCCTAAAATCCATAAAGTTTATAATGGGTAAATATTGCTTTGTTGTGTTATACCATTTATTATCCTCTGTTCGTGCCATAAATCCTTTTATTTCTTTCATTTTGACTTTAGGAGTTCTGTCTAGCTTGAATTATTTTATTTAAACCTTACTTTGTTTCCTTCATCAGAATTATAATTAATCTTCTTTCTGCTTGTTGAGGGGTTTGGATTGTAAGCAGCTTGATACCACCCATTTTGGGTGATACAGGAACACAGAGCATGCTGAAATGCAATCCCATTTAGGGGATCCCCTTTGTTATCGAAAACGGCTCAGAAAACTCAAATGGCAGTAAAACTATATGCTAACGGCCACGCTTTCAACAGTGCAGATTTTCACAGTAAGTTTTGCTTTCAAACCAGTGCTCCTTCCTCCCCACCCTGCCTGCCCCTCACACCGTGTCCCCTTCATGGAGCAGCAAACGTCTCAGACCACCCTGCGAGACTGGGGAGGCTCCTTTCAGGTGGGAGCTGGGGCAGTTCCTGGCTGCTGCCTGGATTTCCCCGTGACAAAGCCTGCCCCCATCCCCGCTCAGCAGCGACGGGGCCACAGAAGGGCTGGAGGCCCCAAGCAGGGAAGCAAGCATGGGGCAGGTCATGCTGGAAGGGAAAAGTCAGGTGTAAGTGAGGGGGCATGAAATGCTGGGTTTGCCGGACACTGCAGTGAGTTAGGATAGATGTCCTAAATGGTCCTTATAGCTACCATGAACTTAATGTGAAATAATGTTCAAATGTCTTTAAGGAAAAATAGAGGATTCATACGTGCAACGTATATAGGTAGGTATGTAACTTCTGGAGAGAAGGAGGAGAGGGAAGGAGAAATACATTTTGCCATAGGAAATTTTTTGTATATAATTTCATACAAAGAACTGGAAGGAACCTTCTAGTCTACAGCGTGGAGTTCTCCCTGGTGGGAACACATGCCTTTGAATGGGAACACACATCGGGAAAGGAGGAAACCAAGTAAATGTTGTTAATCCTCATCAGAACCATACAGTCATGATCAGGTAAAAGACTGTAGGTATTTGTGGTATTCATAGTTTGCCCCATCGATGCAGTTTTCGCATTCAGCCCTCAAGAAAATTTCTTTTACTATCCAATTAGTTTTTATTTTATTTCTAGTGAAGATTCGTACTATTAATTACCAACATAAAAACAAAGATGCAGTGCACTGAAACAAATGGATGCATTTTTATGTCTAGACTAAAATATTACTTGTAATTGTTTACAGTGAAATCTCCTTGCTGTCACAGTGGTGTTAACAGGGTTATAAACTTTTAAGTTCTTAAAAGGAAAAAAAAAGTATGTTATCTTCTAGCTATGGTGTAATCTACCATTAGTTACCCCAATATTGCTGCATTTATACTGTATCATGTGCATATCAAACATCTACATGACTCCTTAACTATTTCCAAAACAAAAGAGTCATTATTTACCCACTGTGAAAATAGCCTTGTGTTAGTGGTATTAGAAATCATTAGCTCTATTAAGTCCGTTATCAGCTATGCTAGCAGCTGGAAATATCCTGCAGCTCAGGAGGGCTCCAAAATGTTCCCCAGTCATTATATTCTAGATCGCTTTGTTTTCTTGTATGGTGAAAACAGATTATAATCACATTCAACCACAGGCAAAAATAGAAGCTGACAACACTGGTAGAAAAAGATTTATGAAACTTTTCATTGCTTGGGGCAGTATTTTGTAACAAGATAACAGTGTTGTCCCTTAGATAGGAGCATGAGTGAACAGATCAGCTATGTCTTTCTATCATCTCGGTGCACTGTGTCTTAAAATGACACAGTTATCACACCATAAATACAGCCCAAAGCATTACAGATGTCTATAAGCAGGGTCCATATTAATTGTAAATGAGTAAAGAAGAGACAGATCTGTTTGTTAGCTTAGGAAATAACGATCTCTTTCTTTGAAAAGTATAGAATATATAGAAGTATCAATTTTGTCTTGCCATTGCTTGCTTTGAATAGGATTGACTCCGAAGATGGTATCTTGAAGTGTTGGGGTTAAGATAATTCCTTTATCAGTCTTTGCTCTGGGTGAGGTTGACCCTTCAAACAGTATGCCTAAGTGGCAGGCTTAAAACAATTTCTTTAACATGGCTTAAGATCACGGGTTTGGGTTTTTTTCCTTAGCAGAAGCATTTTTTGCAAAAACTGCTACTTCTTGAGAAAGACTAATAATTTAGTCTTCAAAAGCTACAGTGTTGAAAAAACAATTATGTGTCCATGAAAGTATCTTTTAAGTTTACTGTACTACAGGTGTATAGCTATTGGCTCCCTATTTTTAAAACCCTCTGAAATAGTCCTGAGGTTTAAGAAGTGTATGTCATAGGGCTTCCCAGTAACATCTCTGACTTCGGAAACAAGATAGTATTACTGGGACTGAGGGAAAAGGTGTACGTTACACAAGCTGCTGCACATTTGTAGCACTAATCAATAAAGACGGGTAAGTATTTACAAGTAATTACAGGTACAGATATGTCTACAGATGTGATATAGCTATATGTGATATAGCTACGTGGGTATGTCTAAAGTGTGTAGTTAGAGTTTACCCTGTTCAATACGGCATTCCTCCTGCCTACGCAATTCCCTTCTCCCGCCCTTGACAGCTCTCCTGGTTGTTTCCCTCTCTTTTAATTTACCCTGAATCTTGCCTGAAGAGAAACGCTAACTGTCTTGGAGGAGCTCTGCACCTTTTTCTTTTCCTCCTTTTTCAACTTGCCTGCTCTGCTCTCGTCGTTCCCCGTCTCCTTTGTAGCTCCCTCTCACTTGAGAAAGGTGCAGCACTCAGCACCTCGGGGAGGCGGCTCCTCCGCTGCCTTTGCCACCCTGCTCCTCTCCTCCTCTTCCCAGCAACGTTCCTGCTAGCTCCTCTTTCCTCCCCTGTTGCCTCTGTGGCTCTGGGCCATCGGGGCCTGACACTGTCCAAAGCCGGGGGTCATCCTGGCCCCTGCCCCAGCAGCCCAGTTCCTGCTGCTCGGCACAGAGGCTCTGCTGGGAGCCCAGCTCAGGGCCAGCAGGATTTATTTGCTTCACCTGCTCAGCCTTTGTTCCTGAGCAGGTGGGGATCATTGTTGTATATCATGGTGTCATCCTGTGCATTTCTGAATGCCCAGTACCTGTATATGCCCAGATAACTGTGTGCACCTCGTCAGTTGTTAATGCGGTATGTACAAATTCCATCACTTTACAAATTCAACTTTGTCTATGCTTCCTTTTTCTTTGATCATCTGAGGGTAAATTAGTATAGGACTGATTGAAATGGAATCTGTAACTCTCCCTGATGTTCATGTGAAGAGCTGAAATCTGCATCACTTGAGCTCCTGTCTAGAGCATCATCTGAAGTATTTTTAACTAAGGACCTAAAAACGTTACAGAGATAGGAGCATGCTGTTTCTTTTTATGCAAAACCCACTTTGGTATGACATATCTGGAGCAGTAGGAAAGGCTAAAATGTTTATTTTGCCAGCTGACCCGAGTGAACAAATAGGTGCAGAAAGATTGGAGTGGAAATTACTACATTTTATATGATGAATCAGGTTTCGAAACAGGCTGAGGCTCATTTGGTGCTCTGCAGGGATGTCAGAATTCCTGCCAGTTACGCAAGATGTTTGAATCTTATGCAAGAATTGGAGTAACGCTCCACACACATGGGAGGAAAATTCTTAGCAGTGTTTTATCTAACTAGGGAGTAAAATTGTATGAAATTAAGATGAAGTATATGATTTTGCATTTCTATGTCACCAAAAATTTATGGACCTTTATGTTATTTGAAAAAGTTTCTCCAATGTATGCCAGCAAGTGGGAATTTCATGTTTCAGTGGATGCTACAGAAAGTTTTTATCACTACAGACGTGTTTAAGGATACTCTCTTTAAAGAACAAAAATCATACTTGTCACCAATTATGTATTTCAGCAATGGAGTTATACAAATTAATAAGTCCTTTGTGATGCTGTGGTTTTGCTAGGAGTTTACGACGGATGTCTTTGAGGATAGATTGTAAGAGATGGTGAGCCGAGGGGTAAATCTGAACTATGCAGACTCAGTATTACTGAGGTGGCAGGACAGGAAAAGAAATAAAAATTACAAAAGGGAAGCATGAGAAAACCCACAAGCTAAAGATAGTAGGTAGCAGAAGGAGAGGGATGAGAAGGAATGGGGAGCAATGGTATTTAATGATGAGTTCTTCAGACACCCTCAGAGCTCTGGCACTATGAACCAGTCCGTTAGAGCAGGATGGTGCTGTATTTGTGTGTGCTGTTTCACTCCATAAAAGGCATTGCGCCAAAGTGCTGTCTTTCTCTTCCGTTTCTTATTCCTTTTCCTTCTCTTTTCCACCTCTGAAAGGCTTTCCACGTCACTAACATCGTACAGTTCCTTTTTCTTTCCAATAGCACCTGCACCATTGCAACCGTGAAGGTGGAATATCCCTTCCTGACCATGGGTGGTTGTCCACTGTGCCGCTGGACAATGCTCATGTTCAGCAAGTCCACAGTACCTGCTCCTGAGAAGATCTCAGGCTGCTCTTGAAATTTTCCTGTATGTACCCACCCAGCACCCCTTTGGGGCCTGCAGAGCACTTTTCTAGTTGATAAACAAGGAATTGTTTATCAATACGTGGGCAGAGGGTGACTCAGTGAGTCAGACACCATCCTCGCCACTAGATTCCATGCTCAGCTAAGGCTTTATTCAGTGCAAATAATATCTTTCCTTGAGTTTTGAGCTTACTTCAGTGTATTTGCACATGGCAGCACAAAGTTGCCCAGTGGCTGAGATGCCTACATTCCAATGTCGTGGCTCCAAAGTGCAATAAAATCACAGCACCTTTTTGCCAAAAGGCGGGGGTATGCAGCTTGTGCCAGCCACACAGTGATACCCAGAGTATACCCACCTTACTCTTCACATGAGTCTGTCTTTGTCACTAGCTCCTAAATTTGACTCTGAGGCTGCTTTAGCAGCAGGTTCCCTCTGTTCAGAGAGTATTTTGCTGCCAAAACGTACTTTTAATGAGAGGACCAGCTGTTCTCCCTCAGGACCAAGCTTCCACTTGCTCCTTAGTTTGCTTCTTAATTGTCTTATCACTGATGAATAATTTAATAATTTTTTCTTGAGTATTTCATAAATTTAGAGTTTTGTGGAGTCTCAGTTAATAAAAAGACAATGTACAGCAACAGAGAGTTAGTTCTCTTCCCCTCCCTTCATGGAACAGCTTGCCATATTTCCCTGAGCTTGTATCAAACAATATGCAAGCAAATTGAAATAGTGAAACCGTATCAAGATGTCTGTCAGCATCCTACACAGATATGTAGTTTGGGTTTTATTCCAGACCACTTTTTTATGATGCAGAAAATATGCATGGAACAGTCTTTAAGCTTTAACGATGATTGACTTGCATGCCCTGTAGAGGGTAGCTTTTGCTCTTACATTTCTGTTAAAATGTACTAATTAGACGTTAGCTTAAAAATGTAATTTCTCATCTACTGATCTGTTTGTATTGTGCCAAATTACTTGCTAATCTGCATATAACCTATACGTATAACACACACGATCATCAGAAGCTTCCTTTCTATGTAGAAGACTACTTTCATGCTACTTTAAGAGCTCATAGGACGTATTTATTTAGTGTCTTTTTCCCTTCATTTCTGCTGACTCTTTCCCTGCCCCCATGTCCCAGAGAAGCAGAATTCTTTGACCGCTTCAGAATCCTCCTTATCTCCTTTTCTTCTCTGTCATGATTTCACCAGTCAACTTCAGTGTCAAAAAGTTTTGCCCCTTGGTCTGTGGGTTTTCTGAAATTCATCTGTCGCATTGGGTTTTCTGAAATTCATCTGTCACATTATGGCTTTAACTGCCGTGAACCTTTTCTGTCCAAGGGATTTCAGCAATTCACACACATTTTAAAGCAGAGATTTCAAACATAGGTTTTGATTACTTCTCATCATTAGAAAAAGCTGTTAGCAGTTTTTGCAAGGTGGCAGATGTTTATCCAGAGGTTTTAGCCAAACCGCAATCTTGGTATTTAACTACTTTCTAGTCTCCTATGACTTTAGTCGGATAAAATATTGGGGTCATCCTCTTTTCCCATTTTTAAATTCTTCTCTCAGTCGGTGAGGCACGCAGCTGCGGCAACAGTAGGTTCTGTGGCTGAGCGATAGATCGAGGTGTACAGCGGGGTTCCCGGAGCCAGGGCAACCCGAGGAAGAGCAGAGAGCCCTGCCAGGAGCCGCAGCTCTTGCGAGTAGCTGACGTGGCTTGGGCATTGTCAGGAGCAACCGCGGGAGATTTAAATGTCCCTAGGGAGCGCGAGCAACGAGGAGTGCTGCGAACAGGGCGTGCAAACATGGCTCGAGAGGGCGCAGCAGTTTGCACAGAAGGGTGCGTGAGAAGGGCCGTGCGCCCTGCTTGTAGGTCCACAGCCCAGAGAAGTGCTCTAGGTCTCTGCCATCATGGTGGGCACTCGCCTCAGAGTTAAAACCAGTGTTTCTACAGAGAATGCCCCCGAGATGTCTGATGCTTCCACCCAGACGGAACTGGTAAGGAAGGAGACTTCAGTACAGACGGTTGCAACGAGTGCCCAGACCCTTTTCCTGGAGAAAAGGTAAGTACCTGCAAAAGATGTGCACAGATTGATGCTCAGCTTGAATTGAAATTGGCCAGTGATGTCAAAAACTACAAGAAAGGGTTCTTCAGGTATGTAAGCAACAAGCAGAAACAGAAGGAAAATATTGGCCTGCTGTTAAACAGGAGAGGTGAATTAGTCACCAACAGCGCTGAAAAGGCAGAGGTTCTCGACACTTTCTTCACCTCTGTCTTTACCAGCACTGTTGGGCCCCAGGCCTTAGGAACAAAAAACCAGGTTGATTCAAACACAGACCCGCTGTCGGTGAAGGACGAGTTGGTATGTGAACTATTACAGGAGCTTGACCCCTACAAATCGATGGGCCCTGCTATTTTCCACCCGAGGTTGTTAAAAGAGCTGGCTGGTGTCCTTGTGAGGCCACTCTCCACAGTCTTTGAGAAGTGGAGATCGGGGGATGTCCCAGAAGACTGGAAGAAGGCTAATGTCACCCCCACCTAAAAGAAGGTCTTAAAGAAGGATCCAGAAAATTATAGGCCCATCAGTCTTACTTCAGTCCCTGGGAAAGTTATGGAATGAGTCCTCCTGGGGGCTATCACAAGTCAAATGAAGCACATGATTGGGAAAAGCCAGCACAGATTCACCAAGAGCAAATAGCGCTTGACAAACCTGATCACCTTCTACAACAAAGTAACCTGCTCAGTTGATGTGGGGCTAGCAGTAGACGTTGCCTACCTGGATTTCTCCAAGGCTTTCAATATGGTTTCCCACAGCCTCCTCCTAGAGAAACTGATGCATTATGGTTTAGACAAGTCTGTGCGGTGGGCGGGGAACAGGCTGACAGGCCGCACCCAGAGGGTGGTGGTAAATAACTCCTTTTCAAACTGGCAGCCTGTCACAAGTGGGTTCCCCCAG
Source organism: Aptenodytes forsteri (assembly GCF_000699145.1). Lineage (NCBI taxonomy): Eukaryota > Metazoa > Chordata > Aves > Sphenisciformes > Spheniscidae > Aptenodytes > Aptenodytes forsteri. The sequence goes on along the minus strand of NW_008796044.1, from coordinate 2,717,736 downwards.
GGATCGATAGTGGGCCCAACACTGTTTAGTATCTTCATAAGTGATCTGGAT
>NW_008796044.1:2697926-2717123 GCF_000699145.1 Aptenodytes forsteri | reverse complement strand
TGGAGACTCCCTTTTTACAAGGAGTCACATGGAAAAGGCGAGGGGTAATGGGTACAAGTTACTCCTGGGGAGATTCCCACTGGGCACAAGGGGAAAATTTTTCACAATGAGAACAATCAGCCATTGGAATAATCTCCCCAGGGAAGTGGTGGATTCCCCAACATTGGACACTGTTAAGATTCAGCTGGACAGGGTGCTGGGCCATCTTGTCTAGACCGTGCTTTTGCCAAGAAAGGTTGGACCAGATGATCCTTGAGGTCCCTTCCAAGCTGGTATTCTATGATTCTATGATTCTTTAATATTGCCACTATCATTACTGTTAATACAGCATTGCATCTGAGAGCGGTTCTCCCTCTTTCTTTTCACAGTACTAAACTCCACTTAGTACCGTGGTGGTCTCAGACATTCTGAAGGAAGAAACACTATGTAATTCAATTATCATAGCTAATTTTATAGCTTAAATAGAAAATGGAATCTGTTCCCTCATTGCTTAATTAATACCATATTTCTATGGCTCTTTACTTGAGCCTCTTTGCATTTCTGGTCTTCTCAGAAAAATAAAATAATGGCCTTGAGACAAAGAAGGACAGGTAAAGATGATGTTTATCTTATTACCTGTGGTGAAGCTGTGTTTTCAAAAATGTATGCTGTATAGATAATGGGTAGGACTGTGCACTTGCTCTCCCCTTGACACTGGGAACAAGTAGCATTGCCGAAAGACATTACACTTCCCCTGCGTTCTGTTTGTTCTAGTAATGTGGGACCACTTCAGTGTTTGGTGTCTGCCAGTATGATTACACAGTCCCTTCAGGTTGTACATTCGATTGCCTTCTCCATGCTGGAGAATTAAGAACACTGTGTATTTAAAGTGGCAGCCCAAAGCTTATAGTTGCATTGTAATTATGGCATCAGAGGTAGGCTGGGTAAACTGGGCAGAGGATGTCAGATAAGCGAGCAGCACAGGGCCAGAGGATGAGTAGTGACGGCGTTTTCTTTTTCACTAATCGTAAGTGATTAGACAGGTGTATTTTAACAACAAAAAAAAAGAAGAAAGATGCACAGCCTTATTCTGAGAGCCTCTTCAAGCTCATGTAATAGAGAGTTGCACTGAGGTTTAACGTCTTGATGAGGATTAAGTTTCTGCAAGATGTTGGTAATGCTATTTAGATAAGACAACACTTGGTCTTCTCCAGCCAGTCAGTTTCCAGTGGGCTGCTTCATTTCTGCTGTGCTGGAGAGTGTTTTTCTAGCTTGTAGTAAACTTGTTCAAGGTAAATGTAGCAGCAGTTAAGTATTTGATGGGGTACTATTGAGAGGATTGCTGGACAGCATAAACTCAGTGGGTGCCTCATCACAATGGTGTTAGTCAGCTAATTTTCCTGGTCTCTGAGCTGACTGAGAGCCAGCTGCAGTCTGAAAGCTTTTTGCTCTTAGCATGGAGCTGTGCCCAAAGCGGCATACCTTGCCCCTCAGGTGTGGGGAGGTGGTTCCCAGACCAGCGCTGACGTTCCTCATGCTGGCTTGGTCTCAGCTCAGCTGCGCTGGCGGCTCCGCTCTGACCGGTGCTCGGAGTCCTTTGATCCCTGGGCAATGCCTGCTGGCATCCGCTCGGGCCTGGCTTTCCCTTAGCTCTGCTGTGTTGAGGGTCAAGGGCTGTAGGTTGCCAGGCACCCGCATGGCACCGAGGCTGTAGGTGACGGGGATTGGGATCAGCCCCTGAAAGCCGGTCACATCAGACGTCGTATTTTGAGAAGTTATAGCCCAGTGGCAGCACCCAGTGACACAGACCGATCATTTTCATAGCTGAAATTCTCCTGTATTGATTTTTCTGTTTCATAATGTGTGACTGGGGGTATAGTTGTTTTTTACTTTTTGGGGTTTTTTCCCTTCACACACTAAAAACTCCAATTCAAAACTTTTATAAGGACTGCTGGCTTAATGTTGGCTCATTTGCTGTGGGGTGCTAAACTGTGTGAGGGCTTTCATACACCACCTTATTATACCCTGTATTTTTACTCATTAACCCATGGTTTCATATTCTGAATAACAGAACCTGTTGTTTGTGGTAGCTAAAGTTAACCTCTCTGGTACCTTGAAAAGTCAGGCAACTTTGACAGGACTTCTTATTTGAATGATTTGTGACTTTTTTTTTGTCCGATACCAACCAATAAAGAATTCAAACCAAATTCAACTGGTTTGAAGAAATGCCAGTCATGTAGTATTGCAGCTTGCGGTACCCTGGAGGCAGACAAATGCTTGATTTTTTTCTTGTACTTTTTGTATCTTGCCTGCTTTTAAAAAGAGAAATAACCTATTGAAAAGTCTGTTTTGATGCAACATATACATTGCATTATATTTGCTTTTCTTTACCACAGCATTATGCAACATTCCTCTTACTTTTTCCATATAGTCTACACAAAGTATTTTTACCTGTTCTACATGTTGGGAAACAGATGGTCCAGGTAGTAAATAACTGGCTTCCCAGGAGTTGTGAAATTGAATTGTCCCAGGAAGCTCCTCCAGGAACCTTGTATTTGCTGGTATATGTCAGTAAGTCTTCATGTTAATGGTTCTTATATATCAGTGTTTATTTCCACCATTTGATTATCAGGTGGTTCAGTCTAAAGGAAAAACTGTATTTAATTATTATTTTCATGTTTTCTTTGGGCTGAAGGGGTAATATTGTAAATATTTCTGAAAAAAATGCTCTAACCCTGAAAACCCATGGAAGAGCTTTGTAGTAAGATAGAACATTTTTTTTTCTTTTAAACAAGAAAACTAGTGTATTTTTGTTGATGCTGCTATTGAACCGAAAAAAAATCTAGATTGGTGTGCAGTATGCATTATGTTGAATCATCCCAAGGCAGTAGTATAAGATGGAATAATAAAAAAATTCGGCAGTTGACAAAAGTTAGTGCTGCTGGGAAGTGATGATAATATTGCCTGAGAAACAGAGAAATTACTTGATGCTGAAAGCCCTGTTCAATATATTTAGTTTCATTAATAGTTCAGCTGCCAAACTTCTCAGTGGTGAGACTTGACATTACAGACTCTTAGAGCAACAGAAGAATTCAAAATTGTTACTGTGCTGATAGACCTTTCCTTCTTAAACGATCTGCAATACCTGGAAGGCTGATCTGTTAAAAGCTCACCTAGGCATCGCTGAGATCTGTCTCCTATTAGATCTTCTCTCTGACACAGTTACTTTCAGTAATTTATTTGGAGAGACTCTTTCTTGTATAAAATTTTATGAGGTTAGGTTTAGCAAAAAAAAAAAAAAAAGATTATTTTGGACAATGTGGAATACATTCTGTGACGTTTCTGAAATAATCAAGATAACGTGTTGCATAAAAACACTTGTGACTAGCATTTCTTTTGCCCTCTTGGAAAACACCTTTGTGTGCTACCTGACTGGGTTATGTAAAATCCAAAGTACTGCTGTTATAGCTTCAGGGGTGACTTTCTATTGCACCTGACTCCAGACTCACAATGAATTAGAGATTACAGTACAACTATTCTTATGTCACTATGAAAATTTTCAGGCTCCCCCTTGGACCATCCAGGGAAACAGCAGTTTTCAAGCTGTACTCCGATACAGAAAATGTCACCAGGCTTACAATGCTGGCCTAAATATTTCTGTTCAGAAGTTTCTGCATGTTGTTCAGAAAAATGTATGTCTTCACTTTCTCTTTGGTGTGATTCTTGGTGTATCAGATCGTGTAAGCTTTGGAGAGGGTTTGTGTAAGTCTCTAGATAGGGTTCAACTCTTTCCCATCCTGCGGAACCAAGTCTATAGAGCAACATTTAGCACTCTGCACTGTAATGTTCCATGGTAATGATGATGGTAATGATGAACTTTATTGCTTAGAAATATATATGTACGCTTTTCTTTTTAGTTCTTACATCAGTGCCTTCTTCAGACAAAAGTCATATATCTAAGCTAAAGAAGAAAATACACCCTTAGTCTCTCTGAAATATGTTTTATATCTGTTTCACTATTGGAAAACTAAAGAAAAAGGTTGGTTGGAAAAGATGTGAAATGCATAGATTGTTTTTTAATTGGAAAGAAGACTCTTTTCTTTAACCTCTGACTCATTTTTATGATATGTAAAAATGGTAATAGTATGCCTATCTTAATATACACACACACATATACATATATAAAGGCATCACAGGACACTGAGTCCACCTAATGCATTATTATTAAAGCAATGTGTTTTGCCATTGGCTAGCCATTATTTTATGCAGCCAGTGCACCTCAGGCAGTGTGATAATGAATATTTAAGTGATGTATTTCAGCAAATATAATTAGTACATGGTATCTCAGATAGTACTATTTTGTAAGGCAGTGGTTTTTAACCTTTTTGTAGGTGACCCTTACTTGAGAAAATTGGTTATATGACTGTAAACCCTCAGGTTAGACTCCTGGTGAAGTGTCCTACTTCTTTGCCTTTGCTTGCATGAGTATGCACACCACTTCTTCACAACCAACCAGCCCATCCGGTACAAAGACCAAATCTGCCATTTCTTTGGCTCCAGCAATGCTGAGAACAAGCTGATATTCCTGCTCCAAGCAGGCAGATGCACTTGGATGTCTGCACAAAGCGCCTCAGCACCTCTGGTTTCAGGAGCGTGACGGAGTAGCAGTCGCGCTCCATGTACGCAGCAGCAGCTCAGGTCTGGCAGAGTTAATTTGTTTGCTGCTGCTTCTGCCTCCCATGTGATGAACTCGTGCCCCGCAGGCTGGGAGCCGCAGACCAAACCATTTGACTGGCTCATGCTGCAGTAGTATCTGATTGCCTTGTAAGTGGTAAGGTAATTTACCTTCAGCACTCCTGTGAAGGGTATGGATAAAGACGCTTATAGATAACAAGTGATTCGGCCACTATCGTTCCAGGGTTGCCTCAGTCAGATTAGGACATAGAAACTATGACAAAATCCTAGACTTTATCCATTAAACCACCTTTCCCCTTTTCTGTGATTATCTGGATGTTGTGGGTAAGCAATAGGGTATTTTTTGTTTGTCTTTTTGTTGTTTCTTTTTGCCACAGCAACATTTAATTTTCTATTCTAATATTGTGCTGAGGAGATGGCTGCAGTGCACTGGCAGAGACTGATAAGTGACTTACAATTTTATACCGCACGTTTACTGAATTTTCAGTTTGAGATGTACAGTCTGGGGTGACAGCCAGTCATTCAACCTATTCTTGCCTCAAACACTGTAAAAACATGTGGACAAAAGAAGGAACACCTGGCAAATGTTTTGGGTTCACAACAACAAGAGAGAGAATTAATGATATCTGTGGTTATGAGCGAGATAACTTGCTTCTTTACAGCACATGTTGAAAACATTTTCAGAACATTTAGATTCCATTTAACTATGGCCTTGCACAAAATAATTTAGAGAATTAAAGCAAACAAACAGAAGAACTGAAGCAGACACAGCATAAAACAGAGTCTGTATTGTTTGGGAAGGAACCCTGGTCCCACCCCGCCAAACTCAAATGAAGGCTGAAATCCCAGGGTGAAAGCTGGCCATGGAGACGGCAGCTCCTTCTGATACTGTATTATATTCCTGGGTGTTTCAATGCTTTCTTTTCTTCCTGACTCTACGTAATGTGATCTGCCTTTGAAAATGAATTTAGCTTGGAAGGTGGCCCTGTGGTTCTGTGAAAAACCTGTTACTCATTGTGATAGCAGATGATGTGGTTTCCTTGAGAAAACAGTGTGGTAGAGTTATTTGAATAAAGAACTAGGAATGTTGAAGACTGGGTTTCTAATGCTGGCTAACAAGGTTTTGCTGTGGGTTTACTTAATTCATTTTTTCTTTCAATGCATCAGGTTTGTTATCTTTGTGTTCAATATTTGTATTGTTCAGATGTATAGGGAAATAGCTGCATCATTATTCATTTCAGAAAAATAATATATGTTTGGTTTTTTGCTTTTAGTTCTTTTGTGAAAAGAATTAATGAGGAGGCATTTATGTGTCTCTTTAGCATTTAATCATGGCACAGAGGCTCATTCAGCACAACTAAGATACAATCTACATTACTTTTTAAGGTAGTATTGACGAAGAACTGGGATGCAGGGAAGCGATTGCTTTGCTTAGATTAGGGATACTGCTGATTCTGCTTTGAATTTAATCTCCGAGGTGGGAGATTAACTTGTTCTCCTCAGATCGTTGTATTGCATGGATGTAGCGCATGTGTTAAGTGAGCATACCAAAGCCTTGGAAGAACTTTGAAAAATAATTTGACCATGTTAAAGCAGATCTGAAGTTTCACTTCATATTCTAGGCAACGTTTGAACTGCAAAAATAGCTGAGAAGTGGTGTTTGGAAATGTGTGCTCAGGAGCACGCGGCCATCGTTATTGTACCTGTAACGCTGTGACAGCCGGTGGCTTTTCCTGATCCCTGAGGTTGCCAGGCTCGTGCCAGAATAAGACTGTTACGATGCAGCGGCACAGGCTCCCAAGGGCTCTGCGGCGGCTGCCCATCACACAGCGCTTCCCGTGGCGCTCCTGCTTTCAGCCTGCGTCGTGTACAGCAGGGCAAGGGCCATGGGGTTGTACTTTGGGCTGCAGATCCTTTAGTCTCTCTCGTGTATGCAAAAGAAGGGAAGACCATAGTGACAGGATTATGCTCAGGCTAGTTTTTTGGTGGTTTTTTGCTTGTTTGTTTTTAAGGAGACAAGTGCTATTTTGCATCTTTCTTTAGCTGAATTTTACCTCTGTGCTAGCCTGATTTGTTTAATTGTTTTACTGGATAAAAGAATGAACAGAGCAAAACATCTTTTTTTTTTCTTTTTTAGCATTTTGGTTCTGATTAAACCCAAATAAGTCAATTGGATAGCTTATGATTACTTCAAAGATATGTAGATCAGACTTTGTATTCTCAGATTACTTAATTAGAACACAATTTATCCTCACTCAGCTTCTAATTTGCACATTTGAAATGAGCATTGCTGATATTCTTGACGGCAGTAAGATCTCTTGAAGAATCGCGTGTTGATTATATGGTCATCAGGCCCTGATTTTTCATAAGTGCTCAGCACAATCAATGTGTACTAAAATTCATTTGAATTAGGTATGTTTGTCTATTTGTGACTTTAAATCAGAAATTAAGAAATAAAAAAAGCCAAAACGTGGAGGGTACCAGTATTTCAGATTTCCAGTTCTCTGATTTTCATCGTGGTTTTAAGAGACTTCTCCTTAAATCCGAAATGTTTGAGATTGTATAGTGTATTCTGGTGAAACCCCTAATTCATGTAATAATTGAGAAAAGGCATAATTTCTTCAGTATTTTTCCCCAAACCAATATTGGCAACTGCTATATCAAAAATGAAATCTCTTTCCTGATGTAAAAAGCCAGCTGTACTCCACCAAACTACTTACTGTGTTTAAGCTTCCAAATAATAAAGCGATCGGCAAGAGGCCACAGAGCATGTCATATTGTAAAGTACGTTGTGCCAGTCCTTTAGGCTGCCGATCCTTTTATTACAGGACAAGTGATTTGCTTTTCTGAACTTCTGAGCTCAGCAGATTTGCAGGTACTGCTGTTGAAGTTTTAATTTAGGCAAAGATGCTCATGAAGAAGTGTTCAGATGTGAATCCAATTTTATATCCCTGGCAAGTTCAATGGTGTTCAGCTTCTGCTTTTGATTCATTTAAACAGGTTTATGAAGAAGCAGTGTATTAAGCTTTTATCTCTCTCATATATAGATGAGTGTGTTTGCATGCTCCCTAGTTAGTACTTTTTATATATATAAGCTTTTATATGTTTTAATATAAACTATATAATATCTATATGATGTTGATGTTGGTATTTGTTTTATTATTCTATATTCAATGCTACATTCATCTTACACCAGATTTCTGAGGTTTTGCAGCTGCAGTATATGTTCAGTTACTTATGCACAGCTTTTGTGCAGTACATTTTATTTACTGTGTGGGAACGGAGTCTTGAGGCAGATTAAATTAATTTGTGGTAACTTGAATTCAGTTCTTGCGTCCTTAATGTTACAGAAATTCTGTTCATTCTTATTGATGTACGGTTGGCTCACTTTTAAGAACAGCCTCTATGATTTTATGGTTGCAAGATTCAGAGTCTTTATATAGCTGGCACTGCTGTGTCTCTCGGAGCAAAACTTTTTTGTTTATGTGAGTGTGACTTTTCCATATTTATCCTCCAAAAGGAAAAGCTGCATCCAAAATAAGTTGAGAAAATATGAAGCACGTGAATCTTCTGAAGTAATTTTTAACACAAGGGCACACGTTTGTATTTTATCACTCATAAATATCCACTTATTGAAATCCAAACATGCGTTGTTTAAAGCCAGAACACAGACTAGGAGAGTAATTCCACTTAAGCTTCTATGCGTGTGGATATTGTCCAAACACATTTTCTTCCTGCTGTGTCTTTCTCCACATGCTGTTCGGGAATGGCACAGGACCTAGTGTAGGTTTTAGGAGGTCCAAATGGGGGTTTTAAACACTAAGTTTGCTGGGCTAAACAGTCTCTTCCAAGCTTAGGTAAGACATAGCTGAGGCAAGGATAGTGAGGAGAGCAGCACATATGATGGCTCTAAAATTTAGGATGTGTTCATGAAAGGTGTCTTTGTATTTAAAGCAGTTGACACTACCATAGGGTGAGCATTCAGGCAACAGACATTCAAAAAAGATGAAGAAACTTCTGTGCAGATTTAAAGCAGCATGTGAAGGATGCAGAATTTATTACCATTCCCTCCTTAACATTTCTTGTCACAGGACAACTTCTACTTGCCCTGCGCAAGTCCCCGTAAACCTGTCTGTCTCTTCATCGGCCTGTGCTTCCCCAGGCCCACAGAAACGCGTGAGAAAATTAATGATCTCCCTCCAAAAAACTCTGTTCTCTTTCTGTTCCCTGGTTGGATTGCTGTTAGGGGTAGGCGTTTTCATTGCTTTTCCCTGGGGCGGGCAGTCGGCCGAGCAGTGCCAGGTGAGGAGCTGGTCCCAGGGGCGCTCGGGACCAGGCAAGACACGGTCGCTGCTGCGGCTTGGGGTGCCGTGCCAGCTCGCCCCTCTGATCGCCAGTGTTTGAGCTGCAATGTCGTGTGGTTTGCCCTATACAAAAGAAAAGAGATGGTTACTTCTCCTCTCTTGGATGGCTTGATATGAGAGTCTAAAATATCCCCCTGACCATGAAAGGTGTTTTGGTAAGAACTGTAGCATTCGGAAGCTTGAAATGATGCACCGATTTCAGTTCCTGGCTGCGTGGCCTGATTCTCAGTTGGGATTAGCCCCCCTTGAATGGTTTGTTGTTTTTGGGGGTGGGTTTGTTTTGGTTGTTTTTTTTTTTTTAATATTGGCCTTAATTAACTTACAGTTAATTGATCAGTTCAGCAGTTTTTCTATACTTCATTGTTTCATATAAAAATAGATCAGTCTAGCTGCAAATGGTTTCCCCTTGTGATGTTTTCTTTTATTGTTTGATTCATTAAGTACAGAATGTGCTTCGGTTTCTAAAAACAAACATACATCATTATAATTATCATTTCACTAATACTACTTTTTCTGATTATTGTTCACTAGAAAACTACAACTTGATCTAATGACTAAAGCATGCGGTTCATAATACACTTACAGTGTTTGTTTTCTTTAATCTCTTTTGCTATTTTTATTAGAATTAAATTATTGCAACATATAAAATGGGACTTAAACTTATTTACCATTCTGCATTTATGTTTAGAAAAGTGACTATGCTAGAATGACACCTGCTTATTCTATTTGCTTCTAATGTGCTTTTTATTTTAATCCACTTGCCTTATTGATTAGAAAAATTTATTTTCATTATCAATGCAAACATGTCAGTACTTAAAGAACGAGAAAAGTGTATAACCTTCTTTATCTCTAAAAAACATGATCTGTCATTTTTCAATGAAAGAGGCTGAAAGAGTAGCATAATTTTCAGATCTTGGTGTGTGTTTGTGGCATTGCTAAATAGAAAAATACGGGCCAAATCCTGATCACATGGAAGAACATGAAAGATATCATCATTGCATTGTTGCTCTCCTTTCATATTTGGAGTTTAATCTTCTTTCACTGGCACAAATACTGTTCGTTTGAAGCTGATTGGTAAAATAACAGCGAGTGACAGATTGAGATCTCTGATTAAGTTGTATAGAAGCCTAAAGACCATATTCTCAAAAGCTGGTTTTAATCCATTAAGGTTCATCTCCTTGAAATCCCTGATAGAAACAGGGAGGAAAAAGTTCCTCTGGGTGGATGTACAGCACGGTCAAGCTAGACGGCTGTCCTGGCTCCTCCACGGAGGAGCCTTTCTCCAGGGAGAATCCATAAAGGAGTATTTTCAAATCTAAATACAGTCTTCGCGAACATCCCAACTGTGCAACCTCAAAACACTGTTTTATATCTCTGATCTCTAATAATCACTGATCTGATTTAACCATGTTTTAATGCCTACAGGTCCAAAAGGCATGCAGGCTTAGTTTCCTGTTTGCAGGGTTTGGCTTTTTTTTCCAGGCAGTGGTCCCTTGAAAATGCCAGGGAGAATAGTATCATCAACACACATTTGTGATTTATTTTTCTTTTCTATTTTAGGCCCTTCAAATCACCACAGCCAGTCAACGCTGAGGCCGCCTCTCCCTCCTCCTCACAACCATTCCCTGTCCCATCATCATTCTTCTGCCAACTCCCTCAACAGGAACTCGCTCACAAATCGCCGGAACCAGATCCATGCACCCGCTCCCGCACCCAACGACCTGGCCACCACCCCCGAGTCCGTGCAGCTCCAGGACAGCTGGGTGCTCAACAGCAGCGTCCCGCTCGAGACCAGGTGGGTCGCGTGGATGGACACCCCTGGGGGGGTGCCACTGCACGGTTCTCTGAGGTGCACAGAGAAAACCGCCTGGCTTGTTAGGAGATGGGATTTCGTTCACTTTGTGTCAGTGATGGTTTTGGCTGACACAGCATTGGGAGTTACTGAGATTAGAATACCTACAAGCCTCTGATGTGCTTTGCGTGGGAAGATAGAGAGGTGGACATCTCTCTGTTCACATGTCCCATTTTAAAGCCTTTTATTCATTTGGACCATCCTTGCGTACACAACTCATGGTATTAGTACAGCATGTTTTACTCACAGGCTCAGGGACAACTTACTTACAATTCATATTGTCTGTGTTGCTGAAAAATTATACATTTTGCCTTTCCTGAAATAACAGAGGCTCATTTGAAATTATGCATTTTGTGAGACCTTGAGAAACAATCCCAGATTCAAAAGTGACAGTACTATAATTTTAATTTAATTTTCATCCAGCATGCAAGCTCATTTTAATCTCTTCTGTACGTGTTAACAGCTTGATGCCCGTGGGGCAAACAGTTGCATATAAATGAAAAGGTGCAGCACTTAGGCCTGCCAGATAAATAAATAAATAAATGCCTGACATGCTGCAGTTCTAAATATTCTGGTTTGTTGTCATTTGAGGTGTGGAATGTCAAACATATTTAACTTGCGCTTTAAATAGCGGAGCTGGCAAAGCTGATCTCCCAGAATTTAAAATTAGCCATTGTGGTGCTGAAAAAAGTGATTGGAATAGTAGGGTGTTCTTGCTTGCCCAGATAGCTATAAACGCAGCGTACAGGTAGAGGAGCTGGACTGCTTGTAACACTGTCTCGTGCCATGGTTTCAGCTGCTTGGTTGCCACAGCTTCTGAGAAGTTACGTTTGAATTGCAATCTTCCGGGAATTTAATGCCGCTCTGCTGGATTACAGCCAGAGTAGCGAGGTATGGTATAGTTACACCGCTGTGCAGTCTCAGCCCAGTCCCTCCCAGAGTTTGATTAAAGACTGCCTTCTGGTTTGGAGCTCTGGGAGGAGCTGGTATAGCTGGATTGAAGCTTACAACACCCAGGCTGTTGTTATCCAGCGGTTAATCAGTGGTTGTAGCACCATGGGGAAAAAATGAGACTGAAAAGAGCGGGGAGTCTGTGCCCAGTCTCTGCTCCTGTGCCGTTTTGGAACACTCACAAGAGGCTTCATTCACATTGCCCTACTTTGCTGAAAAGGTAACATGGGTGCCATGAAGAAGTCAGGGGGCTGAAAAGCAAATACAAGTTATCTGAAGCCTGCGATGTCCAAAAAAAGAAAGGAAAGGGATCCTCGCTTACTGAAGGTTTGGAGCCAACTTCGGCCAAAAAAACCCCTAAGAGTGAAGCTCTGCTCTTAACTGCTGCTTCTGTGAAAGCATCTGCTACTATTTAAAACTTAATTTTGGCATCCTGGATTTGGTATTTATTACTAAGTACTCAAGATAAAAATGTTGGTCGGCCGGGCCAGTTGGTGCTGTGTCGTTCATTGCCCAGGATTATAACGTGCCTTTAATTCTAGTGTGGAGTAACCCCCTACTGTTCCTTCTCTATCTGTTTTCGTATGAAGTTGTTCTTGGGTACAACGGTACCTGAAATATGTCATTTCTGATGGCTTAAGATTGTCCCAATTTACCAAACACTTTATATGGAGGGAATTCCTTGGGATACTCACAAAATGATTCTTTGTCATAATACTGGCATCCCTGAGAAACAGCTCTGCGCATTTGCCTGGCTGTTTTTCTTGTACTGTCTGATTTTGTGACTGTTCCCTGTATGTGGAGACTATCAATTCCATTACCAACTTTGGTTCTTCTCCTTTTCTTTTTTTTATCATAAAACCCCTGGGGATATATATATGTATTCATGCTGATGACAAAAGGTTACTTTGTGAATACTGTTGGTTTTGGAGGCTGCGAGATACCCGGCAGTTAATTGGAGCTTTTCCGTAGATAGGTTTGTCATAGGCAAGCATTAAGATATTGGAAAACATCCTGACAGGATTGCTGTGTTCTAAGACTATTCCAGAGTTGCTTCAGGATCGATTTTTCTTCTTTTCTGAAATTACACACCTGACAGGACTTGATGACAAGTTTCATCACAAGAGTATTAACTCAGAAGATGATGATTTTTTTTTTTCTGGTTTGCAGCGAGTTTTGCTGAAATTGACGTCTGCAGAATCATTGGAGACTTTCAGAATTAGCCTCTAATTCTTTCACTTTAAAACTGGTATTTCATCTAAAATCATACCAGTAGCCACAAAAAAGAATGACACCTTTTTGCTAACTTTTTAGTTCAGTCTTTACTTTATAGCTTTGCCTTGTTGTGAAACATTGATCCCTCTTATACTGCCTCTTCACAGTGCACTACTCTTTAATTTTTTTTTTCTTGTTGTCAGTTCATTAATCTCAGTAGCGGAGTGCTCAGGAGGCAAAGCCAGCACTGACAGCACCTGCTTTATCAGGAAAGAGTTTCACAACTTTTAGTTTTCACCTTTCAGTTACCTTCAGTAGATTCTGCTCTCAAATGAAATTAATGTGCAAGTGGTCACATTACTGATTATGAAACAAAAAGCAGTACCTGAGCTGTCTGGAGGGAACGCTTTATGTCAGCACTACAGAACTCAGATCACAATTTAGATTCCAGACGTCTCTTTATCTAACAGTACCAAGCACGGAAATAATTGAATAATACAACGTGTGTCTGCATGTTGTTATTTTTTTTTCTGGTAAGAATGTTTTTCCCTTCCCTTCTCTCCTTTGCTGTCTTAGGCAGCTTGGGCTAAATTCAGACTGTTTGGAGAGGGCACATTTTCCAAATATATCCTTTCTCCACCTTTTGTTTCAATATTGATGGGGGGGGAATCACATTTGTTTATTTTCTTTGTGATGTAAAGTATACTTTTACTGCTTGCACATGTTGTCATGTACCCTCTTCAGGCAACTACACCCCAGGTCTCCATGTACCCTTTGTGGTTCTGTATTTTCTACGTAATTATGCTTAGCTCTGTTGCAGTAGCTTGTTGCTTTTAGTGGAGTTACAAGATTGCAAAATGCTTATACGGAGTTGCTAATTACACTTTTTTAGAATCCTAGAATCATAGAACGGTTTGGGTTGGAAGGGACCTTTAAAGATATCTGGTCCAACCCCGCTGCCGTGGGCAGGGACATCTTAAACTAGATCAGGTTGCTCAGAGCCCGTCCAGCCTGACCTTGAACACTTCCAGTGATGTGTGCTTGATTTTAGTGTGCTTGTTTCTGGTTCAAGGCAAACAAATATGGACTTCCCTAGTCTGCTGCTTCTTTATGGCTGCAACAGGCCCCCAGGCTGGCTATGTAATTGTTCTGTTTTCTTTGAAATAAGGGTCCGTAATGGAAGGGTTGAAATATCTTTAACTAAGGATGCAGTAATGCATCGCCGTAGCATTTTTATGGTGCTATTTTTATGGTTCATTTCTGCAGTACTTAGCTGCTTTACCTTTAGGCTCGGAGCTGCTGTTTAATGCTCTTTAACTTTTATTGTCCTCTTGCAGCCCGTTTCAAACCATCTCCTCCTCCTCCTTTCCAAAGTGCTGGTTTCTACATTTTCCAGTTAAGAGGTGTTCTTTTAGTGCTTCCTTAATCATCGCTTTCGAAGAGGATGAATGATGAAAATACTACCTTTGAACATCCCGGTGTGGGTCTCATTACTTCCAGACAGCTAGAGAGGCAGTGCTCTGCTTTAAAGCTTGAAATGCTTTGAGGGCACAGGGAGAAAGGTATGGCTTTGCAAGGAAGGTTTGCATCACTCTTTGCACTGTAAGAGCCCTTTCTGGTACGGGAACCTCACACAGGGCCATCCGCAGGCGCCGGTCAAAAACGGAATGACTCATGAGTGAGGATAACAGAAGAGCTTTCATGGATGGATGTTTGACTGGGATCGCCTAATGTACTAATGCCTGTTCCGGTACTTTATATTGATATTAATTTAGTTGGTACCATTATAATTAATAACACTTAATCCAAGAGAAAAAAAGACAAAATTAAATAGAAATTAGTCTTATTCTTTAGCCTCATAATTAGTCTCATACTTTGAAATATTTTCAGCCCAAGTCTTTTAGTTGTAAAGATAATTTTGTATGTATGTCTATAATTTCTTTGAGCTTGCTCACAAGGATCTGTTACTGGGATTCAATCAAGAATGTAACATACTAATGTTTCTCCTGTATTTCAGGAGAAAGGATGATGGTCACTTTTATGGTGATTATGAAATCTGTTTCCTTAGAAGATCTTGTGGGCTGTAGTATAAGAGTAGTGGTCCAAATATGGGGTCATTTAAGCAAAGTTCAGTTTAAAGATTGAGCAATCTGAAAATTAGCCTTAAACCTCCCTCCTCCTCCCCATGTTGCTCTTCAAAATATTTGCCTGCTCCTGGGGTTCAAGCTATATTTCTTTCTTTGCCAGTCCGATTCCAACACAGTCACTCTGGGTGAGCCGAAGGAGAGAGAGCTAGGACAGAAATGGGAGATTAATGGATGGAGTAGCGATGTGAGCTGTGTCCCAGTCTGTACCAATGCAGCGCGTGAACTCAAAATCATGGGGCATCATAGCAGGGAAACATCTGAGCTCAGCGTTTTTGTAGCTGCAGCCTTCCAGGCGGTGACGGAGTGAATGCGGTACACAGTGGCTATGCATGGGCTAGAGCAGTCATGGCAAAAAAGCCAAGAATAGAGTACATGAAGAGCAGAATTTAGTGCTGAGGTTGTTTTGTTTGTTTTTAAAGAAAGAAATTAAATATCTGAAATGTTGTTAACATTGAATTCGGATGCTCGACCATATTAGGGTGTCAAGATGAGCTGCAGAACTTCTGAACTGAATATGTAAACCTGAAGTTTCTGAATGTGTAGTCATGGCAAAAAAGCCAAGAATAGAGTACATGAAGAGCAGAATTTAGTGCTGAGGTTGTTTTGTTTGTTTTTAAAGAAAGAAATTAAATATCTGAAATGTTGTTAACATTGAATTCGGATGCTTGACCATATTAGGGTGTCAAGATGAGCTGCAGAACTTCTGAACTGAATATGTAAACTTGAAGTTTCTGAATGTGTTTCTGAAGTTCCAAGTTACAGCTGCTCTCCACAATTGTCTGCCTGTTTTGAATAATGTCTCACTATTTTGATATCTTCATACATGATGCAAAATGTTCTGGAACAGAATAGTGAAACAAAATTTCTTTTCCTTTTGTTAATGCAAATTTCTAGGATATATTCGGCATAACAAACAACTTACTTGGAATAGTGAAATAACTCCTCACTCTTAATTTTGCTTTGTCTTATGTGGCTTTCTCTTACCACTTACTTAAACTGTAAGGCCACAGGCACATATGCTACAGCAGTTCAGTCCTCTGAGTTTGAGGGCTGGGGCAAGAACCGAGTCCTTCATTCTCTTGTTCCTGCATGTGAAGGTCGCAGGAAGGTTGTGTGGACTTTCCAAATAAATGGGATCTGCATAGATAGATTCTGGACCTATCTGAAAATCAAAAACAGTTTAAAGAGTTGAGTAAAGCACAGTCGAAAGCATCCCCAAGGATTTCACACACATTTGGGCCATGTACTTGTAGGAATTCCAAAAATATCGAGAAAGGTAATTTTTAGCAGGCTACTGTAGTATTGTTTTCATAACAAATGCAGAGTCTGATAGGAGAGAAAAAAGGATGAAGGAAACCACTACAAAAGCAGGATATGTAATGATGGCTCAGAAAATCAATCTAGATGTACTCCCACTCGGATACACATAAGCTCAAAGAAGTTTTTCAAGATTGCAGATAATTGCGTGTTTTCACAGTCTTGTTCATTTGCATTTTTAAGTTTTGGGTTGCGCAGAGTGAACAGGCAGCATGAGTGACTGTACAGGAAGAGGCAGGTACGTTCAGGGTGTTACTTTTTATTTTAAAAAAAATTAATCTCAAACGATGTGATTTAGGTTTCTATTTTTTAAGTTTACATGTAGACTGATAAAATTATTTTAGAGATTTGAGTTTATTATTCTATACTATTATTCTATTCTATTATTTATAGTCTATTATTTATAGACTTGAAATAGCACTGTTGCTAGTACTTTTTCTTTTTTTCTTGTTAAGTGAGTAGTTGAATTAAGAGATAGTGAAGAGCTTACCTGTATGCCTTTTCAAATAGAAGTGTTTTGAAATTGTGTTCATTAATTGATGTAGAAAGCTAAAAATGAACAGACCTATTGAAATGCAAAATACTGTTGTCATTATCATTACCGGAATAACAAATGTGGGCATTATTGGATTTCATCACTTTGACTGCACTATGCAACATACTACTCAGAACTTTACAGCAGAACAGACACAAGTTTTTCCACTTAAGAAGGGAAAGGTCCTATAGTTCGAGCTGATTCAGAGCTGCCTAAATCTTCCTATAGCTGCAGTATTGATCCTGCTCCCGTTTAATGTAACACATGCAGAGTAACTCATTTTTTGTGTTTGTGTCTGTAGGTATTCCTGTTAGTTTTCACTAGCTGTTAACTAGCAGTTTCATCGCTGCATTCCTGGAGAATAAACAATAGCGCAAGAAGGATATGCATAAATTTAAAGGGTAAAGCAATTATTTGCTGGCTAACTAGGACAGGCTGAGTGAGCATGCTCGCCGCCTGTTGCAGGGCACCCAGAATCTTTTTTGGCCACACAGGCACCAGTCAGGAAGGTAGGAGGTGGCTCCTGTAGCTCCCTGGGGCCACCAACTCCATCAACACCAGCCATTCGACCCAATGCATCCTTGCCAGCCTTCCCGGGTTTTCCTCTTTCAGATTTTATGCTTTTCCATGTTGGTGTTCTCCCTCTCAAATTCTTGAGCTACTAATGATCCCTGTCTCAGCAATCCTTCCTCTCTCCATATTTTTCACCTTATTTTTCTACAGACTTTCTCACAGCTCTTTGTCACAACTCAGCGGCTTTCTGAGCAGCCTGAGCCAAGGTTGTGCCGTTGGGACGTACCAGAGCCAGGCCTGGAACACAGGCAGCGGGAGCCCCAGGAGGGTGCTGGAGGGGGGCAGCTTACAGCGGGGATTAGAGAGAGAGAGAAGGTTGTAAAAGCTTATCCAACAGGGTCTCAGTTAACATCTTCCAGATCAAATGTAAGTTGTCCCGTAAAAAGATATCTGGTCCAGAGCTAATGCTGCAGCTGTGGCGCAATACAGATGTTTTGCCTTTTTTTACCTACTCTGTTTTCAGTTGGGGCTTTGTGAACATTGCCTATTTGTTTTTATTTAATAACATGACAGATCAGGGTGCCCAAAGGCTGGCACCTGCCTTTTTGTACAACATCCTACCTTCCTGTCAGGCAGCTTTCAATTACTGTGCTTTTGTGTGTCCAACTGTGCCTTTGTTAAGAGCGTGGAGATGGCAGTGACAAGCTAGTCTGGTACTTAAGGCAACATCGGTGACACTCTGCTTAACACACTGCATTTTTTAGAAGACGCTGCCTGGGGATGTGACAAACCCAGCCTTTAAGGAATCATGAGCCTTTCAAGAGCTGGGAAGCTGGTATTAGAGCTGTGCTGGAAGCTGGGTGGCTGCTGCAAGGTTCAGTTACGTTACAGTGGACAGAAGCGTCCCACTGGTATTGATGTGTTCATTCCGAATTATTGTTTCCGTGCCTGATAGCGTGTCCTTAGTTCCTGCACCATGCACAGTTAGTTACAAATTGATTATCTGCAGCAGGCTGAAAAACACTGAAAAAGTGTGTTGTCGTGAGGGCTGTCCTCTGTTTGCGACAGGCATTTGGGTGTGAGGGTGCCCATAGGCACGCTTGTGTAAAATGGCCAGTTCCTTTATGTAAGTGTGTATTTTGAATAGTTTTCCACTGAAAAATCTATCTTACTGAGTGTAGTCTGTAGATTCGACGCGATTGAGACAATTTCTTGTAACTATACAATTTAAGCACATATAGATAACATTTTAAACCTTTATTGCTAACTTTAGTGCATTTGGGGAATACCTAATACCTAATCCCTGTGTTCTAGACACTAAAATGAGTAGAAACTTCTGTGCAATTTTACCACATCAGAGAGCTCATCTGTGTAAACCTGGCTGATAATCCTGTGTTTCTCTGCAAGAACCCGAGAGCAAGAACCTGCAATTAAATCTCATTTGGGGAAAAACTGAGAGACCCTTACACAGGTAACCAAAGCTTGCACCAGTCTAACACTCAGAGTTCATTTTAGCATAAAAGGCATAAGAACAGCTTGTAGTTTCCTTAAATCTTGGTTGCTTTTTGTATGGAAGTCAGAGAACTGCCATAAAACTTCACTGTCAGAATTTGGCAGCCACTTTGAGGC
>NW_008796044.1:2688136-2697866 GCF_000699145.1 Aptenodytes forsteri | reverse complement strand
CCTCCCCCCCCCCCCCCCCCCCAGTGAAAGCCAGCGTGTTATGGTCTATATTTCTTTTTTTTTTTCTGCTAAGAATAAATGTCCAATAAAATTACAGACTGATGTGATTTTTCTACAGCTTGAAGTTATTTTTTAAGTCCTAGAACAACTAAATTGAGCTGTTACTATTCTTTTCATATGTATCTTTTCTATTTATTAATTACTACTAAAAACCTATGAAACAAGCTATGAAAAAAGACAATTTAAGCATTACATCTCTCTATTTCTTTTTTCATACAGACTAAGCTTAGGGTAGCATGAGGAGGGAAAGAAGCAATTTATGTTAGAAAGTAGCTTGTTCTTCCTTTCTATTACAGTTTTTCATCGCAAAAACCAATTTTTTTTTTCTCAACTGATTCTCGCAGTGTGCTGCCATGACAATCGGCCAGAAAGGAGGGGGAAAAAAACGATTGTTCTCTCAAAGAATATGGAAGTTAATACAGTCTCTGTCAGATCACTATTCCCTGAACACCAGAGGTCCTTTTGACCTGGGGGAAAATAAATGCTATAGAGAGCTCTGAATTAATGAAGAAAGCAAAATATAGCTTTTTCCATTTACCATTAGTCCACAAAACTGTGGACAAATGTCCCCTTGCAAGCTCAACTTTCATAGATATCGCCTTTCTCCTGGCGTCGGTGATGAGGTCCCCGTCTGTGACCCGGCGCATCAGCAGCACACACTGCTTAAAACAAAGGGGGGTGCATTTTACAGCCCAGAAAGCTGCAGAGCGCTAGAGGAGAGCACTGAGCGAGCTACAAGGTTAACTTATTTTGTGTGAGCAGCATGCAAGCTCCTTCCATAGCTTTCATGGATGCTTAAATTACTGAATCATTGTACACTGACAATCATATTTTGTAGTTTTCCAGCATAGAAATGTCTTCATGATGCACAGAAATTAGGGAGACTGGCCCGAGACTTAGAAAATTTACTCCCATGTTTTCAAAATAGAAATTCAGTCCCAATCGAATGCTAATTGTGAGGTAGAAAATACGTTTTTCTTAATAGTGTTTAAAAGGTGAACAGGTAAGACAGAGAATATACAGGTTTTTTAATTCTAATATGGAATATATTTGAAATTAAGTGAATGGGTACAACTAAGATCATTTCTTTTCATAAGCAGTCATTGTACAATACCTCCCAGTCTTACCACTGTGAGACTGTAATTAATGTTGATAAATGCTCATGTTCTCTCTGTGCAGCTTGGGCCCACAGACAATTGGTTGTACCAGAGCATGTCAAATCCCACATAAAAATATAGCTATAGATCATTGGGTTTAGGGATAGAGTTGAGACAAGTCAATTTATTTCCATTAGTAGCTGAATCTAGACTTAAAACTCTGGGGGTCCAAGTATTTTGTCCGTTATGTTCTCAGTCTTTCTGGTGTGCTTTACTATAACTTAAGGTATTTCTGCTCATCTGGTCTCCAACTTCTGAATGCAGTGCCAATTTTCCAAAATGGCTCGCTGGATATTTAACATATCTTTAGTTAAATGTCTTTTTAAAACTTTTGAAGGCAGAATTTCTGTACTTGAAGATGGTGTGCTATCTTCTAACGGTTGCCACTCTGTCAGAAATCCTCATACAGAGACAGTAAACTTTCAGCTTTCAAAATACATGGGTAGGACTCGCAGGTGTGACAAAATTCAGAGTTTATCCAATGATTTTTTTTTTCTTTATTGCTTTGAGAATGACACCGTTCCACGTATCCATTTCAATCGGCCTTTTTTGCTTCTATCAATTTCTGATCAGTTTTAACAATATAATAGAGATCATGTTTGCATGGATAAGTATTTTGGTTTTCTTCATATACTTTATGTATCACAAAGTGGATCACAGTGGAACTGTTTTTTTCTTCTACTATTTTTCTTCTCACATGAAACAGTATATGATTGACATGTTCTATTAAAACATATCTAGATATTCATTAATTCAATTTTAATGGGAGCAGAGTTTCATTATATATCTAAGTTTACTTTAACAATGCTTTATATTAAAATTTCTGTTGGTACTGTAGCTGCCTTCTCAGCTAAAGAGGACATAAAATTCCTGGGTTTAAAAACCTTGACACTTCAGATAAAGACAGTGTCAAGGACTGCAATTTCCAGTTTGATTCTGTGAGGTCTGCCTTTGGGCAGGAGAAAGGAAAGAACTGTAAGAACTGTTTGTTGTAGACCCTTAGGTCCAAACCTGAAAGGGCCGCTCACGCCATGAGGATTTAGGAGGAGAAGGGGGTCCTGGGCTGAGGCAGATGCAGAGTTAGCCTGAATGGGAAAGATGAGCCTTCCCACCTGCCTTTGTCTCACCAGATCGCTCTTCCTTCTGTCCTTCCTTCCTTCCTTCCTCATGCTCCATGTCACTTCAGTCCCTAGTTCCTGTCATGGAACATGCCCAACACTGGCAAGCAAGCAGAAAGGACTAAAACTCCTTCTGCTAACAAGCGTTAATCAGGTTTTAACCAGAGAAAAGGAACACAAGTGTCAATAGATCTAGAGTAACACAACCAGCCTGATAACATCCTTTTCCCAACAGTTATTTTAATTGAATTGTTGCAAAGTAAAGAAACATTTAAAATGAAGTGTTCATGAAATCAGACTTTCATTATTTCTTGCTTTCTTGTAAGTGGAAGGTGTGTTTTTTAATTTAAAAGGCTAGGTAATTTTGAGGGGGAAACCCTTTTAGCATTTGCCTTTACTGTGTTTTCTCATAGATCATGTACAGTGTGCAGAAAAGAAGCAATTCTAACGTCTAATGAGCCTCACTGGTAAGGAAAAAGAAGGGCAACTTTATTTGAAAAAAATGACAGAACGTTTCTATTAAATAACTGGTTAGAATATTCCCATTTTATTCTACTTCTTTCTTTGTTTTACAAATACTGCATTTAAAAAACAAAACAAAACACAGAATTAATCTGCTTGAGATAGTTAGGCTTTGAAAGTCACTTCTGATTGCGTACTTGTGTGTCTGAAGTTTTTTCTGCGGTGTCTCCAAAGCACAAAGAAAAAGTTATGACAGTGAATGCTGCCACTATCTTAGGTGACTGAAATATTTTCTGAAACAAACTAAATTTTGATCACTGTTGTAAGGGGTGTACAAGGTCATTTGGGGTTTAAAGAAAGATAACAACAAAGGCACTGTGAAACCGAGTGACTTTTCATGTTTGTTAATAGAGTTTATTAATGACTGCATTAAGAAAAGACCATATTTTCAGAGACTGTCTTCAAATGTGAATGCTTAATCATAAAACTGGGAAACCTAGCCAGCCTTCCTCTTACTGTACTGTCTTCTACCTGTATGCAAATTCGATGCAATTTATTATGCTCTGGGTTTCATTTCAAAGCAAATGCTTTAATACTCTTTAAAATCACTTTGGTTATTCTGTATAATAAGTAAACAGTAAACTCTATGCTTGGAAGTATGCGCATGCATGATGATGGGTTGGAAAATGTACTTAGGAAACACATTTCAGTTTCAAACTTCCAAATCATTGTTGTAATAAACGGTGACTGAAATTTATTTTAAAGTTCTAACAGGTGATTTGAGAGTGACATACTGGATTCTGATCTGAATCAAAATGTTAAATATTTTTACATTTGAACTAAGACGGGTTATTTTAGGCTATGGTTTTGATTTTGGAGATTATCTTCATTCTCACTGATTCCAAGAAGCACTTGTTTTTCAGAGCTGTGAAGGGATAGGGTGTGGAACGGATCTTCAGAGCTCTTTTGTCTCAAAACAAGTGGCCTTCTTGAAGATCACTGCCTTTATTCTGTGCTTCTCTTTTATCATTTACTGGGAACATGCTTGTAGTCAGTTCTTCCTGACTGTGAGAAGTTAATCTAGAGAAGCCAGTCTTCTAGTTTGCTTTCTCCATTTCCTCTATCTGGAATGTGTTGGCAGCATTTTCTGAGATTTTGTTAGGTAGTATATTTTGTCCCCTATTTTCTTCTTAACAAATGTATGGGCAGTTGAAGTCCTCTTTTTTTCTCCTGAGTCGTGTGCTTTTGGTTGTCTTTGTAGTTGTTCAAACCAAACCTTGTACAAAAAAAAAAAAAAAAAAAAAGGTTAATTCTAATTCTGGCAAGATCTTTTGTTACAGGACTATGGTTTTTGCTCAATATGTTCTTAATCTTTTTTTACTGGCAGCTTTTGCCAAAAGTGTTAATGAGCCTCATAATTTTTTTGTCTTAGAATATTTGTTGGGTAGCGGATTCCACAGGGAAATCACGTAAACCTGTGAACTCAGAAAGGTTGTTTTCTTGTAAAGTTAAGTGTTCTGTTATACTAATAAACGTTACAGGTATTTTGTAGTGGGATTAGTTGCTTTGTCCTAATGAAGCACAGGCCAAAAGGAATTGATAATGACGTCACCTCTGAATATGAGCTTTGTTAGTAGACTGCTCGCACTTCTTACCGGTGCAGTCTCAACTGGTACTCAAAGACACTCCATCGGTCATAGCATCGTAGAATAGCTTGGGTTGGAAGGGACCTCTAAAGGTCATCTAGTCCAACCCCCCTGCCGTGGGCAGGGACATCTTCAACTAGATCAGGTTGGGCCCCGTCCAACCTGACCTAATGCTGGTGTTTTAGCTAGTATCTGGTCAAGTTGCATCTAATTACAGAAAGGATTAAGCAGATATCCTGACACTGTGTTTTAGCGACAGTTGTTAAGCTCTGGTAGCAAAAAGACTATGAGAATTTTCATCTCCTTATTTCTTCATACAAAATCCTTTTTCTTTTTAGTCGAATTTAACACATTATGGCAGCTGGAATGGAATAGGAATAGGAGATATTCTTTCTTAACTACAGGACTTGCTATTTTCAACTGTGTTCCTTTTTATGTTTTTCAGGCACTTCTTGTTTAAGACATCTTCTGGAACTACTCCGCTGTTCAGTAGTTCTTCCCCTGGTTACCCATTGACCTCAGGAACAGTTTATACTCCACCTCCCAGACTGTTACCTAGAAATACATTCTCCAGGAACGCGTTCAAGCTGAAAAAACCCTCCAAGTATTGTAGCTGGAAATGTGCTGCTTTATCTGCAATTGCTGCTGCAGTCCTGCTTGCCATCCTGCTAGCATATTTCATAGGTAAGTCTGTGTTTTCTCTGTCAAATCACCCAGCTATGTCAGCAAATGAAAATTCAGCTGATAAAAGGATGGTCAATCCATTTCAGAAATTAGTGTTCTTAATGAGCAAAGAAAATTATTATTCCTTATACTGATTAATGAGGAAAAATAAAATGTTCACGTCCTGTTCACTGTCATAAGAGCAGTGGAAGCAAGAAATCGATTTAGGATTCTCAATGTGCAGCATTAACTTTAGGTGTCAGATATGCGTCTCTCATAGATGGTCCAAACAGAGGGTGATATAATGATTTTCTGATGTACTACCATATGTTTAAAAAATACTTGGAAAAAATTGTGATAGGTGGTGAATCCGTATAAGTAACAGAAGCTACTGGCATCTGAATTCAAATTTTACCATCACATGCTGCCTTTAGATAAAAAACACAAAATCATTTTGAATAATAAGCCTCAACCTATATCTGTCTGTGTGCCTAAATTCCTGGTGGTGTTAGATCTAAATAGTTAGATAGTTCCATTTTGTGTGCTGTTATTTTCCATATTCCACACAACCTTAGTATTTTGTAAGCAAAAATATAGAAAGGAAATTCTAAATATTATGCTTATTTCCCGTGATTAATATATTAATACTCCCCACACCATGTCCTAATTCTTTCTGTGGTCTTTCAAGGTTTTTTTAACATGCTTCTGTTATTTTGTCTGTCTTAATTTAATTCATTTCTGATTCCCACCCCCTCCCAGTATCCCCCTCATTGTCTGTTGTTTTGGAGGTTTTTCTAAGTGTCTACACAAGCTAGCTGTGTATTTTGTACCTTTTACAGTGCCTTTGGCAATACGTTGATGACCACGACATGCTGCACAAACTCTCTAGCTTCTTTGAGTAAATGGCAAAATTACAGTAGCTTGTTGATATTTTCTGTTAATACTTTCCAGACCTATTCTGTGTGGTTTTTAGTTCATCTCTGAAACTATTCTCATACATAGTGCTCAAAAGACCTATAAAGATGTACTGAATTTTCTCCCTATTCTCTCCATTTGAAAAGAATAATTATTTTTTTTTTTTTTTTTTTTTGGATCCCATATAATCTGACTCAACAGGATAGACACTATTTTCTAAGGAAAACCATTTTTTATACTAATGAGCTTCTATATGTAATTAATATATACAGTAGTAAGAGAGAGCTGACTGGCTACTTTATTGCTGCTGTTTCTTTAGGCCGGGCCTACATCCCAGCATACCCAATACTACAGAGCTAACCATCTTTCTATATTTCTTATGTAGAAAACCTCAGAAGAATAACAGGCTTAGTTTGATATATAAATAAAAAGATTGGAAAGCACATGATTTATTGAACTTGACAGTTATCATACAACAGCTCTCTGAGTGATTATGCACATGGGAAATGATATACTGCAAGTTGAATATTTTAATTATGTGCGTACCTTTGAAGTGATGGATTATGAAATGCATTTTTCCTTGGTATTTAGGTTACTGTAATCTAAATCAAAGCTTTGCAACACGGTTATTGCTTTATACACTTTCATATACTGTGTAAGACGAGAGAATGTAAGGCAATGCATTGACTCTTAATAATTGATGAACGCTCTATCATTTCAAGTAATGACATAAGTGATCCGCTTTGACGGAAGTTTTTGAGGTCTTCTTTCCTGACTAGAGAATGATAAGCGCAAAAGAGTTGGCTAGTGAACACGAGAAAGCAGGTTTTAGGAAGAGAGTGTTGGCTCAAGGATTAAATAATGAGAAGTTACCTGACAAGCTTCATGCCATACACAGTAAAGAATAAGTATATTGAGGAGTAGCTGTCAGAACCAGAAAATAGCTGCAATTAATCCTGTGAATAAATTTGATGGATCCACTGTGATCATAATTTAAAGCGATGAAAAAAAGAGAAAAGAAAAGAAAAGAAAACAAAAAAGAAGTTGCATTGCCTTAGGTGCATGAGAACAACAGAAAGGTAAAAGGGATATGCTTTAGTTAGGCCATTCATTAATTTAATTCCCTCACTCTCAGCATAAGTTCATACGATTCATTCCACATGACAAAGAGCAGGTGTAAGACTATCAGCTATAAGGTAATCCACCCATCAAATTGCTGGGACTTGCTGTCCTCCAATAGTATGACTTAAGGTGCTTGGTACTTGAGGTGCTAAATCATCTCCTTATTTAAAAAAAAAAAACACCTTAAGAACTTTTCCTTGTTCTGCAGTTTGCTGGGGGGTTACCTTCTCCTGGGTATGTGCAGAACTTGAGTCCAGGGAAAACTAAATGTCCTCTCTGCTGGGGAAAGAGCAGCAATGTGAAATACTAGCTGTCCCGCTCTTCTGCAGCTCTTTGGGAGCTCCGGACCTACTAATCCCTGAACTGCCGTGAAGACAAAATAACTCTGTCTTGCTCTGTCAGGAGGAAAAATGTTTTTCAGTTTTCAAAATGGGTGACCAGAATAATGTTCAGATCAGACCAAAATCCCAATTCTGTCCTAATCATTGAGACGGTGGGAAAGTGAGAGCTGTTAATCTACCAGGAGAGCTGGCAGTCTTGGGATGAAGAAAGATGTGAAGTTCCCCAAAGGCGTGCAGGAGGAAGGGAAATACTCCGTATTGCGGTAACTCCTCTTGATGTATTTTGCTGTCAGAACTTCAAGCATAGGAGAGGCTTTAAAGGTGCTGATAATGTTTTTCTGCCGTATGTGTCCACAGAGAAAATTTCTTGGTCTTGCCTATAGCAGAGGTTATATCATTGGGGTTACATTAGCTAACAGTAATAGTTAACGGAAAAAGTCATCAAAATTTGCAGCAAATGGTTCTGCTACTTCGGTTTGTCAATATATCTAGGCTGTGTGAAGATGATCATATCAATGCTAATCAAGACTACTGCAGGACTAAATGAAAAAGGCAATGCTGGCAAACATGAGATAAATTATATTGAAAGAATACTTTGAAGTTCTCATAGTCCTCCGGATCTCTAAATGAATTGTCCTATAATAAAAGAGATGGGGGAATTGATACAGATCGATCATTGAAAACATGCTGTCTACACGTTTAAACGTGGGTCTTTCAGAGAACTGCCAAAGATTATGGGTGGTGTGAAAAAATTTCTAACAAGGGGTGATTTAAAGAGACAAGCAAAAAAAGTATCATAACAGATAGAAAAGAATAAATATTTAAAAAATTACTTAGGCATTCCTATTGCCTTTCCGATAACACACAAATAAAAATACAGTAAATGAAATTAAAAGGCAGTATGTTTAAAGCTTTAAAAATAAATTCGTAGTGCATAATAACCTTTGGAGCTTTTTGCCACGCTACATAATTGATATTAAATAAAGATACTACTGAGATTTTAAGAAGGTAAACATTTGTCAAAATAATGACAATATGTCTTGTTAGAAGGAAACTTTGGGTTTTATTTTCTTTTTAAAGATACATGTAGATCGATGGTTTAGATCATAAAATGCCATCGATGTTTGGCCATTTAGATAGACTCTTCCTTTATAGGCCAGTCAGTACCATTGTTATCTGAGTTTTCCTAAATCTTCCTCTGAAACTTATCCTGACTGATGTTTGGGAAAAATTCCTGCAGGTCTGCGTTGCATTGGTCTACTGTGATATGGCATGTGTACGCGCAAAATATGCTTGGGTTTGTATGCGTAGTTTGCCATTCTAGACATACTGTTCTGTACCTGAATTCCCCTACCCTGCTGGAGCTTCTGCAGAAACTTTGACACACATCACATTCACCAGGTTGAAAATAAATCAAGCAACTTTGGGTTTTTTTTTCTTAAAGGAATAGACAGAGGCAAAAGAATTTCAGATCATTTCCATGAAAAAGAGCATTTTAAGATGTTTCTATGGCTGAGTGTTATACTATTTTTAATAGCAGAGAATAGGAAAAATTCATTTCGGTTAACTTTTTCCTTACGTGGTATACAAAATGTTGTCTGCTTATTCAAAGCCAGGTTTATCACTTCTCCTGTTTCTTCAGTAGCCAGATGTAAATGAAATGCAAAGTATAAGTTGGTAGTATTGCACAACGTTTTGGTAAATCCGGCATGCAGTATGTAAATAAAATTGTCCTGCAATCCTGTCTGAGACATACGTCATTTCACAAAGCCCAGGAGTTATTCCTATTACCCTGGGGTGACATATGAAGAATGTAGAACCAGCCATTCAAATTAGGACATCCTGAAGATATTGGACTAGCGGCAAAACCCAGTTACAAGAAAGTAATTTATAAAGTGTCAAAAGGAAAGCATATACCGCACATATTGTCTTTGTCAGAGCGTTCACTTCAGAGGTTAAGGGAGTGATGAAAGCATTTGTCATGTTAAATTAGTTTTTAGCTCTTTAGATTCATGCCAAACTTGGAGGGGAAAAAATATAAAAAAGAAGAAAGAAGGAGAGGAAAAAGAGTCACCCTGTGTTTTTCACAAAGTAATTGCTGCCAAACATAAATACCACATTTTTGTAAGCCCCTACACTGCTTTGATTTCTGCCAATCTAACTTTGAGCATCAAAGAACATCTGACCATCAACACGTCAGTACATTAAAAATGTGGTAATCTAAAGTATTTAGACTTTCCTTTGGG
>NW_008796044.1:2626465-2671790 GCF_000699145.1 Aptenodytes forsteri | reverse complement strand
TGAGTGATTATGCACATGGGAAATGATATACTGCAAGTTGAATATTTTAATTATGTGCGTACCTTTGAAGTGATGGATTATGAAATGCATTTTTCCTTGGTATTTAGGTTACTGTAATCTAAATCAAAGCTTCGCAACACGGTTATTGCTTTATACACTTTCATATACTGTGTAAGACGAGAGAATGTAAGGCAATGCATTGACTCTTAATAATTGATGAACGCTCTATCATTTCAAGTAATGACATAAGTGATCCGCTTTGACGGAAGTTTTTGAGGTCTTCTTTCCTGACTAGAGAATGATAAGCGCAAAAGAGTTGGCTAGTGAACACGAGAAAGCAGGTTTTAGGAAGAGAGTGTTGGCTCAAGGATTAAATAATGAGAAGTTACCTGACAAGCTTCATGCCATACACAGTAAAGAATAAGTATATTGAGGAGTAGCTGTCAGAACCAGAAAATAGCTGCAATTAATCCTGTGAATAAATTTGATGGATCCACTGTGATCATAATTTAAAGCGATGAAAAAAAGAGAAAAGAAAAGAAAAGAAAAGAAAACAAAAAAGAAGTTGCATTGCCTTAGGTGCATGAGAACAACAGAAAGGTAAAAGGGATATGCTTTAGTTAGGCCATTCATTAATTTAATTCCCTCACTCTCAGCATAAGTTCATACGATTCATTCCACATGACAAAGAGCAGGTGTAAGACTATCAGCTATAAGGTAATCCACCCATCAAATTGCTGGGACTTGCTGTCCTCCAATAGTATGACTTAAGGTGCTTGGTACTTGAGGTGCTAAATCATCTCCTTATTTAAAAAAAAAAAACACCTTAAGAACTTTTCCTTGTTCTGCAGTTTGCTGGGGGGTTACCTTCTCCTGGGTATGTGCAGAACTTGAGTCCAGGGAAAACTAAATGTCCTCTCTGCTGGGGAAAGAGCAGCAATGTGAAATACTAGCTGTCCCGCTCTTCTGCAGCTCTTTGGGAGCTCCGGACCTACTAATCCCTGAACTGCCGTGAAGACAAAATAACTCTGTCTTGCTCTGTCAGGAGGAAAAATGTTTTTCAGTTTTCAAAATGGGTGACCAGAATAATGTTCAGATCAGACCAAAATCCCAATTCTGTCCTAATCATTGAGACGGTGGGAAAGTGAGAGCTGTTAATCTACCAGGAGAGCTGGCAGTCTTGGGATGAAGAAAGATGTGAAGTTCCCCAAAGGCGTGCAGGAGGAAGGGAAATACTCCGTATTGCGGTAACTCCTCTTGATGTATTTTGCTGTCAGAACTTCAAGCATAGGAGAGGCTTTAAAGGTGCTGATAAAGTTTTTCTGCCGTATGTGTCCACAGAGAAAATTTCTTGGTCTTGCCTATAGCAGAGGTTATATCATTGGGGTTACATTAGCTAACAGTAATAGTTAACGGAAAAAGTCATCAAAATTTGCAGCAAATGGTTCTGCTACTTCGGTTTGTCAATATATCTAGGCTGTGTGAAGATGATCATATCAATGCTAATCAAGACTACTGCAGGACTAAATGAAAAAGGCAATGCTGGCAAACATGAGATAAATTATATTGAAAGAATACTTTGAAGTTCTCATAGTCCTCCGGATCTCTAAATGAATTGTCCTATAATAAAAGAGATGGGGGAATTGATACAGATCGATCATTGAAAACATGCTGTCTACACGTTTAAACGTGGGTCTTTCAGAGAACTGCCAAAGATTATGGGTGGTGTGAAAAAATTTCTAACAAGGGGTGATTTAAAGAGACAAGCAAAAAAAGTATCATAACAGATAGAAAAGAATAAATATTTAAAAAATTACTTAGGCATTCCTATTGCCTTTCCGATAACACACAAATAAAAATACAGTAAATGAAATTAAAAGGCAGTATGTTTCAAGCTTTAAAAATAAATTCGTAGTGCATAATAACCTTTGGAGCTTTTTGCCACGCTACATAATTGATATTAAATAAAGATACTACTGAGATTTTAAGAAGGTAAACATTTGTCAAAATAATGACAATATGTCTTGTTAGAAGGAAACTTTGGGTTTTATTTTCTTTTTAAAGATACATGTAGATCGATGGTTTAGATCATAAAATGCCATCGATGTTTGGCCATTTAGATAGACTCTTCCTTTATAGGCCAGTCAGTACCATTGTTATCTGAGTTTTCCTAAATCTTCCTCTGAAACTTATCCTGACTGATGTTTGGGAAAAATTCCTGCAGGTCTGCGTTGCATTGGTCTACTGTGATATGGCATGTGTACGCGCAAAATATGCTTGGGTTTGTATGCGTAGTTTGCCATTCTAGACATACTGTTCTGTACCTGAATTCCCCTACCCTGCTGGAGCTTCTGCAGAAACTTTGACACACATCACATTCACCAGGTTGAAAATAAATCAAGCAACTTTGGGGTTTTTTTTCTTAAAGGAATAGACAGAGGCAAAAGAATTTCAGATCGTTTCCATGAAAAAGAGCATTTTAAGATGTTTCTATGGCTGAGTGTTATACTATTTTTAATAGCAGAGAATAGGAAAAATTCATTTCGGTTAACTTTTTCCTTACGTGGTATACAAAATGTTGTCTGCTTATTCAAAGCCAGGTTTATCACTTCTGTTTCTTCAGTAGCCAGATGTAAATGAAATGCAAAGTATAAGTTGGTAGTATTGCACAACGTTTTGGTAAATCCGGCATGCAGTATGTAAATAAAATTGTCCTGCAATCCTGTCTGAGACATACGTCATTTCACAAAGCCCAGGAGTTATTCCTATTACCCTGGGGTGACATATGAAGAATGTAGAACCAGCCATTCAAATTAGGACATCCTGAAGATATTGGACTAGCGGCAAAACCCAGTTACAAGAAAGTAATTTATAAAGTGTCAAAAGGAAAGCATATACCGCACATATTGTCTTTGTCAGAGCGTTCACTTCAGAGGTTAAGGGAGTGATGAAAGCATTTGTCATGTTAAATTAGTTTTTAGCTCTTTAGATTCATGCCAAACTTGGAGGGGAAAAAATATAAAAAAGAAGAAAGAAGGAGAGGAAAAAGAGTCACCCTGTGTTTTTCACAAAGTAATTGCTGCCAAACATAAATACCACATTTTTGTAAGCCCCTACACTGCTTTGATTTCTGCCAATCTAACTTTGAGCATCAAAGAACATCTGACCATCAACACGTCAGTACATTAAAAATGTGGTAATCTAAAGTATTTAGACTTTCCTTTGGGGAAAAAAAAAAAAAGAACTGTTATTTCCTGTGGAAATTAAATGCCACAATGGGTTTAAAGATAGTCCACTTGAAAATAGTATCTTGAGGCCCATACTGATAACTTTTGGAGTATTGATGCTGTTTTATCTACTCCTATCATGTGCAAGAAGATACAGGAAAAATAAAAGGAAAATGACAAAAAGAAATGATGAGAAAAGCTTGCCTGCACTACGTCTTTAGTGCATATGTTGCACATGAAAATGTTATTACTCCTTTATTCGTCAGTGTTATTTGGCCTTAAAGACACACGAAGTTTAAGATAAATTTCAGTTTTCTGCATAAACTTAAAATAATACATTCACTTCTGAGCTGTAGAGAGGGCTGAATTGCCAAAGGGTCTGACAGTGAATTAAGCAAATGGAAATGTCTTTTTTTTATTATTCCCTGTATATATTTAAAATTAGAGCCTGAAAAATAGCTTTGCACAGAACAAACATTTTGGTAAATTTCTTGCTATTAGAAAGCACCATAGTAGGTGTTTTAAGGATAAAAGACATATAGGCAAATAAATGGTTAATTTATTTGGTTATCCCTGTTGTACCCACAAAAGTATTCATTTGTTTCTGTGACAGTCAGACAATAAAATTTATGGGGTTTCTGAAAAAATTAGATTTGGAAGTAGAAGTCTCATCTTTACTCTGCATCAAATACGTGTACATACCATAGTTTGCATAAAATTGTATTCTTCAGGTGTTGATATCAACTTGAATTATTTTCTTCCCACAAATGAGTCAGATATTTGCTAATGTAAGTGCTTGTGTGACGTTTCTTGTTCATTCATATTTGTAATTTCTTCCACTCATAAGTCCAGTTGTCTTTTTGACCTTATTCCACAGATCAGGATTCATCGAAACAGGCTGCTGAAGTGGCTATCTTATGAATCGATTGATTTTTTTTCTCTCTCTCTGACTTGTTTTTGACGAACGGCAACCTACATTTCATTTGATTTCTTATGTTGCGTTTGTTGTTTTTTACTTGTAGAGTCAGAAAACCACTGACTTCATCTTGTCCAGACTTCACTGAAATCAAATATGCTAGGCATTTTAGAACCCAAGACTGAAAAAAGGGAAAATCATGCAAAGATGGAACCTCTGAGAGGCAGAGGTCATCTGGCTGCCGATCCCTGCTATCAGATTCACTTGAAATCAACGTAAACCGAGGGAGCTCTGCATCTTGCAAGATTAGCTGATGACAGAAGGTTCCATTCTTAAATTTGCATTGAAAATAGGTGTCAGTTAAGGGGCAATAATTAAATTTTTGAATATGCCTGTCATATTCTTAAGTGATTCTTACTGACTGATGTCAGTCAATCTGAGAGAGAAAAGAGCAGTAGTAGCTCGGTAAGCTTGTCTGATGCTAACTCTGAGAAGAGAGGCTTTGAGCCTTTCAGGGAAAAGCATCTGGCCCCATTCCATAAGAAAACTATGCACTAGTGCTGGGAATCGTGGAGCCTGGCTCCAGGAACTTTAGATGTGGCTTTCTAGCCTAGCAAGTGTCCTACTTCACAGCCCAAAGGTGTGAGAGATTCTTTAGGTGAAGGAGACAATTTTCCTAGAGACAAAATGTTCCAGCTGCTGTATATGCATAATGCCACAAAGAACAGGAGGATTTTTATGGGAAATTACTTGGGTATAGTTTGCCTGTGCTTCTTCTGAGTGAAAAATAAAAGCTTGATCTACAGATTTGTTCCAAGAAAAGCCAATGTACCTATTGTTTTGCCTAGCAGAGATCTCGGAGATAATGGAAGTAGCTACCTTTCAGTGTGAAGGGGCAGTCTTATCAGCCTGTTCAATTCTCTTTGTCTTTTTTGAGGATTTTCATACAGTAAACCTCAGCACTTGAAACTAGAGTGAGACTAACGTTTCCGTAACTCACAAAGTGCTTTCATGTGCTTAGCACTTGAAATTGAAAACCCTTTCTGCTGAGCTACCAAGTCGAACAAACATACTCTGAAACCTTGGCAAGAAACAGGAGACCAAGAGGATGTTTTCTTTTGTGTGTTATTGGGGTTGTGTTTTGGGGGGCACATTTTTGTTTTTTAGTGCATATTGCACAACACAATCCAGGGTGGGTCTGAGAAACCAGTTTTCACAGGTGCTGGTAGTGTTTCCCAGAAGCTGTTAAAATATATTGCTGTGAACTTGAGTAAAGTAATGCAACTGCCTAGCTGATGCTAGCTCTACTAGCTGATGCTGCACTACTCAAAACATGTGGTGTGGTAGAGGTTAGTATCACAAAAATGAGCCATGTGATGTAATAGGATAGCAAAGGCTAACCTGGAAATTTGAGAGAGAGAGAGTGTTTAAAATTAGTAGTTTAGTAGTACATTTATTATATATACAGTACAGGTTTTGGCTTTTTCTACTCAAAGATGTGAGAATGGCTTCCTCAGAGATGCTTGCTTTTTTTTTTTTTCCCCCCTCAATTGTGAAGCACATGCTGTGCTTCACGTGCACTGTCATTGTCCTGCCATGCACAAACTAGAAAATACCCTGGGTTTTCATATTGGCGGTAGAACAGAGCCTGTTCTCACTTTCGCCAGTGCAAATACTGAATATTATGATTTTTTTTTTTTTTTAGTAGTCGAGGATTTAATCCCAGAATCACAGGTATGAAGTCTTGTCAGGCCAAAGAGATAGCAGAGGCAAGTAGACGCAAAACACGTCTTGCAGGAAGTCAGGGGGGGAAATGATGAAAAAGCTTTGAGATACTTTAGTGAGACATGCTTTATAACCTAGCCCAACATACTGAGATGAAACCATTTTTCAGGGGAAGGGTGAGCATAAGGGACATTGAAGATTAAATTTTGCTAATATAATGCCAAGTCAGAGATACCTATCAAGTAAACCTGTGGTCATTCTCTCTGAAAAGTCAATGTTCCACATCAGTGTAAAATGTCTCATTTCTCCCTAGGGAAACATTGCTCTTAGTTAGCAGCTATTTATATTGAGATCACCAGTTGATCATCTATGGATTCATTTATACTGATTATTTGTCGCTGTGCTTCTTTGTTAACGCATTGTGTTGTTCCGCACTTAGTGCATTTACGGATTTTATTCATTTAAGTGTAGAAGTACATGTTTGCTTTAGGAATATAACTATTGCTCGATGCCATAATAGCAGATTGAAAGATGTGACATGGATTTTGTAAGTGTGGCTGATGTAGCTCTTACAACACTATTATGAAAGCCATGAAAAAACCATAAATAAAAAAATACTTAAGTGTACTAAAGAGACAAGAGAATATTCAAGGAACTTGCAGGAAGACAAAATATAAAAATAAGAATTAAATTCAAGTTGTGAAAATAACACAGGGCAACAGACTACAGAAATTATGGAGCAAAAGAAGTTGAACAGTAGGAAGAGATATGACACGTCACTATGAAATGACAGAAAACTTTAGTCACCATATAATATGGCGAAATTACCTCCTTTCAGTAATTTAAAAAACTGTTTAAGAAACAGTTTTCGGGTTCATTTCAGCTTTTGCTTATTCAGTTTTTAATTCTATGTAGTCTTGCTGCATTGTACTTTGAGCTACCTGCTCACTTCACTACTTAGATACAAAAAATCCCAGCCATCTTATATATTCTATATGTCCAGTAATAAAGTCATTGACTTGCCAAGGTCAGTGAGTTTGAACACCTAGCACACCATATTCATGTTACGTTGTGCCTTGTTATTAATTCTTTATATGATAGCCTTGTAGTTGTAATCAGGAAAAATAGCATCTTCCATGACAACCTATCTGATCCCTGGGGCAAATTTTGCACTCCAGGTTTAGGTTTACAAGGTTATAGGATAATTCAGGTCGGAAGGGACCTCTGGAGGTCTCTAGTCCAATCTTCTGCTCAAACCTGGGTCATCTCTGAAG
Organism: Aptenodytes forsteri; assembly: GCF_000699145.1. Taxonomy (NCBI): domain Eukaryota; kingdom Metazoa; phylum Chordata; class Aves; order Sphenisciformes; family Spheniscidae; genus Aptenodytes; species Aptenodytes forsteri. Next base: position 2,664,648 of record NW_008796044.1, on the reverse strand, counting down.
TCCAGTCTGGTCTTGAAGATCTCCAAGGACAGGGATTGGGCAACCTGTTCCACTGCTTGACTGTCCTCATGGGGAAAAAGTATTTCCTTATATCCAGGTTGAGCTTTGTTTCAATGTATAACCTTTGTCTCTCATGCTCTTACCATATACTAGTGTGAAGAGCCTGGCTCTATCTTCTTGATTATCTGTAGGTATCGGCAGGCTGCTTTTAAGCCCCCATAGCCATCTCTTCCCCAGGGTAGACAAAGCTCCCTCAGCCCCTCCTCCCAGGGCAAGTGCTCCAGCCCCCAGCCATCCTGGTGGCCTCCCTGGACTTGCTCCGGTTTATTGATGTCTTTGTTGTACTGGGAGGCCCAAAACTGGATGCAGTTATCCTAGAACCAGACTAATGAGTGCGGAGCAGACGGGCATAATCATGTCCCCCAGTCACCTGGCCGTGCTTCTGTTCCTACAGCCCAGGATACTGCTGGCCGCCCTTGCTGCCAGGGCATGTTGCTGGCTCGTGTTTGGCGCTCTGTCTGCTGGGACCCCAGGGCCTTTCCCACAGAGCTGCTCCCCAGCCAGTCAGTCCCCAGTTTGTACCACTGCAAGGAGTTATTGCCATTTCTAGTGATTTGAGGCATTTTTGCCTGAATAATGATGAGTGCTAAACTCTAAGACATGTAGTCCTTTCACTGAGTATGAGTGAATGTTTGTTTTCCACAACAGAATTTGACCATGATGGGTATAGGCGAGCCAAAGCCTATTTTGTTTAATAGAGTAAGGGGTGTAGGAAGGAGAGGCTCCTTTTTCGGTTGATGCATGTATACTTTCTTAATATTCAGGGAATTCTGTCCTACTTAATTTCTCATAATTTTTTCTGACATCAGAAGCTTGAATTAAAATGCCAAAATGAAGAATGTAGTTGGTTAGAAAAATCATGTTTTGACATGTATGTTGAGCAGATTTCATAATGAGAGAATCGCTGTTGAGCCCCACTGTGTGATTATTAGACACTAGTGATGTTTTTATCTTGGCTATTACTAAATAATTACTAGAAAAGACAAGCATTAGTATTAATATAGTTCCTGAACGGAAAAGGAATTTCATTCTCTTATGTTGATCTTATAGGACCTTACCTAAAACTTTAAATGTGCTCTGGGTTTAGTTTGTTTTCTTCTCTGGGATGTCCAGATTTATCCCCCTGTGTCGTGTTTAATTTTTAAGAGGTAATATAGATAATACATAACAGTGCTGCAGTTAATTTAATTTTAAGCTTTTCTTAATTTGCTGGTCATTGATCAGTTGATTTCTTCCATGGAACAGAAGATGTTTACGCATACTAATGCCAGTGTGGCGGAATAGGTTCCCCATTTGCTGGATGAGAAGGAGTACCCTGTTTCTGCGGCACTTTATTTGCCTTGCAGGAATTGACCTGGATTAGACAAGACTCTTTGAAAGGTCAGTCAGTTTATTGCATGTATGCTGCCTGTACCTGTATGTTAGCAGTTGTTTTGTTTAAATCTGAGTGTACTGCACTATTTTTGCAGTTACGTTTTATACTTTGTATATTTGCATCTTCTCCTTTCAGTTTATTCATTCCTCCTGCAAGAGACTTCCTACTTTCTGTGAGGTGCAGGTGACTACATATAACTAATGTAGTAGTCAGAGGCTGAAGAATTATACGAGGAAGGCAGGAGATTATCGGAAGGCCCTATCCATGTCTGCTTCAGCAGGAGGCAAGGCGTGAACTGCGGGTTCTCATTATCCTAAATTGGCCACATAAACCAACTTTAATGCAGTTGTACCAACGGCAAGTGCAAAGCCAACCTGCTACTATCAAAAGGTTTGGCAATATAGCTGAAATAATTCTGTGTAGTCAGAAGAACAAAATTACAAATTTGCAATTTTAAATCAGGAACTTTGTGCTACAGCTATGCCTCCTAAATATGGAAACCATGAAACACCTGTGTAATTCTAGGGGAGCTAGTTTGATCCAAGGCACGTGGTTTATCAGCAAACTCAGGTTTCACTCCTGAGAGTTGCAGTCGGTCTCAGCTGCATTGGAGTTGTGAGGGTAATGTTTTCTTTTGCAGAAGAAAGGAGATTCTTCTTCTGTAAGAATGTACTGTTACTAGAGGATTTCTGTGTTCAGTTATTAAAAGTCTTTGAAAGAGAGGAAAACAGTGCTTGATATGCTGAGAAAATTAATAGATGCTGGAAAAATGTCAGGAGCACACAGTGAGTATCCCAAGGTAATGTAAGGGCAGGTGTGAACTTGTGACATCTCTGCTCGTCTGTGGTAAATGCAAAATGCTTTAAAGTGAAACAGAAGTTAAACAATTTCACAGCAGGCATACTAACGGTTACCAGAGAAAGGCAATGCAACATTGTAGTCGCATTTACCTCACAGTAGTGGGTTATTACGCCTATATCATAAAAGGTCTTTTCCGAGGAGAGAACTGTGCATGTTTACAAGAACGTGGTGCAGAGCTGGGACCTAAAATTAGAGAATCGTGTTAAAACTGGCCACAAGGCAGCAGAGAGCACAAAGAGAAAGGAGATGCAATTTAGGCCCGTAAGATGTATTCAGCCTAAAAGTTTATTTCACTTGTTGTTTCTTTCTTCATATATATCCCCTTCTACATCTTGAGACTCCACTAATCGCCGAAATGCAAAACCCCAACCACGTGAGAACAGAGAAGGGAAGGCCCCTAATGGAGCCTGCTCATTAAGAAGAGCTCAGGGGTCTGATTACTCTTACTCTTGCATGGGGAGTTTTTAATTTTTTTTTGACATTTTTATGTCATTTTAACTCTTAAAATTATATTATTGTCTTTATAGCCAGTACTTATTTTGAACCTTAAAAACATCAAAGTTCTTTAACATGGGTTAGGGATTCGGGGCTTGGTTCATTAAGAGTATTAGGGTCTTTTGCACAAGGAGAATTTTTCTGCACCTCTGGAGGCTTTCTGAAAATCCTAAAATAAATAATAGAAAAATAGTGATTTAAAACCTAATTTCTAATACAAACCAAACCTGGCTGTCTAGATGAAGAATAAGCTTCAATAAATGGGAGACAGACGCAAGCCTCTTCTGTATAAAGAGTAGCGAGGATGCAGAAATAGAAATAGGTTTTTCATTACATGAGGGATTATGCTTGGGCCAGAAATGCCAAATATTCTGTGGACCGCAGCTGCACTTTCTGTCTGCTCTTGTATTAGCTGGTAATAGTAAAACAATGATGTGATGGTAGAGACAGCTATTTGTTCTCAGAAATACAGAAAAGTTGTTTTCCTTTTCTTTGCTTGGATTGCCATGTTGTACTCCATGGCACATCTTAAACTTCCATCCTTTTGCAGCAAATGGGCTACAAATTAAAATATACATTCTCCTTGAGCACCACCTGAGGATGCACATGTATATGCTACCTTAGCCAATTTTTTCTTCTGTCGTTCTGACACTCCTTAGTCAATTCAGGGACTCGTTATTTGCTTGCACAGCCTGGGTCATTGCAATTGCCTAAGCAGCCACCGGCAAGTGCCGCCAATTAGGCCTGTGGCTAAGGAAGTGTGTTACTGTTACTGAAAGCAGTGAATTTATAGACGTTCAAGAAAACAGCAAGATACATCTTGCTACTTGATTGGTTTTCTGGCATTTGATCAGCACTACCCACTCTCATATTATCAGAGAGACTGGAAATAGTATTGGTTTTCAGGATGTAATTTGGTGAAGGGTTTCACTCAATCTCATCTTAGAATATTTGTAAAGGGAAATTACTGAGGTTGAAAAGCTCTGATTTTCTTCTCTTCTTTTAGATTTTATATAGATCTCTGAGAGAACGAGTTTTATCTTTTGCTTTAGGACAAATAAAGGTTTAGCAACATCTAATACACAGAGTCCTCTTCATTTTTAGATGTTTTAATTTTTTTCCTGTCAAAAATCTATGCATGTTCTTTCTATAAAAATCATTGTGAAAACAGTCTGCTTAACTCTATTTCACCGTGCTATGAAGTATTGTTTTCATATGTTGTTTGACTTTTTAAAGTGAGCATTCATAAATCACTCATCTTTTCTCCTATATTTACCAGTAGAAAACTGTAAAGAGCTAGAACAGAAAAAGTCTTTTAAACACAGTGTAATTTGCTTAAGATTGATTTGAAACTCCTGGAATACTAGATACATGACAGGTAAATTGAAAGAGTGGGAATTTTCTTTGCTTTGACTGTGTGTGCATTTGAAAATGTACAGTTTTGACTGTGGTTTCCATGATTTGAGGAACAGATATTTAGTATGGAGTTCACCGTTTTGGAATTCCTGGATACCAGTTTCAAAGCTATCCGCATCCCAACCTCCATTTCAACCCGAGTCTGAAGTAGGAGACCTTTTAGTAGCTACTTCTAGTAGAGTAGTGTTTTGCTGATGAGTAGTCCTCAGTACAGCACAGCTGAGTGGTTTAGGTCATTGGGCCGGTGTAGCCTGCTAGAACAATCCATGCGGTCCCTGGGTTCATTCTGGCTCTGTCTTTTTCAAGGGCCCCAGAGACACAGGAAAAGAGTGAACTGCAGGTTGTGGATTGTGCTACAAATCCTCCCCTGCCAAGCACTGGCAGCTCTGTGGCCTGGACCTTGGACTGTCAGTTCAGACGGTGGATGCCTTTGCCCTCTGCCTGTGACCAGCGTGCACTCAGGCACTTCCCAGGGAAGGGGCAGCACACGGCCTTGGACTGACTTCATAAAATCCATCCTATGTTTTACCTCTTGAGTATGGGGCCTTATCCTGAGCACAGATCTTGGCTTTTCCTGATAGAAAGGTCCAAACCAAAGCTCAGGGCCCAAAGCGCAGGAATTCTAGTTCTCTTAACATGTAGATTTTTTTTTTTTTTCAGCTTTCAGCTATCCTTTACACACTTTCAGCAGATTTTGTTTTAAATGCTCTCCATTAACAGCTTCTGCTGCATGCTACAACTTGTATACTCTGACAATCCCAGAGCAGTTTGCAAAAGATGTAGTGGTTGCATATATTGCATACCTTGCTTTTTCTTCACTATAGTCATGACTCTGGAATCATATATATTTTTTTTATAGTTGTACAAGCGGTTTCCTAAGTTCAGTACTCAGGGGTTTGACACACGGGTAAATTACTGAACACGGTGGATCACCAGTGAGTTTCTGTGTGGATGCCTTTAGCCAAAATTTACAAGTGTTCTTACTCAGTTTTACTGTGTGACCCCAAATCTTTCTGTTTCCAGAGACAAAAGACTTTTGTATTTCTCGCAAGGCAAAACAGGCTTCAAATACCAAGGGTAAGATGCGGGGTTTTGGAGGCGGCAGTAATTCAGTCTTTTATGTTGCTCAGTAAGGTTGCTCGTTAAAATCTTCAGACGAAAGATTTACTGATTTGATCAGAGGGCAGGAGACAGGCTTTGAAAGTAAGTTGATTCTTTTAAGCAGTCACTGTTTAACATCCATCATAATGGTTAGGCTCGTGGGTACTTGTAGATAAAGGTGAAGGCATACAATTGTATTGAAGATAACAGTGACTCTGTTTCCCTTGGCTGGAAATTTAAACACAATCATGTCCTTTCTTGACTGAAGGAAAATACAGAAGCCTGGATGCTTTCTCCTCACTTGAAGTGCCTGTAGGGCTGTGGGGCTTCTTCCTACCCTCTTTTGCTGGGATATCTTTTGTTAAATACGATTTACGTCAACGTGCGTGTGCACTGTGCAACGTGTGTTCAGTCTTTAGTAAGTCATGCTACTTATCAGTGCCAGCTGTGGAGCGGGGGAGGCCTTTGAAACCCGTGTGTGTCACCTTCGTGAGAATATCCCCTTTGTCAACTCAGGAACTGGAAATCATGCAGTCATTATCCCTGGTTTTTAGTAATACGGATGCCCTGCATGCCATTTACAAATTGAGAGATTATTGCTTAGTATAAAATGCTATTTCGGTTTGAACTCTCTGACTAGTCTGGTAAGATAAAGATAATACTATTCTATGATAGTTTTACCTTTTAAAGCTTTTCCTAAATATAAACAGAGTTTTTCCCTAAAGACTTTTCTTGGAAATCAAAGGTCTGGATTGAAATGGCAAGTTTATAATAGAGTTTGGGCTGCAGATTATGAAAAGTTAAATTTCTAGTAGACAGAATTATATTATACATGTCTCTAGTTTGCTTATTGTTTGTGTTTATGTGTATAGATATCTACAAATTGAACTGATTTCTCTATATATATTTGACTGTTTTCTTTCACCTGCTTATTGTTGTGTGTTACTAGATGCACTTAAGTCATATGTAGATAATCTTTTCTGTTGTACTAAAAATAACTGATATTACTATAATTTGACAGAAATGATGAAAATATTTCCCCTATTTTTTAGCTTGCTTATTTTATGTATTTCTCAGAATTTTACCCTAGGCCCATTCTTGAAAATATTCCACGTGTACCTTTCTGAAAAATGTTGGAAATGCACATGCAAGTGAAGTCAGGAATGGGAAAATTAATCATAGTTTGTGTAGGCTTTTCTGCAGCAGGGGGGAAGTTTACAAAAATAGCTGAAGCAGTAACTGGAAATGCTTTTATTTTCTTTGGCGAAATTAACAGTATCTCAAAATGTTTAATATTTTGGAGTAATCTAGTACATATTGGCCACCAATACTTACTGATAAAGAATTATGAAATTGTACTCTTTTATAATGAGAAATGTGACTTAGACCCAGCGTTGCTACAGGGTTGGCTGTAGTTTCAGTGCAATGTTTTGTATAAGTTTTAGTATAGCGTATGTAAGGTTCTCCGAATGCTAAATCTAGGCTCTCCCAACAGATTTACAGATCAGCTGGGTCTGCAGAAAACTGCCGTTCCCTGTGTACATTTATGTGAAAGAGGGCACTAGAGAAAGTCTTGAGGCAAAAGCCATTTAGGACAAGGCAGTTTGTCCCAGTTATGAAATTGGGGGAAAATCCCTCTAACTCTCATTTTGACAGTACGGATTGAAAACCAGCCCATGGTTGGGCAAAACTCGAGCTGAAAGTATTCTTAGGCACCTCTAAAGCTTTAAAACAAAATTTTCCCTGTTTTGCTGGCTGAAGGTTAGATGCAATCTCCTGCAAGCATGGGTTTAGGGAGGAGGTGGGGGGGACAGTGTAGATTTTTTTCACTTCCTCCTCTCTTAACGTAAGATCATCTGGATTTGACCATCCGTTTCTTCCCTGCCCTTGGCAGTGGTGCAGGCACCACTTCACAGTGTCTCTCTGGCACCATCAGTCTGTTGTATGAGCTTGCAAGTCAGAAATGGGCTGGGATGCCGTGCTAGGAAAACAAATATCACTAGTGTCCTAGCCAAGGGCTAACAGATGGGGCTAAATTCTGCTATCCTCTTAGTAAATCTAGCTAGAAAATTGATAACCAGCTTTTTCAACGTAAACTGAAATAAACTAAGTCCCAGGCCTACAAAAGGAATTCCATGTACCACCTCATAGCACTTGCCTCTGTGGTTGAAGTTAGGGTTGATAGATTTCTTTTAATCATAACTTTTTTTTTCCTTCCTCCCCCTCCAAATTGTATTTCCTTGTGGGGATTTTAATTCTTGGTGGTCTGGACATCTTCTAGATGACCCAGATATTGCTGATGTCTTTCAAGAAAATGCAGTTTTAATTATGCACTTGGATTTTATTAAGGGAAAATACATATTCTGTGGCACTCTCATAATTGAACAAAAGTTTGTGTAGAAGCCATTATTCTAAATGTTATTTTCCTTAAGAAAAAGTGAGCATCTCATTTAGGAGCAATAAAAATTTTGTAAGTTTTATTTATTTGTAAAGCAATAGCTGCTGTGATTGAAATTAAACATGGAATCATGCTGCTTCTGATTAATTCTAGCACAGAAGAGCCAAAAAAAGGCCTTGATTTTTCTGCAAATAGGCTAAATTAGCTTCTGGTAAATAATGATGTTTGGAGGAATTGAAAAGAAAGACAAAAGTTTTATTTCCTGCTCAATGAAATTACTTATTCATTTTTTAAAAATAATGCTTGAAGTTAAGGCTATGATTCACTGTTTTCTAGAATTGGGATGAATAACAGTTAATGCTGATTTAGCTTATAAGCACTTTACTGTGAGGAAAGTAAATGTTATTATTCCTACCTTCCAAATGACTAAATTGAGTTTTAGTAATGTATATATTTTACATTACTGTAAAAAATGGATCTTGGGTCTGCTGGTTTTGAGTTTCTGTTTTGAGTAGTATCAGGCTGTATATTCTGGTATGTAAAAGCAATGTAATAACTAGATCTAAGGAAGAGCATTGGGTTTCAGCAAGAAATCATAGCAGAATGTGGTAAAGTATGATAGATGGTTCATGCCTATTAAGACAGCAAAGCACGACAGGCAATTCATGCCTATTTTCAGGTAGTTCAGGAGGAGAGATCTGTGTGTGTGAATGTGTCTGTTGATAATGAAGCGACTTCTTCACCAAGTGCTGGAATGATAACATGAGATTCACTACACTCACTTTCCAAAGAATCTGGGATGTTCACATCACATTTGGAGCAATGTTTTAACATTGTTTTCCCTTACAGTAGACAAAATAATTTGTTTTAGCTAACATCTCAACACCTTTATTTGTGAATAACTAACATTTTGCTAGTTATTTTAATGAAGAATTTTGGTATACTATTTAAGATGAGTTCTGATATTCTATTAAAACTTAATATGAGGTCAGCTGAGCTTTGAGGGTCTGTGTGTCAGAGTGTTTTTCTCACTGTCCTGCTCCACCTAACCACTTGTTCCCCAGCTAGTTTGATTTTCCCAGGTAACTTTATGCAAGGAGAGGGCTGTAGCCTTGGGTGCTACCAAAGCAATTAAAATCTTCCTCTGGTCTTTTAGGATGCAGGACTTGGTCTCCCAGCACAACCTTATCTATCCATTTTTATTTCAGGACCCCAAATTATTGTCCCTGTGGGGCAAAGTATTGCTTTTCAGGCTGTTTGCTGGGGAAGCACTGCTCCTTGGGGTAGTGCAGCTATTTCTGCACTTTTTCTCCTCCTGTAAGCTGAGCACAGGGGAAATGGAGATCAGCACTGCCTAGCTCTGAAGAAGGCTCTGTTGAGGGGAACCAAGCCCGTGATATGAAGTGAATCCACTGGTTGTTGCCAGGATATCAGGTATGACACCCTTTGCCCACACTCAGTGCTAAGTCACTTCTTACCATTATTTTAGCTGAGGTATGTTATTTTTCCAGAATAGACAATGATAAAGGAGCAGTTTCTTCAGGATAGGAGTGAAGCTGGACCACTTGGGGAATCTTTCAGTGCTACTCCTATTCTGAGAATAAATGGCAAATATTGCATTCTGGGGCTGTTAGTCTAGTGTCTTTTATTAGCAGGATATTCACCTTAAAAAATAAAATGAGTTAAAGTACAATCTACTGTGGCGGAAGCTGTAACAATAATAATTAAATATTTTACATTAATGCTCTGTTCTGAAGGGAAGAAGGGGCTCTGAGCAACCTGATCTAGTTGAAGATGTCCCTGCCCACGGCAGGGGGGTTGGACTAGGTGACCTTTAAAGGTCCCTTCCAACCCAAACTAGTCTATGATGCTATGAAGTTTTATTCTATTTCCCATACAACTTCATGAAAAGAACTTTATGGAACGTGGAAAAAGAGCAGTGTGTTATTTCTGCTTTCTGGTTGATTTTCTTTCGGAGGGAGCAGATCCCAACCCCCTAGTGAAGCTTTCAGAATTACTGTGCTTGCACAGTAATCTGCCCTTTCCCACCTCTGGTTTATTCATCCATCTTCTAATGCTGATACTACACACTCCTTCTTTCAATGCTGTCACGTGTAGGAGTAGTTCTGTTTTGTTGGTGTTACTGTTAGTGGTGATAACGTGTTTTCTCATTTAAGAATCTGCAGGAATCTTGAGTCTGATTCCAAGGAAAGTAATTTGTATGTTACTACTGAAAAAAAATTATAAGGCCTTGCAAAAGGAAGATAAAATGTAAGGAGATGTGAACGTTAGCAGTACCTATTTGTTTGTAATGTTGACAATTCTGTTTGCCAACATTCCCAAATTGCTTTTAAAAATTTTAATAGTTGTTTTGTAGAGAAGACGGTGAATACTTTGATCCTGACAGTAAGATCGTGATTTCATCCAAATAACCTGATACAGATTAATTATGAGAGATGTTGCAAAGCTGCTTTAAATCGCTTGTGTTTCCATCATAGAGATTAATAAAACTAGATTTATTTTTCTTGATCTTCAAAGTTTGACTCTGTAGAATTTTGTTCAGTTTTTTGATAGCTTTTTGTTCTTTGATTTCTCTGTGGAATTAGTATAGAAAAGTACAAGTTTTCTTGTTGATGTATATGAATTGAAACACAGCTGGGTACATCTTATTTTGCTGCTTTGAAGATTGCTCTTTAAGTGCTTGTATTGTGGTGCAACAGCAACGGTATGCAGTGTATTGTGCTACTAAAAAATTCAATAGCTTCAGTCTACAGCATTCGTATGCCACTGCCTGAGCATTTGTGCCAATAGGTCGTATGTGCAAAGATAGTCAGAGTCCTCCTCCTTTCTGTCTTTTCCTCATCCTCTCCCCAGGTTCCATATATTTTGTCAGTTATTGACACAGCAGGTGTCTTACGTCAGATAGAGGCCCAAAAAAATGTGAATGAAGTAGCACATAATTTAGCAATTGATTTACAAAGCAGACACTGAAGGGAAAAATGCTTCTCTCTGATATCAGCGGGCAACCACTAAATCATCAGCCTACATGAATGCATAGTACAGCCATCCATGAGGAAATTCTAAGGTAAACTAAGCTAAGCAGCATGCCGTGGCTAGCAGCTGGAAGATGTCAAAGAAGGGTAACTAAGCGGAGCCTGTTTCTGTGTCAGGGTTAGTCATGGGGACTGGGTCCAGGACCGTGCACCTCCCGCCCGGCCGCCCCTCCAGCAGCTCCCGGGCAGGTGTTCACAAGTCGTCGGTTTTGCATCCCTGCCACAGCTAGTTGTCCTTTGCAGTGCTTGTGTCAAGAAAACTTTTTAGTAATGATAAATTCATATTTATCTTTTAGAAAAAAAGGAGGAAAACCAGCAGTTTTATGCTTTATCTTCTACCTTTTGGCCAACTCAGTCTCCAGGATGCCAGTGCCTTAGGTACACCAGAGTAATGTTGCTGTGGCCGCTTGAGGTTCAGATTTTTAGTTACAGCATTTGGGAGTATTTCTGACAAATCCAGCGTGAGGATGTTTAACGGGATGTTTTGCTAAAGTCGTTTCTTACGTGTCTACTGCATCGATATTTACATTTACTGAATCACTTGCACTCCTTCCCACATTTATCTTATGTGGTTCTGGTTACCGGGTTTCTGAAGTGGCAGGGGCCATGTTTCTCCCGTTTCTCTTGGGGAACACGGAGCCTTTGGCACTGCTCGAGGCAGTGCAGAGAAAGCCCGTGCAGTGCTGGTGCCGGGGCGCGGGCCGGCCGGTGGCAGGGCAGCGGAGGGAGGGACGACAGGGGCCGAGCAGCCGAGAGGGACGTGCCCCGGCCTGGCTGCCGGCCGCCACAGGCCTCCCAGCGCTGGCGAGAAGCCGTGAGGTGTGTGAGGAACTAGGGGGTGACTAGGAACATCTGCGATGTCAACCTGATGCTAATAAAGAAAGAAATTAGTTTCCCAGCTCACAAAACATTTGTTTTGCCCACAACAGATAAGGAGCCCCAAAGGCTCAAGCAGAGAGGATCTGGCCCTTTTTGTAGCTGAGTGAAGGCCCAGGCTTTCCTGAGCTGTTTTTCTTTTCACAATACTGAGCTCAGGGTTAGAAGCTTTAATTTAAACTCTAAATCATACAGAAGCTGATGAAGAGGTACTGAGGCTTGTTCCCAGTGTTCTGATATTTTAAGGGTTGCTAAGTTGCTAAGGTACAGGCAGAAAGGTAAGTTTACTTAATATATTTGGTTGGATAAATTTTATGAAATATTACTGTGATCTGTGTTTCACTAGGTTATATCTGAGGCTTTGCTGAAGTGCAATTGTCATCAAAAATAGTATGGACTTGATTCATGATTGCATTATTCCTTTTTCACACTGATATAACTACATTGAAAATAATTGGCTTACACCAACGGGGCATGAAAAAGATGCAGGGATGAATTTGGCTCTGTATCTTGAAATGAAATATGTGCCGTTTTCTGTTCAGCATTTGCTGTACCTTAAGAAAAATCATAAGGCAAATTACATCAAATCACACTATTAAAAGAAACATTTTCTTGTTCTGTGCAGTAGAACTGATCTGAAACATTTATGTGTTCAGAATTTTCTCAAAAGCACACTTTTTTTCTTGCCCTGTATTTAAAAATTGATAACCAAGGGGAAAAGACTGTTGAGTTGTAAAAACAGATTTTTTCTTGTAATTGTGTCATCCACTGGTAAAACATAATATTGAACTCAAGGTTTGCATTTGCAAATGACCTTGACTAAAGTTTTACAATTCAAAGAATTCACTTAATGACGGACTATCTAGAATGCTAGAATCACTCTACGGGGCAAAACCTGTATAGCTCCCACTGAGGACCCTGTATTTGGCAAAGTCAGGCAGTGACTCTTTCTGCCTCTTATGGGATGATTTTAGGCTCTGTTTACAAAGAAAATCAGTATGAGGCAGCAGTTCAGAGTGAGGCTGAATGATCTTAGGAGTCTTGTTCTCGACTATGGCTTGAAGAACCGGCTTGTAAACTCTCTGGGGGTACCTGGCTTGCCAATCTCCTGGAACCGCTAGACCTTTATTGGCCCCGGCTTTGGGAATAATCTTCACTCCATTGCTTTCTGCATACGGAGGCTGGTTTATGTCACGAGGATGACATTGCTGGGTTGTGCATGCTCCATCTTCCGAGCACTGAAATAGTTCCTACAAGGGCAAAGATGGCTGTAGCATGTGTGCTTGGTGGATGTAATTCCCTGGCTCACACCGCTATGCTATATTGGTTATGGAAAGAATAAATAACGTATTTCTGTCTGGCAGCTTCCTTTGCTCCCTCCGCTCTCCTCCCTCCCCAAAGAAGGCTCAGGTTTTTATCTTGATTCAAGTTTTTAAACTTTGTTGGATATTTCTGAGTGCAAGAGGAGGGAAAAGAACAAGAGAATGATTACGTACCTTTAAGTACCTGAAAATGAAAATCCTCAGTCTTAATTTCTCACCTTTAAGCCACTATTCATTTTCCTCTTGAGTAAATTCTTTCCCAGAAGCACTAGTGGCAAAAGCAGTTGTCTGCATGGATGTCCCCCTTGTAAGCATGTCTTAGGTTTTATCCCAGTGGTGCTTACCCAGATTTGTGTCGTGTACTGAATATAGCATAAAGCACTTTGGAGAGTGAATGTTCATTGCAGATTTGAAGTACAATCACAAATTGTTTGGAATATATGTTGTTCTTTCTAGCAAGTTTCTTTATAGTTTATTCTTTAGGGATCTTTTAAAAGGCATAAGTCATTGGATTACGATTGCTATTCAAAGTAAGCTGCCTGTCAGTATCTGACAGTACCCTTCCCCAGATTCCCCTTTTCTGCCTCTAGCTCCCTCACCAAGCTGTATCTTCCTGTGAGTATACTCGTGTAGCACAACGGAAGAGGGAGAAGAAGAAGATGATAAAAATAATTTCTCTATCTAAGAATACTGACTCCCAACTAGGGTAGTTACTCGTACAAATAATATGGGTGCTGTTAAAACCCACAGACAAGAGAATACTAGTTATTATAAATATTATATATTATTTATATATTAATTAATATAAATATTATTATAAATACTAGTTATCTGCTATATAATTGCTCCAGACAGGGTTGTGTATACAGACAGTCAGGGCAATGAAACAACAGAAATGGATATGCAACTCGCTGACTCCCTGTTCAGTCTGAAGTGAGTAAGTGCAAGGCACCAGGCTGGGACCACAACCACCTCAACACAGTTCTTGCAAAGGTTTTTGGCTGACATGCTCTGCTTCCTCTGGCTGAGGCTCTGGCTCCTGGTTTGATAGCCAGCCAGGTATATGTCCCAGTAGTTTTTAAGCTTGTATCTGTCAATCAGGTATATTCTAAATGGACCATGGGCGTGGACAACTGCTAGATAGGGCATTTAATCTTTTGCCTCTGCTTGCTGGAAGAAGAATTGGATGGCATTATGAGTGGGGAAACATTAGTGGTTTCCTAGCTGGCAGATCTGGGTTATGTTGGCAGTGCAGAATCTGTAGGATACTCAGCTCAGCGTAACTACATATGTCCCTGGGCATGAAGGTATCTTTTTTTTTTTTAACTATTATTCTGCCCTTTCTGGATATTTACAGTTCCGCTGTTTTGTAAAAGCAGAATTGTAAACAAAGGGACCTTGGTCAAAATGTAGTATCTGTTTACTGTAGTCTTGCTCTTCGTCTCTGTGTCCCTGCAGGACTTAAACGATGCTGTGTATACATATATTTCAACATCACCTGGGATGTTTAAGGGTATTGAATATGATTAAGCAATGGGCATTATTAAAAATATTACTAGAAGGGAAGGGTGTTATAATCATGCCTTTGGATTTCCTCCTTTAGGGCAACCCATGTTTTAATGACCTCACTGGAGTTTCATAAACTTGAAAGAGGCCTCAATCTGCTAGATGTTGGTTTCTGGATTTCTTAATGCATCCTCTTGTTAAGAGTTCACGTTCATCACAGTCTGCTTTTTATCTCCACTCATATAGATGCTTTAAAATAGATGAAACTCAGTGACCAAATAAATGCTTCCTTTTTAACCTGGAAAAATATACATGATTTAAAAAATAATTTAAAATGGAACTTCCCATTATTACCAGTGCTATTCTGAGAATTGGGCTGAAAGCCATACAGTTCCTTCCTTGCCAAAATGGGGCATAACCAAGTTTGTTTAGCAGGCTCCTCATGAGTGTCAGTCTTCAGATTGAAAGCTCCTATCCTGTCACCTGTTTTTAAATGTTTCAAATTTAGGAAGCCTGCTGCAGATGGTATCAGTAGTTTTACTGATCTGAGGCCTTGGGCAAATTCATTTGAATTGCTTTGAAACTGCGTATTCAAAATTCAATAAAATAAGAGGGTCTGATGGTGCAGCTGCAGCATATCCCCTCCAGCTGGGTAAGCTGAGATGTTTCAAGGCCCTGGACTAGTAAAACCTGGGTGTGATATACAGATTATACAGATAGCTGCCAGGGAAGAGGTTTTGGCAGGCTGGGTGCAGCAATACGCCCTGCCAGCAGACTTGGGAGTAACAGTGGCTTTCGTGCTATGTGGCACCTTTTGCTGGCTTTCCTAGACAGAAATTTGTTGGTGCAATAGTGGCAGCAGGCCAGTGGGAGGGGATTGCCTCAAGGGTAAAGGGATGGAATGTAGGAAAAACAATAAAATCAAAATGCTCCAGTTGTTTTGAAAGTGATTGGCTATCCTGAATGCCTTGGTATGGATCCAAAACTATCTGCTCCGTGGGCGGGTTTTGTTAAATTGCATTCAGAAATCATATTTGCCCTTGGGCAAATACCCTTGCTTTTATGCATACGAGGCAAGTCACGTGCACCAAAATGGAATTCACATGGTGCTTTAGTCAAAAAGCTAATGTCAGTCATCATACCTTTTATGCATATCCAGTCCCTTGGTTCTTTATGCCCATTTAAATATGCAGAAGTGCTTTTTATTATTACCTTGCCTGTAAAGCACTGATATACATATATAGGCCATGTGATTTATTGCAGTATAGACCCTTCTCTGCATATGTATTCAGCACTTACAAATATAAATTAAAATCATGGGGCATAAAATATTTTGGTTGTTGGGTTCTGATTTTCTGAGATTTCTGCTGTTAAACTGTGCAAGTAATTCCTTTATGCGCCGTGTGTCCACGCTTTCCAAATAACTACTTCACTAGCAGTACATGGCTTATCTTTGTAGCACTGTAGTGCCTTGTGAGCTTCACAGTTCTGGCACAACCAGCACAGTGCCTAAAGGTGAGATAATCAGAGAATACATGCAGGGACGTTATTTGAGCACCGTATCGTTGGACTGCACAGTATGGCCCTAGTTACTCAAAGGGCTACCATGAAATTTAATTTAGAATTTTACAGACGCATTTTGAATTGGAAATCTCTGTAATAACTTTCCCTTTGCTCAGCCTTTTAACTGTGAAATTCAGTTGGGGAGTTTTGAAGCAGCAGGTAGTGTCGCAGCACTCGAGGGATTTTGCCAAAATTCAGCTAAAGTGCTTGCGAGTGTCATTTCCATATTTAACTAATTTCAGTTTTTAATTAGCTCTGTGTGAAAAATGAGAGTTCACGCTGAGCTAAGCTGTCAGCATAGAGTCTTGTTTCCTTTCTAGCCTCTCAGGACAATTATTGCAGCATCCTCTGGTTTTTTCAATGAGAGTGCTTAGCCACTGCACGCTCAGTCCCTCCCATTGTTCCCTACAGGAGTCAGTGAGTGTGTTGTGTCTAGCTTGCTAAAATGGAGAAGATAAGTTCTGAAAATATTTCAAATACAAAATTGGTTTAGTAAAGGTTCAAAGAACTTCATAGGTCTGACTCAGAAATATACAGCAGAATATAACACGTTCCTTCCTCAGACCTCACTGGTACTGTGCAGTCAGTTACATTGTTCAGAACAATATCTGATCATTTCAGCTTCATTCCTTATTGCACTGGGTAATATTACGTTTTCGAAAGCACAGTGTGAAAGCCGTTTTTTTCATGGTGCTTTCTGCAACCTGAGTGCTAACAATGCCACGCTCCAGAGACTGTTTCGTCCCAAAGTCCTGTGGTCCTCTATTAAAAGAGAACTGCTTTTGCATAAAATTCCATAATGTAGTATAGGGATGGAAATTTGTTAATCCTGCAGCTGAACTGAAAATTTACCTCTGAGGACTTGAATGCAAATGTTAAAATACTTTTCAAGAATGAAGTAAGAGCTGCAGTTTATGTGAACTCTGCAAAAACGTGGGATGTGAAGAGATTTCTGAAATAATTTTATGAACTGATAGCAATCCTGAGTTACATTTACATGACAGTCATATAATACCATTGTTATTTTTGAAAGAATGCAGTCATTAAATTGTCAAAATCACATTTAAATGGAAAAATTGGTGAAATAACTCTGTAGGTGTTATCACAGTTGTGGGTTTTTTTTTTTTTTTTTAAACCTATCCTAGAAGGGGAGATTTGTAAAGATTTATGAATAGGTTTGGTAGTGTCTTCATTTTAATTTCTGTTCATATTCTAGCAAAAGAAAGGTTGTGTGTATTTTATTTCTCACTAATTAGTATGGACAACCACTTCCAGTAGACAGAAGCAGATTTTCTCTATTAGACCATAAAATCAAATGCATCTTTTTCAAATTGAAATGGATGGAAAAAAATCTCAGCTGTAGCACTTTCTGGGTACTTAAATGTTAGTAATGTTGTGAAAGAAGAAGGTAAATACATTGCTGAAACTTGTCAGATACAGTGACACTGAGGAGTTTCTAGTCATTTTTCTTTTAAGTTATTGAGGAGCAGCTTTGATACCTGCTTCCAAGATGAAGCAAATTCTTGAAAGGAAAAAAAAAAAAGGAAAATAAATTTCATAGTGAAGAGTGAGGCTGAAATGCTAGATGGATTTTCAATATAGTTTAGGGTTTGGGGTGTTTTTTTAAATACAGTATTTACTCTTTCATCTGTCAAAGAAAAAAGATATATAATCCTGATTTGGTTGCTGGCCAACTGGGTGTTACAGACATGAAGAAGTAGAACTTGAGCATTAGCTATGAAGTACTAATGTGTAGTTCTAGCTACCATATATTGCTTTTTGCCCCTTGTAGTGTAAGTTGTCTTCTCTTTGAAGGATAATTCCTGGTTATTTTATTGGTATAATTAAGTAATATTGTTATATATGTTAAAATTTATTGTATTAATCATTTAACGTAATTCAGTTATGCTTTACAAAGTGTATGTAATTGAAGCCAAAGGTTTTTGAGGGTATGTAATCTAGCTCATATTTTATTCTATGATTCATTAATTAATTGTATACAGTGACGCATATGCTAATGCATTACCACTCATGTCCAATTCACCCTGCAATTTAAACTGTTGACTTCGGAGGGTAAAGTTTTTTATGGGCTGCATTGCTGTTGCCTGTAGAAAACACTATTTTTTCAGGCATTGTTACGATATTCGCAGTCTCAAATACTTAAAATAAATAGACGAGTTCTGAAATGAAGCTCTCTCCACTGAATTCAGTGACAATTTTGACCTTGATTACAATGGGCCTTGATTTTAAACAGCTCTAAACTGACTGATGAGCATTCTGCATTGCTGACCTCAGACGGTGGAATTGGCTTCTGCACCATTTTGTATGCAAGACGGAAAGCTTCATTAAAATGGTCAGGTATCAGATGCTCTGTACAACAAGCTGGCTTCATTTTTCTGTTGTGGACAGCAGCTCCATCTGTAACAGTGATTTCTACTATCTTTGCTGTGAATTTTGTTATATCAAGAAGAAGATCAAATTGAGCTAGTCTTAAAAACCCGTATTATAAAAGACAATTTAAGACATAATAGATAAAGAAAAGTAATACAAATATTAATATTTAATTAAGTGTATATTATGATGGTGTTCCTTAGATGAATCTGGATATAGGTATCCAAATTAAATATAATTGTCTTCCATTATGCATGGTGCACAGTGCTTCAAATAGACCTATGTAGACTGGTGTGCTATCATGATGTTTCTTGGGACTTAAAATGCATGTGCAAGCTTTTCTTCATTCCTATATTGGCTGATGAAATTGTATAACAGGATGTCTTGGTGATGCAACTGCTTGAGATATATGAACACACACACACACACACACACAGAGAAATTCTTTGTAAAATGTATATTGCTGCAGTCTAAAAACTTGCAACTCTGCCACTTCAAAATAAAGCAGTGATCCAAAACTAAAATCCTGGCACCATATAAACCCTTCATTGATTTCTCTGTTTTCTAATGTACTTCCATACTGGTGTGATCACACTGAAATCATGCCCTCGCTTGCAGCTTGCACTTCCTTACCTGCTCTAGAACTCTGGACGGGAAGATGAGAAGGCACGGATGCAGGAGGGCAAGCTTTCAGTCTCTGCTTTGTTAGAAAAATTATTTTTCCTGTGAAGGCAAAATAAGCAAACTTCAGACTTGAAACCTGCCAAGAATAAGACAGGTGTAAGATTAAAAATAGAATATATCCCAGTTATAGTAAACCCATTATGGGAAATGCTTGATAGAAATCATGTAAGGACAATGGGAAAAAAATTCTCAAAAACATAACTAAAGTCTAATTTGATAATTGTTTATTTTTTAAAAAGTTATCATTAAAAAAAACCCACAAAGCAATATGAGTTACAAGGTTGTAACTGACTGGTGGTGTAAGATATTTTTCAAATAAAATCTGTATATTTGATTTTCATATATGTTTCTATTCTGGATCAGTAGGACATCTAATTCACAATACATTAATAATGTCAGCTTTGCAAAAAGGTCTAAATCTGCCTGGATGCTAAATATAATCTGTACTTTTAGCTCAATATCAAGATACAATTTAGGCTATGTTTATATATACCTTCTGAAGCATACCGTGAAAGAAGTATAAACAGTTAATAGTGTTGAAAATTAATGAGAAGCTTTGGGAGAAGAAATCGTATTTACTTTTCATCTTTGGATTTATTTCCTCTTTGTAATGAACTTTTAACTCCAATAATTACTTTGTGTAGAGAGTAAAACCTTAAATTTTATCATTCATGCAAGGTTTTACAGTCAGGTGATTAAATTAAACTATTCTGTAAAATTTCTATTAAGAGAAGAATATACTCTGTGATTAGAAATTATACTTTTTTGCACTGCGGACAGAAATTTGGCCATTCATAATCATGCAGTTCCACTTCATTTAGTGTATGCAAAGGAGTAATAAAGGTAAAAACTATTTTCTTATCAATATGGCTAACAACCAGAGGTTCAGTCAAGGTCTGAATGCTTTGGAACAGTTAGATTATGAAAATCTTGTTCAACACGTTTGTAGAGATTAGGGCAGTTGCAGTTTCGGAAGATGAACGTAGTCGAATAAATGTTTGACGTGATATTCCTTAGGCTTACAATCAGTATTAAAAGTAAACCAGTTATTCTAATTCTTCTAAGTTCAGGCATCAGTGATTTAAGAGAGTGTATTTGTGTCTGTATTCCCTGAAATGCCAGTTTCAAGTCTCAGCTAGGTTCTTCCTCCTCTTGGAAACAGAATAAAGACGAGCTGGGTACTTTGTTCATGATAATGGTGTCTTTTAGGTGTGAAATTAAAATCGGATTCAATTTGCTTTGTATTAACATTAAATGCTCACAATTGCTCCAAAAAATGAGGTTTTCCATTGTGTTTTAGTCAAGAGCATCCCTTTCTGCTATTCTAAGCCTATTTCAAAAGTTGCAGTATTTTGGCAAGGCTGGTAAAGTGGATGTTGTATAATGTGGTTTGGGACCTTCCAGGCTGAAAGATGCTGTATTAGGTAAATAAAAAGATAAACACTTTTCTTATTCATTACAGCCATCTAGTTCAGATGCAAGACCAAAAAGATTGCAGCCTTGACTCTTAAAACTGCTGTAAGAAGTGAGTTCATTTTATACAGTCTCGGGAACTGATTAATCTTGTGCCAGTTTTCTACGCCCCGTACAATCTAAGGCCTGTCACGAGAATAAATGAATGTGCACTGTATTCTGCTTCTCTTTTAAGGTCTTTGTCGTGAGATTCCAGATTCTGAAGGTAGCGTGCAATGCTGTTACCCTTCTTGTGACAAAAAGATTGCTCAAAGTGGCACAAAATCAAAACAGTTCAGTAAAGAGGACTGAAACAAGAAAAGTCAAAAAGTCTAAACCAGGGATTCATTCTCAGTCCCAGTCAGAACGGTGACTGGGGAACCAACAACCACCCAAGGTACAACTCTCGTTCCTGCAGGCTGAAGCTCTGCTTGCCTGTTGTTATCCTTGGAATTGTGAGCCAGGTCTTCACATCCTCCAGTTTTCCCCACCCCCAGAGTAACTGTAAGTGTGTGTAAGCTTTTCAAGTATTTTTGGAAGTAGAAAGAGTGAAGTTGGGCATAGAGGAATGAACTTTCAAAGCATTGCATGGCAGATAAGCACACAAATCACATTACTACTAATGGGATTTGTGGATATATCTTTCATGCTGTGCTTTGAAAATTCATTCCGTTCAGTTCACTGATGTGCATGGGGAAAGAAATCAGTCAGCTTGGAGGGGGGGTGTGACCAATTAAAAAAAAAAATAAATTGCTTTTTTGGGGTCCCCTATTTGTTCCATATGAACACAGTGACAATGAACCATCTTATAGCCCTCCTTCTCTCTCCTTTTTCATCTTTAACAACACTTATTCAAAAGAAAGCAATTAACAAATCCCAGCAGAAGTTTTGCTGCTGATTATAACAATACGCTCATTCATAGATCCTTTATGGTATTTCTATAAAATGCTTGTCGGGCTAGATGCTTCATAAAGCAAAAGCCCTGTTCTAAACAGTTTATTGTCTAAAAGAGTTTACATGCTGAGGGTGAAATTATGCCTAAGGATTGCTTTCTTATGTTTAAGATTGTGTGAAGTCAACTTTCCTTTCCACTGTGTTTTGAAAAAGGCACAATATCCCCTGTGTCTCCCTGGTGAGCGGCAAGAGCATGCCTGGCATTTCTGCCATGGAGGGGAGGCGCCGTGCTTTCCCCTCTTACACAGCGAGCACTATCCTTACAAAGAGCGCAGAAGCAAAGATAAGGGTCTGCCTCTCTTTCCCTCTGCTATGTCCCAGAAAGTGAGGTGCTGAAATTCAAGTTTGACTGTGACTGTGCTTATAGGATCACTCTTGGATTAGAGAAGCACCGAGCTGTATTCTCTCTGCAGCTGTGAGAAGGTAGCAGAACCGGCAGCCTGACATTTATTACGGTCATTGTTTCATCAACTTACTGGGTAATCAGTCCTCACGGCTTTCCTCATGTAGTCAGAAAACACACTCTGTCTTTCTCTTTGGAAAGTTACAAGAAGTTGTTGTTGTTATTTTAAGTAAAACTATTGAAGAGCTCAGGCACAGTTAACGAGTAGAAACTTGTAGGTGGGTAAGGTATAGAAGCTTGTATGTGGGTAACAATATCGGCTTAATTCAATTGATGGAAAAGTGGAAAAAAACATGTTACAGGATATTAAAATATGCAGCAGTGCCATTGGAGTTAATGGAATTCTCCATTTTTAACATAGTAAACTAAAAAAAAGTGACTCTGAGAAGTGAAAGGTCTTGTTTAATGTTATGTGTAGGATAAATAAGACAGGAAAATGGTTCTTTATTGTGCTCTCTAGACATAATACAGGCAAACCTATTGTTTTAATGAAAACAGTGTGATCTGTTAATTCTTAAAGTTGTGTATTTTGGTAATGTTTTAAATGGAGTTCCCAAATGAACTTTTAATTTAAATTTATTAAGAAAACAGTGCATACCAAATAGCATACTGATGATTAAGATGATTTACTGAGAATGAATGACCTTGAAAGTAAGCCATCTATTCGTTGTTGAGCTTCAACGGTCACAGTCAATAAGCTGTACTTTTTGCATACATTCTACAACAGTGATATTAAATTTAGATCAAGTGATCTATTTTTGAAATACTACTTTAACCTTTCCTGCAAACAATTGAATGCTTACAATTAGAGCAGACAATGTGATCAGGAGTACATCCAAATGTTTTACATGAGATCTGTAGGATCTTAGTCATTAATATTACAACACGAGTTCATAAATTCCCTAAGTACTGGTAGTCCAGAGTTTTTTTTTTTTTTTTTTTTTTTTTTGCCTGATCTTTCATCTCTGGTATCAAATGTAAAAGTTAAATTCTTATCTCCTGTGTCCCTGAGATCTCCAACAAAATGTTTTGAAAATATGTCTCTCATAATGGTAACTGACTTTGCTTTGCTATTAATTAACTAGAGTATTTCCTATTCTGCTGGTGAATAACTACACTAGGTTGAGAAACCTGCACAAACTTTGTGGCGTGTCAGCAACTGCCATTTTATAGACTACGTTCTCAGCCTATTTAAGTGTACTGAAGCTTATGTCCTAGGGTACCTAAAAATCATACTGCTTCTGGGAAATGCTTTGTGGCATAAAAATTCAAGGGTTTGCCTGTGATGTGTTGATCCAAACATTCCTTAAATTGTCTGGGCTGGTGGATAGGTAGGGACATGCTGTGGTACAGCGTAGGGCATAAAAATGCATCAAACACTTCACGAAACATTGGGACTACACCAAGGAGTGTTGTATACGTGTAGGAGCAGCTGTGTTGGATCAGATAAAAGTCAAATAATCCATTAACTTATCTCCAGCATCCAAAAGTGGTTGTCTTGTAAGAACAGACAAATCATATGTGTACTTTTCCCTACTGATCTTCCAACCTCTGGTTCTTCTAGGTCCTTCCTGAGATGAGGGGAGGTGGCATGACAATATTACTTGCTTTTGTTCGCTCTTCTCATAATGATTCAATGTTTGACTTACTTGAAATTTTCAGGGGACTTTATCGTCTAGCCTAAAATTTCCCTTCAGTTTGATAATAGCCAGCTCAGAGCTCATTATTTTATGTGTGGAGTTAAGATTACTCCTCTCCAACATATATTATTTTATCTTAACTGGGTTTGAATTTCGTCTGCCATTTTATGGCCCAGTTGCTCGGTTGCATTATGTCCTTACCCAGTTCTCGGTCAGCACTCTTCTTGAATAATGCAGTATCAGCAGCAGACTGTGTCACCACCCTGCATGGTCTGTTTTCCATTTAGAATTTTATCATATCATGTATGATAGGTTTGAATTTTTTTAAATACTACTTTAAACTTTCCTGTAGATAATATATCAAAAATGGCAGATGTCCACCCAGCAAGCCATATGGCTTTTGTTTTGCTTTTAGAAAAAGGCCTGGGAATGTGATGAATTTTTCTGAGATCTCTTGGATACCCTCAGGAGGACTCTGGCATCCTTGTCACAGTCACACTAGGTATTCAAGGAAGAGTAGAAAATTCTGGCAGTTAGTCCTGAATTTTAGGAGAGAAGACATCATTGTTTCTCTAGCAAGGAAAGGTGATACTTGTTCACATTGTTTATTTTAAGACTGCTTCTTTTAAGTAACAAAGACTCATATTCTTTGGTAATGATTTTCCAAGCACTTTAATGTATGTTGAAGTGGAGGAATCGCAGATTAGAACTTCCTGGAGACACTGTCCCTTTCTGCCGGTAACAGAATATGAAAGGGCATTAGTATAATTGTGAGTCCGGGTCCTTGGATTCAGCAGCTTTCTTTGAGACAACTGCCCCAGCCATCATTTAATACGAGGAGCTGTATATTCCCTCCTAGCTGCATACTGACAATGCTTGTATTCCTCCTGCTGCAAATGTGGCTAAAGGCTGGCCACCAAGATTACCGAGCAACGGATGGTGTCAGCCTCTGTAAAACATCTACGACTTCCTGAAATCTGACTTTGTCAGGCATATTTGTTGCCAAGTCCAAATTTTGTGGGAGAGGACTTTTACTGATGTCCACAATGGTGAGATACCTTGTACATAAATAACGCTTGCAGAATCGCCCACCTGACAAAGCCTAGCTGTCCTCTGTGTTCAATTTCCTTTAATCCTAAGACATGTTAGCAAAATATGGATCTCAACTGGGATTTAGTTCAGCAAATTCTGATTGTATGTGTATTTGTGAACTGTCTTGTAACCTCTTCAGATGTGAGAGGAGTTAGGGAAGGCTTCTTACTTTTCTTGTTACAGCTACCCAATAATCTGTGCTCCTCAGATAGAGACCTGAAAGCACAAGTTAGAATCAAGTGTAGTGTTTTCAGGCACCATGCAAGTTTTTCCCATGCAGTTCCTCCTTTGCTCTTTTCTGACCTTCAGACCCTTGCTATTCCTGTCTCAGGCATCTCTTGAGGAGAGGTTGTCAGCTGTGATGAATTGTGCATTCATTTTGTAATGGGGGCAAGTAATCACTAGGGAATAGGCCTGACACACTCATTTCGCTTGTGACTTGGGTTGAACTTGAACCTATTTCTCCAGAGGAATAGTAGTAGAACATTAAACTACTATGTTTCTAGTCTTTTAAGTAACTTATTTTATGAATACTAACTGAGATCAGTAAGATCAATTTCTGGAATTCCTGGAGTTCTGTTGCATGATCAAGAAGTGGTAACTAGTAAAGAACCACGAGTCTCGGCTGAATAACATCTAATACAATGTAAGCATGCAATAATGTTTAATTATTTTTTAATTTTTTCAAGTTATCCAGGTTACCCATCTATATGCACACAGAAGTGTAAAAAACACTAAACTTCTTTTGCTTCATACAAATATTGTGGTGCTTTAAAACAAAATACAGACCATAGGAAATAAAAATAGATGTGCAGATAGTTCTTTGAGTATGTATGCTATAAAATTACAGTCTGCTAAGATTTCTTAGGTACCTTTTGTTTCATCGTGTCTGTGATTCATTAGGCCTGACTTGGAAATCACACTGATGTTGCTCAAGACTAAGTAAGTACACTGGAATAACAAGAGTTGCATCATTGTTCACCTCATGAGTGGATGGAAAGGAAAGTTCTAGTGTTTCCACCCCCCTATAATACAGTAGCCTACATAC
The DNA here is from genome assembly GCF_000699145.1 of Aptenodytes forsteri. Taxonomy (NCBI): domain Eukaryota; kingdom Metazoa; phylum Chordata; class Aves; order Sphenisciformes; family Spheniscidae; genus Aptenodytes; species Aptenodytes forsteri. The sequence continues at coordinate 2,638,958 of NW_008796044.1, read as the reverse complement.
AGCAAATGTGCTTTTAGTGCTTATTTGTTAATGTTGTTAATGATATAATGGACCAATTTCTTTTTCACATGAGAAGAGGCTGCCCTGCTACAGTTAAACATAATATGACTAGATATATCCTGACAAAGTGAGATCATAGTTTGATGGGTTCATTTTGCATGACAATAATTTAGGGTTTAGTAAGCATGACAACTTGGAAAATTAATATATGGAAACATTCTGAATTCTGTTCACTTTTATAATCTTCCCATCTTTTTGAGTCACTTAGGGAATACTGAATTTTCTAACAAGCAAGTGCTGCATGTCTCCCAGACCTCAGCTGGGAAGATGCAGTAGGAACAGGGAAAATGGTGGATTGTTAATCTGCATATTTCTCCCTTTAAGAAGGAAGACCATAGAGTAAAGGGATAAGTGCAAAACCTGATTCTGCCCTGCCTATTGGCAGACACTGAGTTGTACTACAGGGAGATCTCTAGCACATGAAGACACGAGAAGTCTCTCATTTTAAAAATACATGGTCAAGAGTGACAGGAGAGCACAAAGGGAAGACAGAGAGCTTTCTGAGCTTGGAAACCATTGTCCATTAGGCTAAACTCTGAATGGAGTGAGCGTGGGGTTTATGGCCAGAACGAGAGAAGACTGAACAAGAGAGGAATCCGGGGACACTACTGAGTCTTAGCGAACGTTCAAGAAAGTTTTGCATGTAAGTTTTGTCATTTTTCTGTGGATTTGTATGCCTTTGGGGATTTCTTAAAGTAACGTGTGATTCACTCTAGCAACTTCTATCTTATGTAAGTCTTAGATTGAGCCGTGACAGTTCTACCACCTGGACATCAGAACTAGTTCTCTGCTTTTGTTCTTGATGGGCATGCAGGTTTAGCTTCCAGTTTGAGGTGCTTTGGCCCTATGTGTATGTGTGTGTTGCTGGGCTGGGAGTGCAAGGTTGATTATTACTTTTCACGTAAACCTCAAAAGTTTTACTTCAGAATTTATTGGGTTTATATTCTCATATTTTAGAGAATATAAACACACAGTTCACTATCCTGAGTTACTGGATGTTAGTGTTAAATGAACCAGATAAATTCTGACAAGCTCAACATTTAAAAATCAGGTATTAGAGACAAGAACTTAAAGAATATGCTTAAATGTTGAAGGGAAAAAAGCAAACAAACCCAAATAATACCTACAAAACATATGTAAGTGCTCTGTAAAATACAATTTATTAATATACCGTACATATAACAGATAAAATGGCACTTTTTTGTGTTTTAAATCTTCAGAGGTGTGTTTGTCCCTGAAGGTTAGTCTATAAACAAATGGGGAGCTCTGGAATTGTGTTGGAGTAAGTGGGCTGTTTTGGAAAATCAGCACTTATCTTGACAGTCAGCTTTGGATCTAGCTGAGTATCCCAACTGAGCTGTCTGGTGAATATCCTTTGGAAAAAATGTAGTCAGTACTATCATATCTGATGAAAGTGTGTTGTTGGGGCAGAAAGAAAAGCCACAGCATCACAGATTTAGTTGTAGTTTCAAAAAAAAAAAAACCCACCACAATAGAAAAAATAGGAAACAGGCACAAATTCACGAGCCCAAAATTCTCTTCTGACACACATGCACTCAGCTTCTGAGTGGATCCCTGTATTTCTAATTAAACGGGCTTCTACTTATTCCTTTGCCGGAGGCATTTTTGTTTGATTAACAGAACAAAAGGTTAATCATATAAATTTGCCATCTCATAGCGTTCTGAAGCAGGAGAGAATAGGTGGCGGCTCCTTGTTCTCCCTGCTCGGATGCCATTCAGGTTTGCTATATGCAATGCAAACATGGAGCTTTCCCCTCAGGCCCCCGTGACATACTTTTCTGGAGGTATTCTTGGTAGAAGGTTGAACGTTCCTCATGTTGCAGTTGTCTTAGTGGAAGTCTGTAGATCACATAATGGATACGCGAGCTGGGCAGGAGATTGTCGTCTTTTCTCTGCCTCTGTAAGGGACCAAAGCAGATGTGCAAATCCCTGCCCCATTAGGAAGGAGCTCTAATTGCTCCTACCTCACGTGCATCTATGATTAAAACACAGAGCAACGGCGTTATTAATGAAATCATGGTGTACTTGGAAGCAGATGGATCAAAGTTTTTCTTAAACCATGTTAATAAGATCTTTTTTAATTCCTTGTCTGAATTTACCTGGTAATTATAAGTTAGCAACTATGATTCTATTGGACAGACTAGTAGTTATGATTTCCTTATCTCTTTGTTGTAAGGAATGGCTCACACTCGAAGCAGCAGACTTTCATCTCTGCAAATGACCTACATTTATGGTTACGCTTGCAATAAAATAAAAAAAATTGCAACTTTGAATAGACACACTGAGAGTATAAAACACAAGCCTAATTCTCCTCTATGACTTGTTTTAATTTGGGAGCTCTGAAATTCACTTAATCATTATGCACTCTTTGCATACGGGGGTGGGCCGGCTGAACTCTGTCTTTGGAGCCCTGGTGCGTGCGCATCATGTGGGGAATTGCTGACAGCACAAACACACCACAAGCTGCTCTGCTACCTGGCGTCCCCTGGCCCTCTCACGTCTACAGCACAGATGATGTGTCTCACCCGATGGGGAGAGTCTGTATGAGCTAGCGACTTGTTTCTTGTTTGAGCTTTATGAATAATTTTTCAGTTTCATTGCCATACTGAAAAGAAAATTAGTTGCTTGAGATTAGATGGAAAAGCCTTTTACAATGTTTGTTCTGGCAAAACAAAAAAGTTGTAATTGAATAAAACATTTGATCCCACGTAAAATTTTTGTATATTTTCCAGGAATTCTTAAACATTCCCTAGAAATAAATTTTGTGTGTTTTCTTAGCAAAACATCCTTTTCAGGTTCATACTTGGTATTTTTTAAAATACCAGATGCTTTAATGTATTTTCAATTTTTTTTTCCTACTAGAAAAAAATTTTGCAAATTCAGCATGAATGCAAAATCTGGCAACTGCCCTCTTCACACAAAATGTCTCCTGATTTTAGTTACTGTTTGTAGACATCTGCTTGGTCTGTAGGTTATGTCTAGGGGAAGGTGATGTTATGAAAGCTGTCTTGCTTCTCAGCTGCTTTTGTCAAAAATACGGAGGTTAACCTCTGCATAGATTGTGAGCTGAGGGATTTCCAGGAGTTGGGACAGATGGATTCTGGGGCTGGGGGGTGCTTTGTTTCGCTTTCTTGGGTTTTAGGAATATGTCTATGAATTGGTCATGCCTAACTGGATTCCCTGTATTCAGAGATTATCCGAGTGATGTCTCAAGCACTGTAAATTGCAGTTCCTCTGATAAGTCTTTTGCCTTACCTATCCCAACTGTTTAATCTCTGAACCCTTAGCTGTGTGGCCACTGATGGTCCATTTGTGACCACACCAGCTCTTCTACAATTGCTTGTAACTGGACGCAAAATATCTGCTAATCTTATGTGGATCTGACACTGCAGAAGTGAACAATTGAAAGGGTGCCCATAATCATATATATTTTCTGCCCCTAAACCGACAGTGAGTCCCATCAAACACCATTTTAGTATATAACTGAAAATGCTGTTCTGTGTGGTATGTAGGTTTACGTACCTCCTGCGTCAACAGGAAGAGTGCTGATGGTGGACCTAGAGAAAGTGGATAAAAACAGCTTTGTGGGCTTTTCTATCCCTCACCACTCCTCTATGTTGGGAGGATGCCATAGGGATAATACAATGAAAGTATGGAGATGTATTCAGGTAGCTTCTGTTTATACAAGGTGAAGATGCACATAAATCCACTAGCTGAATGATTCAGACCTGTCAAGTCTCATGCATTATGCACGGGACTTACTCAATTAGCCCCTACCACAGTGCCTATAACTCACGCACTTGTGAAGGTGGTGCCATGGCCTTTCTCCCACTCCATACCTTACGTGTCAGGCGCAGCTGCATGGCCTCCGCCGTACCTGCGGGCCATGCGGGCCTGCCTCCGGCTTAGGGACAGCCAGAGAGGCCACGGCGCTGTGCTGCCGCCAGAAAGCTCTGCTAATAGGCAAACCTTCCCTGGCCAGGACTGCGCCTGGCTCTTTGTTGTGTGGCCCAGGTGGCCGAGTTTCATGCACTGGATTAGAAAAAGTTGTGAGGTCAAAGCATTGGCAAAGACTTGGTTTTGTCAGGAAAGTTTAATCTATGAAATGAAGACAGAGGCTGTTACATCTGTTGTTTTAAATAAGTTGTAATAAACACAAAATAATTGCATTGCAATGCCATTAGTATACATAGGGCTAAAGCTAATTTTATCATCAACGTATAATTATCACATATAATTTAAGCTCATAGTATACATAGGGCTAAAGCTAATTTTATAATCAACGTATAAATTATCAGATATAATTTCAGCTCGGAGCTATTGTTTGCAGTAGTGCTCTGTTTCCACGACTGTATCCCCCTGTAATGTGTGAATCGGAAAGGTAGCGCGCGATGCCAAAGTCTGAACAAAATGCTCACCTCTCTGTTTTGATACTCTGGATTGTAAGCAATTTTCCTTTTCTGTTTCAGTAATTTAGAAGATCTGATAACTGAAAAAAAATAAGACAGCTTTATGTGAGTCATCAGGGCTGCCTCTTGGATTTTTTTTCCGTTGCTTTTTTATTTAGCATATGAACACTCCTCTGAGACAAGTTGCTTTACCGTGTTTTCCAAAAGATGCTGAACTGCAATGAGCTGTAGTCTCTCCCCCAACGCTTTCGTCCATGCGCGGTGTATTTAATTTTGACGACTTTGTGTCTCTGGCAGCGATGCACCTCCTGGGGCTGAACTGGCAGCTCCAGCCCGCCGACGGACACACCTTCAACAACGGGATGAGGCCGGGCTTGCCGGGCGCGGAGGACGTGGCGACGGTGCCATCTGGAGGCAGAGGTGAGGCTGCGGCTCCAGCCGCTCGGCGCTTCGGCTCTCCTGCAGTTTTATCGTATGTGTACTCGCACCGAGATGTACGCAAAACCTTTTTTGAAGGCTGTTTTTTCGCACCGCTGGTGTTTTCTGCATTCTGCTGCTGGTAGTTGTTTTGCCGGTTGGCTGCCCAGGTACGGCTGTTCTTACTCCATCCCTCTATACACAAAACCATGTAATTTCTAGAACCTCATCTACTAATGCAGAAGTGCTCCCTCAGATACTAACACAGAAGTGGTCGGTCAAAAAATACGTGTACGTTTTACTAGGTATGACATGTCCTGTTTCCATGCATAGCATAGAGGTCTCCATCCCTCTATACACAAAACCATGTAATTTCTAGAACCTCATCTACTAAGTGCTCAGTGCTCCCTCAGATACTAACACAGAAGCGAAAAAATACAAAATACGTGTACGTTTTACTAGGTATGACATGTCCTGTTATAGCATAGATGGCAGAAGTACGTTGTACTGCTTGGGAGAAGTCAAGAACTTTGGCTTCCAGCCAGGACCAAATTCCTGGGGTTTTTTCTTTCTCAGCTGTAATTCTAATAAAAAGCATCGAGGACAGCATAATTTGACCCATCATAAATAATCTGTCATGTGATATTAGTATGAGCAATGTAGGCAACAAATGGATTCTTCTTTTCCTAAAGAAAAACTGCTCCAGTGGAGGATGACAGGGGAATGAGAAGAATGAGGGAAAATCTAGAAACAGAAATACTTTCTTAAACTGAGAAAGTGTATAATAAAAATACAGAGAAATTACGTGTCATGAAAAGGATTTTAATCATTTAAATTTAATGCTTTTTACTGGTGACGTTCAGGTGTTTTCTTTGCTACATCGCGATAAGGCTTTCCCTGGTTATTACAAAAATTATGATAAGAAGACAGAACAGAACATTTCAATTAGTCAAAGCACCTCACAGCCCTTAGTGGACTGTGAAGGTGGGATGGGGTGACTGAAACAGAAGAGAGGTAAGAGCAGTTGCTATTGGCCAACAGAAGAGTTTTGTTCAGAGCTGAGCATCGTCTTGCTCTCGGGACCTGTGGCTCATGTTAAACTTGCTGATTGCCGTTTAGAAACAAATGCTAACACGCAGGATACTTGCATTGGAAGTATTGGAAAAAACGCATTTAAAATAGAGCTGGGAAAGGAAGCTGAGTTGGTTTTTGGTGTGCCAGATCATTTCATAGATTTGCTTCTGTTTTCAATAAATGGTGCTGCTGCACCTCAGCTTCTTCACGTTTTCCATGGAGGGACTAATTTTGGCCTCCTCCTTTTCATCAAATCCTACACCCTAGTGGTGGGAAAAAACTGTAGATTTTCAGACAGCGGTTTGTTGGCTTGGCTCTCATCTCCGACTGACTGTAGGTCAAACTGGACGAACAGCACATCCCTAAGTACAAGGCAGAATGTTTATATTACTGCTGAACTTCTTCCAGATTGTGCACAGGTGAGAGACCCTATGGTTTTAGGCAGGAACCTGAAGGGCTCAGGTCTGCAATTATGGTCACTTAGCAAACAACTGCAGTGTTTAACACGTTTCCAAATTCCCTCCCCTGCAGCTTTTTGTTGCCATCTCTGTGCAAATATAGGGCAGCAGGATTGTTGAATTGGAATGTGCTCAGCTGCCTGGGGCACTTCAGTGCAAATTCTGGCAGTTTATCCCAGCCCCACTCTAATTAGCTTTGCACATTTGAAGAGGCTGAGATGCCGGCTGTTTTGGGAGTGGTAGCCTCCTGTAGAGGAGACAAGGAGACAGAACTGCTAGTTGTGTCTTAAATTGCTGCAGTTAGCTTTCCTCAGAGCATGTTGGAAAAGTTTACTTGCTCTTCTGACATTTTGTAGAAGGTTGCTGAAATGTTGAAAATCTGGGGGAAGGGGGGACAACAATATTTAGGCATGTAATCTTCCACAGGGGAATAATATGAATGGCAGGTTTGGATGAACACAAGGAATATCTAAAAGACAAATTCTCATAGCAGGGAAGGGTGAAAAGTTTTTCTATCTCACCTTTCCTTTTATTGTGTCCAAGTTAATATTGCTATCCCAGCAGTTTTTAGGAAAGCCTCTGACAGCTTTTAACACAACAACACATTTCAGGGCTCAGGGCTCTGGCTGTAGAGTGACCTTTCTATAACTGACACAACTCAGGATGAAGCCATTCTTTTCAAAACATTGGTCTCCCAAAGAAACCTTTAACCCCTAGACTGAGAATGGCTACTTAAACGCAAGCTGTGCCTACTCAGCAAGCAAGGCATTTTAAAGTAGAGCAATTTGGAAGGAAAAAAAAATAGCAGATACTTCAATTTGATCTGCTTGTTCCTTATTAAGAGACTAAATTCTGGTATGAAATAATAAAACTGCAATTTAAGAGGAATGTAAATTACTTTATTACTGCATTTTCCTATCTGAATGAAAACAAAATTCACTATTAAGATAACGCAGTTGCAGGTTTTTTGTAATTACACACTACATCTCGCTGATACCGGGGATGTCTGAAAGAAGGAGGCAAGCGCAATGGGTAGAACAACCCTCAGTGCTGTTGTAGAACTGCAAGTGAAGTCCACCATGCTCTGACTGTAAACAAAGCACAAGATACTTTTTTTTTTTTTACTTTAGGCTCTAGAAGTTGTGCTAAACTAGGGATTTAGATTAAAAGACCAAAGTAAAGAAAAATTCCTTTCTTAATACAAATGATAAGGTAGTATCCCTTCATAGTACATAAAACCCAAAAAGTTGGCACTGCCATGGAATTGTGGAATTGCTACAGGGATGAGATAGATAATAATGACATTAAAAAAAAATTTCTGAGAGTGAAGCCCATTTGTTTGTTACAGTTGCATAAGGATAATATTAGAATTTTGATGTAATAAATCTAAATTAGGGGGAAAAGTGAAAAAAGAAAAAAAGCACATTTGGGAATAATTTCTTTTTCACAAAGAAGTGAATTAGATGACCTTATGGGTTTTTTTTTGTACCTAGATTCTGTTAATCTATGCCAAAAATATATTCTACATTTAAAATTATGTAGTGGGCTAGACACACATTTCCATAAAATATGTGACTATCTATGTGCTGTTTCCTTTCTAATTGGCAGAATATACTGTAAAAGACAACTTTAATCTTTTCAGAGAGCACCTAAGATAAACTACAATTTATGTGGAAATATCCAAACTAACACCAGCTGCAAATCCAAGTAAAGAATGCTTCAGTGTAGAGTTTTTTGTTTATGACATATTGTCTTTGGTGTGCTCACAAATTTAGCCGAATTTCTACTAATTCAAAATTGACTTAGTATTTTTTAATTTGATTATTTGCTATAGTAAGGTTCTATAAAGCTGAAAAACACAGTAAGAGATTGTGGTCTCTGATCCTAGAAACCCACATTTTAAAAGACACCAAAGATAATTATAGGCAAGGATTGTGGACCTGAAAGATCACTTTGATTACCATAAACATACTGACTAATTGGAAAAGGTAGATTTGAATGTGTGTTCTGATACTCGCATAATCCAGGGTTTGCATATCTTTGGACCAACCAGCTTGATCCAGGTTCGTGCTCAGTTTATAAGATATTTCACTAAGTTTACCACAGTATGTGGATTTCAAAAAGACAATTACAGTTAATTAAATGGTAAAGTATTGAAGTATCATGAAAAATACTTGTTTCCAGTTATCGAATTCAGCATTGTAAATATAATGGCAATAATGAAATGAAGAAAGTTAAATTTGCTGTTAAATTTGACACCATCTTACTTGCTTGAGGTGAGAGAGGGGAAAAACATAATTTTACTGATCTAGCAGAAATTTGCCTTGAATAGATATGGAAAGCTGAACTCAGCAACCATTGTGAAGCAGTATAGGTTGTTTTCAGCTCTCTCCAAATGATGTTGAGACCTCTGCCAGATGCTGCAGCTCCGAATCACATTTTGGTTTGCCCACAGAAACGATTATTTTCTAATAGTTAAGGTATTTTATTAGCAATGCAGCAGACAGGCCAACGTTAAAGGAATAACAAATTTATTAAATGGGAAGAGTTGCCACTCTTACATGTTGATGAGTTGGGGCTCAGATGCAAGTAGAATAGGCCCTGACTTGACTGCCTGAGACGCTGGTGCTACCCCCAACTATGTTCCTGCTGAAACCTAATCCTACTCATCGGACAGTATAAGGACTCCGTAACAACTGGAGGGAACTCGTCGTCATGTTGCAAAAGATAAAAAGATGAAAAACTCATACCTCATTAACAACGTAAACATGAATCTTTTGGTTTCTACTATTTCCTTTCAGACGCTTTGAAGCAGATGATCAAAATGTAATAACAATCAATGTATTTTAAATGTCACTTCCGTTACCTTCATTCAATTTAATCAAGACATGCCATCATTTTCCAGGTGGATTAATCTTATTAAGTAGTTATGTGGCTAATGTAACGTAGATCTTAATTAACACTTTAGCAAGCAGAAGTATTAATATGGACGCTATGAAGGCTTGCAGATATGGTCTTCTGAAAATGTACCAGGCTCTAGGGCTGCCTTAGCAGAAGCAAAGTATTTGACTAAGTTCAGTAGAACAGAAGAGGAGTTTTATTTTTGTCATTGTGTTGATGGTGATAGTATGAGTTGCTGTGTTTAAAGTTAGGTGAAGAAGAGTATTATATACCATCAGAGATGATTGTTATGGTGATGCAGAAATCCATGCTACTATGTATTTGTTCTTTGTGAAATGCAGTGAACTAACAGATCTTAATTTCATTTCAGCTATAATTTGCTTTTGATTCTGAAAACAATGCATCTTGTGAAGCCATGCCGACAAGAATGTGAAGATGTGCCCAAATTTTTAGGTGTATCAGGATATTAAGACATGTTTCTTAACTCCACCTACAGGGCCAGATTGTTTGACTGCAGCTGAGCCAGAGCAGTGGTCCTAAGCAGATGCTGTCCTTGCAGAATTTCTTTCCTTTCGCCACTATAGAAATATGGGATACTGATCAGCAAACCTGAGTTTTTTATTTTGTTTCAGAAGCTGTTTTACTGGACTCCTGAAGGCTCATACAAATTCAGAAGGTTCCTTCCTCCTCACTTCACAAAATAGAGCTCATTAGTACCTCAGCATCTTCAGCATAACTGAAGTTCAAGATGTGTCATAGCGGCTTCTCCAAACTCTCATTTCCTGGCTTTTTACTTTATTATAGCTGTGGGAATTTGTTTTGCATCAGCAGTCAATCTATTGTACACATTTCAAAGAGAATCTGTTTTCACTTGGGTCCTAGGGCACTTAGGTATTAGTAGTAGATATTGTGAAGCATAAGTTCGTATAGGAAGTGATCAGTGTGGTAATAGTGCATAGCGCTGATTTTTCCACTGAAGAAATTTGTATAGAAAAGACATTTTCTACTTTTTCGTCTGCCTTTCTGAAACAGTAAAAAATGTCTGGTCATATAAGTAGCAAATTTACCCGAGCAAAAAATCAAGCTATCACTGAAAACTGTAGTAATTCCCACGCATTCTTTTTTGGCAAAAAGTCAGTGGAGTGTATTTTTATAGTGAATGGTTTCCTTTACACAGCTGTACCATAAATTTCTTTGGAATTCCGAGTCATCTGTGAAAATCCCTAACTATGTAGCAAACAACAACAGAAAAATAAGTTAGATAAAAAGATAAGGAAAGCTATGTCTGCAGCAGTGATTTATAAGAAATGCAGAGGTACAGGAAGAGAAGTGAAAGAGAATTCTCTTTAACCAACACTGGTGATATTTATTCCTTGTACTTAATTTGAAATTGTCCAGATTATCTTGGTAGTTCATTATGGATCTGTTGGAATAGTTATTCTGCTAGGTATTTTTCAAGAGTGTTGTCAAGACACAATTTACAGTCATCACCTTTATAAAGGCACACAGTCAAAGCACTGGAGTTAATTGCTATTTAAATGTGATGTCTGTAGCGTGACACTGCTGGTAGCCAGATTTCATTTTTATTTTTTAATTTTAACTACAGTATGGGAGAGGAGCCTATAATAAATACTCAAGTATATCTGGTTTCAGTGTAGATACAGTTCTGCCTCCATAGCTGATGCTGCTTGACATCAGTTGAATTAAAGGCTGACCGGGCACGTCCTATCAGCTGCCACCTTGAAACTGACCTCCAGCTCGAAGATGAGGCCTGCTGACAAGTTAGCAGGGGGAGTTGCATTGCTGTTGTCATGTGTTGCCTATTTGCTAACTTCAAAGGCAAATATACTTGAGCGCTAAAACAGTCTTTTCAAATGTATATGCCAAAATAGTAATTCAACTGGGTAAATAACACAGCAGTTTAAATGAGTAAGTGTTATTTAGTTGATAAATATACGTTTGACTGAGCGATTGAAATGCCTCCCCTGGGTAAGATGAAGAAGTATGCTTTTAAAACTCTCTTTTGTAGATGTTTATAGAGAGGAAATCACAGAAAAAAAATCAAGTATCCGTGGCGTTATGAGATAAACAGATGAAACTCTAAAACAGTCACCCACAGCAGAGATAAGGATGTTGGGATTTATTTGTTCACAATAGTATGAGTTGTTTGGGTTAGTCTTTCTTCCCAGATTTGTCAGTTTGTCACATCTGTAACTTCACTTAAATGCAGTTGATGTTCTTTGAATGTGATCTGCAGCAGTCCACCAAAATGGAAAAGCTTCTAAAAATAGCTGAAGGGAGTAAGTCAGGTGGCAAGATACATTCTCTACATTAGGAGGTGAAGACCGAAGGGAGCTATAAAAAAAGTTTACTTTAAGAGTCTCTAGAGACAGAGTTCATAAGTGAAGCTGTTAGTGCAGAAAAAACCATTGCAAATATAAAGCTAGGATGATGTTCTGCTTTTCAGGTTTAAAAAAATAAACTTAAACCTATTCACTAATAAAAGAGGTTCAGTGGTCATATCTACTTTGCATTTCGTTTCTGTATTTCTAACTTGGGGAGGAAGGAACATGAAGAGGCCGATGTCGAGATACCTCCTGTAGTATTTTTATGTGACTGCTCTGCATTACTCATCTTCAAGGTGAGAATTTTTAATAGGTCATTGTTAATATTTCTGTTTTACAAGTCGTCATCTGAGAACATCAAGATCATGACCAACTCAGGTGCACTGGCTGTGTCAAAGCAAGGACTAGAACCAAGACGCTTTCACTAGTTTTGTGTCTCATACCAACAAGAGTAACTCAGCAGGAATTTATGAGAGTGTGATTCAATAATGCATAATCTTTAGAGCTCTGATAGCTTGCTAGGCTTAAAACTTTGTAAGTTGTTAGTTAAATTTGCAAATATAAAACTTATATTTTAGTACAACTTCAAGCATTTCTAAATTGTGTTATTTCAGCATTATAATGTAGAGCCATAAAAACAGGATCTCATGTATTAAATTCTTAAAAGCAAAAATAAGGATCCCTCTTGGCATGCCAGAGGTGAGGCAGCAGCTGTTTCTCACAGATATGGCACGGTCTGGATATAGAGCAGAGGCACGCCATACTACTGTCCTGGTTTCGGCTGGGATAGAGTTAATTTTCTTCCCAG
>NW_008796044.1:2613783-2626076 GCF_000699145.1 Aptenodytes forsteri | reverse complement strand
TTGTTGTTGTTGTTGTTATTATTATTATTATTAATTATTTTCCCTTCCTTTTCTGTCCTATTAAACTGTCTTTATCTCAACCCACAAATCTTACATTTTTTTCCCCGATTCTCTCCCCCATCCCACTGCGGGGAGGGGAGTGAGCAAACGGCTGCGTGGTGTTTAGCTGCCTGCCAGGTTAAACCACAAAAATACAGACTTGAAAATAAGGGGTCATCCATCTGTTCCATTCTTTGTTGTAGGTTAAGTATATCTTGATGACTTGTGATAGTTGGTCATCTAATGTGCTCTTAAAATCCTCTGCTGTGTTCAACCCCTACAGCTGTAACAGTTGTCTTCCTGGGTAGATTTTCCTGAGACACTGAAATCTTCCAGAAGGAATGGTTTGGACAACTAGAAACCAGATCATTTATGTTGTAGAGCAAAAAAATAGCATCTACGGGGAGATGCTTCCCAAGATAATGCCAAATTGAACTGAATCATTTCAGTATTAGGAACCTGAATCATGTCTCTAGGCTGATTGATAATTACAAAATCAATTGTCTCATCTGCTTTTTTCACGAATTTTTAAGCTAATAACTTCAAAATTTTCATGAGAAATATAAATGAATGGTCTTTTTCTAATAACTTTTTGTTGGGAAAGTTTGACATCCAGTATATACATCCAATATATTTGTTTGCCTGTGAGGTGCATGCTGAAGTAGTGTGAATGTAACTCTGGTTCTCTTGATAACTGGAATAGTCTCTTTTTAGCTTAATTGATGTATTTGAGGATTCTTGACTCCTGAAAAATGTCCTTCTCTATCCCTGCTGAAACCAGGACACCCAGATAGAAATAGAAAACAGAATTTTGGAAAACCAAGGGAGGCTAAGGCTGAATTCAACCAGAAATACTAAAACTGGAGCCTCCATAAGAATTAAATTTATTTGCAAAGCTACAATTCTAGGGAACATATACTCAGCAGACTTGGAAGCAATGTAATTAGCAAAAGTCATTGATGGTGGTGTTTTGGAGCTGCTTTAACAGCAATGAAACCATAATCTCCAACAGAGACTATGCTGGCCTTGCCATTTGCATGCTCAGTAAGCTTGCTGCACTGGATAAAAGTGAGGTACAATGGCTGAAGCCATTATATTCAGTATAATTTCTATTTGATGTAGGTGAAAAACACATGACTCAGTAATTTGTAAGGCAGATGTATGCATGAGGGCATTCTAACACCACGTCGCTTCTTAAAGTGTTCTGAGAAAGATTCATTTTTCTGAAACTTATTCTGTGGCATATGCTATTTATGTGTGTTAGTAGCCATTTCAGTACTTGATAGCCCTGATAGATATATGTTTTTATATATATATGTTATATATATGTTTATGACATGAGGTAAGTGACTATAAGCTGCTTATTTTTTAACTAATTGGAATATTAGATTTGTGCTGCTAATACAAGCCATATCTCTGAATGTACATGACCACTGCTCCACTGTAAAAAGTATAAAGTATTGCTTAAAAAGAAACTAAATGAGAAGCAGATTCCAACATGGGGGGGGGGGGACACTTCTGATTTCAAATAGATCTAAGCTCCAGATTCCCACCAATTTTACGTGTGGATTTCAGAAATAGTTTACACTTACTGACTTCAGTATTCTTTATGTCAAAGATTTCCACTAGCTTCCGTGGACTGGAGCAGCTTTATTGTAGGCATGAAATTAACCAAATTGAAAAAATATGTAATGCAGATAATTCATTGAGTATAAGGAGTCTGTGGACAGAGTCAGAATACTGGAAGAGGCACTGGTCTATTAATCTTCCTACCTTTATCACTTATACACCTTTTATCATCATCATAATAATAATGCCTACTGTAATATTTCCTGGAAATAGCTTTTGCTTTGACTGTTTCACGTTGACTATGGATATACTGATCCTGAAGAACAAGGTTCTTCAGAGTGTGTCGAGGAGTCTGTTCTCAGATTAGATACAGTTGATGTTCATTTAAGTATGCACTGTCTGCTTCTAAAGAAATAATTTACAGCACACTTTTTAAGAATGTTGAAAAAAAATTCATCATTTATTACCATAACTTGGAATTGTGAAGTGAAGTAAGTGTAATGTTGTACTCAAAGGAGATGAAGGAGCCCTCAGCCTTCGGCTGACTTCCCAGCTCTGCCAGTGATTTCAGTATAGCATTCAACAGGTGATTTTATGTGCTCTGTACCTGGTTTTCCTATCCATGTGGGTAAGGACTAATTTAAATTCTAGTGAGATGGTGCCTGACTTCATTGAGGTAGGAACTTTGAAATATCCTCTGTTGCAGTAATCCGTAAGAAAGGAAATCATGTAGTTTTTTTAAAACATTGTGTGTTTGAATCTGGTTGATATGTCTGTGTTCTTGGGCGGCTCTAAAGGCACATTGCTTGACATTCTCGGCCATTTTTCCTTTCTTTGCAGCCTGTCTTTGCAGCTTCTTCTCCTTTCTTTTTTTCTTAGTGCCGTGATGTTATTGTAGACCCACGAACATAGAGAATGAAAAAACAACCAAGTTGCCAAAAGCAGTTGGTATTCAGAGCGTTCTTTTACCATTTCAAAACACTGCTAACATAATATCTGTTTCATTATGTACAAGTGTATGTGCTACTAACATAGATAATTTGGAATCTATAATTGAAACCATGCTATAGCAGCTCTCTCAATTAAAGATAGTCAAGACAGAAAAGCTATTATGTACTTACCTGCTGGAATTTTATGTCATTCTGTGCCATCCTGTTACATTCATGCAGTGCTGGAATATATTTCAAAAGTAACTTGCCATTTATTGAAAATAGCATTACATCATGAAAAACACATGAAGTGAACATTGAGCTTTTAGCAAATACTGTCAGGTTGTATCAGAGGTATCACTACCATCCAGTGTGTATTAATAGTTATATTAATGAAACCTTCAAATTTCTGTGATTGTTAACAGATATTTTCTGTGGTTTTCTGGTCTTTATAGTGTCTGTTGTAATAATTTTAAAGTTGATTTATCACCATGTTGTTTGGGAATTTGGAACACAAAATCAAACATTGCTGTATACTGTAGCTTGAAAGAGCTAACTCTTCACGTGTCGCACTCCATGTTTAAAATAAGTGTAGCCTTAGAGCCATCCTGTTCGGCTGGGAACAGAAGGGATTTGCACCATGTTTTAAAGGTTGACTATTTCATGGGCTGGAAGCCAGAGCACTCAACCAGAAACGTCTTGTATCTTGTCTTCAATGACGCATGCTGAAGAACCATCAAATGATGGGTTTTAACTAACCACAGCATGAGGGAGAAAGACCTGTGTATAGTCCCTGCTTCAGGCAGAGAGAACTTAAAAGGCAGCACATTGAGTTGTACTAACTTTCTTTCAAGAGGGAGAAGATGCATGTTAGAGTACAGACACTGTCCTCTAAATCCTTTTCTGTGCATTTCATTTCTTCCGTCAACTCTCTTGTCTATGACCTGGAGTTTATTGGACTACTTTACTATATAAAACAACGGTAAGAAAAATTTGCAATCAGTTCATTTAGATTGAAGTTACCCTTCAGTTCGCCTTTCTGATAATTTTTTTATATCCTGGTTGCATACAAGATGAAGCTGAAAAGAGCACAGGGAGATTCGTACGTGCTCAATTGACTGTCTACTGTTACTATATTTGATCAGTAAAAAGCAATCGCAGAATTCAAGGGTTGGAAGGATTAGAAGATTGCAGATGCTCCACAGAAAAAGGTTCACAGCCTTCTTACTTCAAATATAGGGGCCAAATTCTTACATAGCGATTGAAACAGCAGGCAAATTGCATCAGAATAAGAAAGGAAAGTTACAGTTGGATTTAAAAGGCAGCATTGCCACAGATGTTCATCTTGAATGAATAAAAATACCTGTATTAAAAGCAGTTATCTCATTTGATTTATATTTGCTTTGATTTTACAGGACCATGGGTCACTAGGAATAGCAGCATAGATAGCGGAGAAACAGAAGTTGGCCGCAGGGTCACCCAGGAAGTGCCCCCTGGAGTTTTTTGGCGGGCGCCGATCCATATCAGCCAGCCACAGTTCGTGAAGTTCAACATATCCTTAGGGAAGGATGCTCTTTTTGGTGTTTATATAAGAAGAGGACTCCCACCATCACATGCCCAGGTACTTTATCAATGTATTCGTTGGCTTTAAATGTCAAAATGCAAAAGTCTAGAGCATCTATGTTAGATTTATGTTGGAGCTTATGGAGCTCAAGTTTAGGGATTCTGTGCAGTATCCTGGGAATTACTTAATTTGTGATATTTGACTGAACACTCTGATCTTAAGATTTCTAGGTTATTGCGTACCTCAACAGTACATTGATAAAAGCATTAATCAATGATGATCATCTTGCCATTCAGGTTTTTAAAATAACTTGCAGTTTTGTCACTCAAGGTTTTGAGACAATAAAAACCTCTGACAAAAGCTTGGCCCCGATTGGGATAAACCTATCCAGTAATACACCAGTCAAAAATGATGAGTGATGATGGTCAAACTCACAGCACCAAAGCACTGTATACAGTTGGAATGCATGCACAGCTAGACGTGTTAACATATAATTTTCTATCTTCACAGAAGTTTTAATCTCCACAGGCCGTTGGAATGGCATTGCTGGGGTATGCAACAGGCTTTGGCACCACTGCTACCTGGCCATATTAGCGACCATAATGTAGTGGCCATGTGTTTGAGAGCTTTAATTTTACTACTTTCCCTCAAGGACGGTATTTAGGTATAATATCTGACTCAGACATGGGGCAAGTCTTGCAGTTGGGAAACCCAATTCTTCTTGATTTCTAACCAGCCTCAGAGATGAAAACTCAGTAACGCGACATTTTTACAGTGGCCCTGTAGTACAGAGCTAAGGGCTGTAGGTAAAGATAGTTTTAAAGTTAGTGAGACCAAACTTAAGTATCTTTTTTTCTTCTAGGTTGGGCAGTGGGTGTTTTAGTTTCTTTGCTATGAGAAGATATAGCCATATTTTCTGTTAAAGAGAGAAATTTTTTTATTATATTGAAAACTCATTAATGTGAATTGAAGGATTCCCATTTACTTAGGTTAGAACTGTAATGAGAAATAATTGCAGTTACACATACTGAAAGGAAAGAGCCTCCATTCTTCACAGAGCAAGGGAAGCAGAAATAGCAACCAGCTTTTGGAAAGGACCCCTTCCTTCATGCATATCTTTGCTGCTAAAGATCAGTTCTTCATTCAGAAATTATCACCTAAACTTAAAATGCTATATTTAGTATATGATTTCCAAAAAGCAAACGTAGAACTCCGTGATCCCTTTTGGGAAAGCCCTATTTAACATTTCTAGATGCCTTGCCCTGATTTGCAAAGAACTACTACTACTTTTTTTTTTTCATTTGGCAAAGCAGACTGCAATTACATAGATGGTTGAAATGCATGATCTGAGCTAAAAGTCCAGAGGCTTTAACATAATTGCATTGCTACATATTGCCTGCAAGGAGATATCAACCCTAAGTGAAGTGTGTCCATGTGCATGCACAAACTCGTGCTACAAATAGTGAACCAATTAATTTTCTGGGGAAAACTACACTTATATCAACTGAATTTTGGATCTGCTTCCCAATGTGAGGCAAATTTATAGAACTATCCTGCATGGCCTCCTGTTCCTTGGTGTTTATTATTGCCTGTAGTCTGAATTGAGAATGAAAATCTTTAAACCGAGTTGGGAGGAAAGTAGATGAGGAGGAAAGTTGAGTAGATGAGGCACTTAGGGACATGGTTTAGTGGACATGGTGGTGTTGGGTCGACGGTTGGACTCGATGATCTTAGAGGTCTTTTCCAACCTCAATGATTCTATGATTCTATGAAAGGAGAAAAGAGGTTTACATAGGTTTATGACTGTTCCTTGGTGTTTATTATTGCCTGTAGTCTGAATTGAGAACGAAAATCTTTAAACCGAGTTGGGAGGAAAGGAGAAAAGAGGTTTACATGGGTTTATGACCTCTACTTCTAAGAATTTGCTAACAAGGAGCTTTGACTATCCACACTCCATCAACTTCCTGTAGTATGCTGTTTTAAAATGTTCTGTGAGTTATTGAATGGATATATCCAACTGGTAAAGAAATAGGGATCAGCAGTCCACAACCCAAGGAGGGGAGGGCAAGTGGTCAGTTTTCCTTGTAGCTAGAGGTTAGCATACAGCATCCTGAAGTTCTGTACAAAGACTAGATAAATTGGGGAAATCGTAGAGGGCTGTTGACTAATTTTCAGCCGTTGCCAGACATCCGTGCAACACAGAAGATATCCACAGAGAATACATTCCAGGGTGGGAGCCTCTCTTAAGAATGTTTTGATTTTGGCTGTAATGCTTCAATATGTTGTCTTGAGGGAGAAATTATGTCTATGGATCTTTTACTGTTGCAATGAGGTAATGGCATAATTCATTGAGCATGTTTCATTTAATTCAGAATTTTGGCGCTCACTTCCCCTATCATTCCACCATGAAAAAACCAGCAGTTTAGTTGAGGAAAACAAACAAAAGTATAAATCATGAAGTGAAAATGGCTTAGGGCAACCAAAGCTCCTAAGCAATCATCAAGGTTTGCTAAAAATACAAGCTAATTATAATTGTCTGACTAAGACATGATGGAGGTATGCCTGTACCTTTTACAAGAAATCCAGCTGGATGTAACTGGTAGTACAAAATATTTTTTTAATTCAAGCTGAACTTTAATTTCTGTTGCACTGTGATCGAATGTATTTGTTCTAGATGTCATTATGATCCTCTCATCTGAGAAGGCTATTCTCTATCTAAGAAGGCTTTGCCTGAGAAGGCAAAGTTTCTCTTCTTTTTTTCACTTTACCTTACATGGATAGGATATAAATTTTGTGACCTTCCTGTTAAACTAAATAATGAGAAATATCAACTGTTTCCTACTTAGCTGGATTTCTCCTCAGAGAACCTGTTTTCCAGTCTTCAGAGGAAGCAATTCCAACCCTCTTCCATAACTGGAGTTAAGGAAATCCATCAGTATAGTCTGCAGAATTACTTTCCCCTATTCATGCAGGGTTCTGGTGCTTGTCAACAGGGTGGTACAGCAGAAGATTGCTTGGCATTTTTGCCCAGCAATCAAAATTCAGCCAAGCTGCTACCAAAAGAAATGATTTTAGAAAAAGAAAGGCAAGCTGTTACAGACCTGAGTTAGTGAAAAGAAGCCTTGTTCTGACAGAAAGGAGCAGAATGGTTTTGTATTAATGAAAATAGTCTGAAGTTGACACCAGACGATATTTTAAAATTGAAATTTAAAATCCTTGTTTCTGCAGGTTAGGGACATGAGCTGTAAAGCAGTGAACAACTACACTTGACAGTTCATCACTGATCAGTGCTGATATGTCAAGCCAAGTAAAATCCTTTGTGGGAGCAAGTCAATAATCAGCAAATTAGGTACATGATTAACCTGAGACAACAAGATGCAGTTCCTGTCTGAGAGCCCTGCTGAGATTTAACCTTCTCAGTATTACTGTTTAGCAAATATTCCAAATGCCTGGTTTAGTCAGTCAAACTTATGTAGCTGTAAACTCGTCTAGAAGCAGCCTTGTGTGCCATGTGCATAGGGAATGGAGCTCTAGAGGAGAGGTAAAAATGCAGTTTTGAGCGGCAAGCAGACTAGAAACAGGAATGCATTGCTTTCAAGCAAAATTCTTCCAACCTGTGTAGTACTACATAGAAATAACAAAATACACATTGCAGGCTTGAATGATCAATAGGAAATTAGTAGAAGATAGTCATATTAATAAAATTGATAATGTAAAGAAAATGAACTGTAAATGTCAAATAATGCATGAAGTGACTCTACAGAGATTACAGCAATTATGATGTTACTACACGTTGGTAGATCATTCCAAATGATGCATGAAATAAGGTAACCTTATAGAAACATCACTGTAATGTCTGGAGAAGGCAGTGCATGGAGTTGTGTTGTTTTCATTTCCAGCAGTGTTTTATACTTACAATTTTTTTATGTCAAAATGAAAACTGTTTTCATTTACAGTGGGAAATGGCTTTATTTGAAGCAACTTGAATAGCTGGGCAGCTTCAGTGTTACCGTGTTTTTAGCCAGTGCTCAAACACATTTAGGTGCTCTGACCACCTTGAAGTTATCTGGTGGCAACTGTGCTGTTATTACTGAATGCTGTGCTGCATTGTACTGGTTGTGTTGTGTCACGTTCAAAGGTTGAAACAAATCAGTTGGCTGTCACTGTGGGTATCAGATGTTTCATGGGTGTATTTTAATGAATAATTACCAACTGGATTTTATGAAGAGCTAATTTTAAAGCACTTTGTAAACAAGTTTCCCTGATATATGTTTTCTTGGGTGCTTAGGTCTTACCAGCACTTTGGCATAAAGACGAATGCTAGCCACAACGCCAAACGTGTCCCCCCCCGATTTGAATGTGCATCCGTTCTTAAGACAAGAGCTCTAAGAAATCTTTCTTTTCAATTCCTAATTTCAAACACTGTTAGGGATTTTGTGGAGGCATGCAAATAGTTTCAAGTCCAAGAAAAAACCAAAGATTATGCAGGCTCTCTGCATTTTCAGTCTTGACCCCTGCAAGCTCACTTTGCTTCGCCGTGCTTTCACAGCTAGTTCACTCCTTGTATGCGACTGGGCTCAGTCGATCTGTGCTATATGGGTGCATTGTGCAGTGTGGTCACTACCTTATATGTGAAGTTCCAAAACATGTTCCCCATGTCTCCCCATGGTTACTGGAAAAAGAAAGTCCTTATTAGCCTATGAATAAAATGCATCAGAGGAGGACAGAAAGCACTGAATGGGGAAATTATAAAAACAAATCACCCAGAAAGAACTCAGTGTGAGATTTAGGGTTGTAAATAAAAGTATGCAGTAGGGTTTTGGTATGCTGTGTAGTAAAAATAAAAATACTCACTGAGAATGTGAATTTGGAATTTGTTTAGAGAAGTAGGCTGGCAAGTCACTTGCTTATATGGAACTTTAATCATAGTAAGTACTCCCCCCTGCAAAATTGAACTCTGAAGATGTAGTCATTTGGGATTTCTGGTACATTTTGTTTCTGAGCAGTTTTTGCCATTTTTGTGTGACTTTCGGTATGAAGCCGTGAAATATAAAGGATCATAAAAAAAAAAAAGTCAGTGAAACTTCCAAATTACTTCAGAGATTTAGTTTGGTTTGACAGATCCATTCCCTAATTCATGTGATTTAGTTGTCTCTTCCTTAGCAGTTGTGTGTGTTAGATTAAAAATTCCACAGTTGCTTTTTAATGATCATGAAAGTACTTTCATTCTTTTCCTAGATGGGTCTTTTAATCTATGCGTATTTGTCAATAAATAGCTTTAAAGCAAGAGTGATATCTTCAGCACAACATTATATAAAAGTAATTAATCACCCAAGTGTGGTAAATCAGAAAATCAACTGGGCCACAAGAAGCAAAACGATGATTCAGCCAACCACGTGAAGAAATCTTATCTGGTTATGAATTCACGGTACTGTCTTGGTGACCCTTCAGTCAGGGATTTTAGATTTTGGGGTACATATACCTAGTACTTGCTGACACATTAAGATTTATACACCGGGGGAACCACCAGCAGATACATTATCGTCCTTCTTTTTTCCCTCAGTCCTGAGGAATCCAAAGAGGGATAAAAATGTATTGTTATATTCTGTATCAGTTTGCACCGGTACTTCACCATTCATAAAGTTATTCAGGTTTAGTCATTTTGCTTTTGCCTGAGCATGCAATAGTTCTTCATAGTCGGATTAAAGAGGGGCAATACCAGTCTTAACTTTACCAAAAGTTAAAATTGTAGCCTTATAGGGAGTCATGCCAAGGCACCTGCTCTCACTAGGTCACACCCCACCATTGTGAAAAGAGTTTCTGCAGCTAAAACTACTTCAAGCAGTTTCAGCCTGAATACTCTTCCCCTTCGATCTTGCCAACTGCTGAGCCTTCTCTGCTATATGAGGTAGAATCAGCATCAAACAGAGGGGAGGCAGAGGAACCTGCCAGCACAAGCAGAGATGAACAGCATGTTGCCAGTGAGAAATGTCAGCTTTTATTGCTACTTCCTTAGTTGACCCTTTGCGAACGATTGTTCAAAATTTCTTTTTCCCAAGATGTTGCCCGAGTAATAACATTTCCCAAGGAGGTGATGAGTCTGTCCTTAACCTCTGACTGTTAGACGATAGGTTTTAGCAATATTTCCAAATGTCATTGATTTAAGAGAGAGATATATGTGTGTTTGGCACCTCTGATACTCTGAAAGTTACTGACATGCCAGAATTTTCTAAATCTCTGGCGTGCGTTGGCTTAAACGTACTAATTTACCTGATTTTCCTTCTCCTGCAAAAATCTGAAAAAAGGCTCAAGTGGATGGCAATCTGATATTAACAGTTTGGTGAAACGTTTTATTCCACTTCTCCTGCTCTTTCCCGTGATTAAAGGCATAGGAAAGAGTGAATAATGCACTTACTGTGACAATAGCTTTCAACATTAGTAGACCTGGGCTCAAATTCCTACCCTGCCATGGATTTCCTTTGTGGCTGCATATTGGTGTCATACCTTCCTGTTAAACACGTGGAACTAATAGTACTTCCATGTTTTCCCTTTGTTGTAAGGCTAAGTGTATCGAGGACTCTATATAGCTCATATATAACTGGTACAAAATCTCAAATAGAAAGGTCAGCTTTTATACTCCAGTTTTAGTTAGATGTGTAGCATGGCACTAAAGTGTTACATCAGTCCATCTGTCTGTCTCTTCTACTAGAAGGGAGAATCTTCATTATTTTATCGCATATTGTGTATTATTTGCTAGAACTCACCATTAATGAGCGGAATACCATGTACAAGTCAGCCCTCTCTGGATGTTGGGTCTGTTTAGGATGTTTTCTGTTTAAACTGAAAGCAAGTGAAGGTGTATGTTTTCTCAGAGCTGTCACAAGCACAGGCTGTATGTGCTAGAGATAACGGAGGGAAATGCAATGAAACTACTGGCAAGCAAGCACATACTATTACTGTATTTTATTGAACATACACGTCTTTCTTTAGACATGTCTATCTCTATCTACTCCTACATAGATGAATGTGTCTAAAACAAGATGTGTTTTCATAGGGGACTTGTTATACAACTATCAAAAGATTAGATCTATTGTTTTTGTTGTTTCTTAAGGGCTTCCCTTAGATAGGGACTATGAGAGCTAGTAGGTTGAGCATAGCATCAGCCTGAGAGCTCCAGAATCACAGACATTAAAAACAGAAAAAAACCCTATTAGGACAGCTAGTCCAGCTGCTTTGTTATGCAGAGTTATTCCCTGTTGTAGATTAACCAATATTTCTTCCAATCCTGTTTAATTGTGTGATGCAGTCGCATCTCCATTGGGAGGCTTTTACTGAGCTTAATAGATGGGAAGCTTATCTGACATTCATCTTGAATTTCTTTCTTTCTTTTTTTAGTTTCATGCCATTAATGGTGCCATCCCTCTTATACTGTAAATAATCACTTGCTCTGTTTGATCCCTTTTCCAAAGATTAATGTAATATTCTACCTTACTTGGAAACCATCCAACCAGAAATTCTCAGTTTTCCTTAATATAAGTTCAATACCTTCAGCCACTTGATTTGTTATTCCTTTCCATGCTCCCTCTGGTTTTTGTATCCAACTTCCCCCTGATTGTTCCACATACAAACTCAGGTAAGCAACTCTTACTCTGTGATGTAAAACTTGTACAGCATATTTTTATGGGGTGCTGAGTTACCTAACATTAGACAAACGCATTGCCTGTGTGTGCTGTTCCGGTTTGTTTTCACATTCTGGGGGCTTCCATTCAATATGTCTGGAGCTATATCTGAGGCTTCTGTTCCTCTTGCAGCAAGAATTTATTGTAGGTGATGGCTTAGAAAAGGGTGTGTCTCTCAGAGGTCAAAGGTTTCCAGCTTTGAAAGGTGTGTAGGAACCTAAAATTTGATGGGTCAAATCATTGATTTCAACTTCTTTCTCAAAACTCAGCCTGTCAGGAAATACCGTTTGTACATTTTTTTTAATCACCTATGCAGAGCAAAGATGCATAATTCTATGTCACTGTTTAAGAAAGGATGAGAGTCGCAGAATCTCTGTGTGTTCCATGGTCAACTAGTAAATATTAGTTTCACATTGACATATCTTCCAGAAATACCATTTTATGACAAGGTAGAAGAGAAAATATAGTGTCAGATTTTGAGCTGAAATATCATTCTGTATTCAGGTCTGTTTG
>NW_008796044.1:2576040-2613492 GCF_000699145.1 Aptenodytes forsteri | reverse complement strand
TTTTTTTTTTTTTTTTCCTTTTTTTCCTGTTTTTTACCCTGCAGTATGATTTCATGGAACGCTTGGATGGGAAAGAGAAATGGAGTGTGGTGGAGTCCCCACGGGAACGTCGAAGCATTCAGACCCTTGTTCAGAATGAGGCTGTGTTTGTCCAGTACTTGGATGTGGGTTTGTGGCACCTGGCATTTTACAATGATGGCAAGGACAAAGAAGTGGTCTCTTTCAGTACGGTTATTTTGGGTAGGTATCTCCACAAGCTGAGCATTTTCCCTCTCTGCTTACACCTTCCCTTACTTAAAGTCATAATACTTTCTTGCAGTCTTCAGTATTCGGCCTGTTTATCCTTATGCTATGTTGTGCATTTTTGTTTCTCAACACTGCTCTGTCAAAAGGTCTGTAATGGGGTGCTGATTTTAATTTGCTGATTTCTCTTTTAAGATTTTTAGCATTCCCATAGACCTTGAGTTTAGTTCTGGAAAACAAAACTCCGATAAGTTCAGTCTGGGTTGAAGCATTCCCCAGTTAATATTCCTCTCCCTTATCTTTGTCATTTTTATACTTCTTATTTGCTTCTCCTGATAAGCCTCTTTACACCCAGGCGGAGTAGTATCCAACAGAGGAGAGCTGTTTAATCTTAATAGAAAGACAGTACAAGAAACTGACACCTGCGAATGAGGTTATTGTTTGCAGTCACCCCAGAGATTAATTGAGTCAGTTAATTAGCCATATGCCGTCTTACAGCTTACTACTCACCTAATAGTGGGTCATCTCCTCAACATGGTGGAATCAAGAGCAGAACAACATCCAGCCTATGATCTGAGAAGCTTTCAGTTTTGTTAGAATAGGGTTCCATTTAGTTGAAAATCAAACTGGGTCTAAATTCTCCAAGCTTTATCAGAAGATTTGTTGAATTTGAAGCACTTGATGAACTTTGCTGCATATCTTGTCACACTGGCATAAAAAATTCTGATAGTCTGTGTGCTATTCCATCCTGGCTGGTGAAGTGTTAAATGGCACTATATTGTATAAATCTGTAATTCCTATTAGTTTAGGGAAAGAGAAACTGCAAAAAGTCCAAGTGAGTTTTTAAGCTTGATGAAAAATAGTTGGAGGTCTTTTCCAGTCTTGCCTGATTAATGATATGAAGCTTAATTTTTTCCTTTTACACCAGTATAAAATTCAGTTTGTTGGATTAAGTCCCAAAGGGTGTAGGGGGATAGCCAATACTGTTTCATTAAGTATGAATATCATTGTTTCTGTTAACCTCAATTAAGGTGAAAAAATGATTTTTCTTCCATAGCTCATATGTGGTTTTGTAAGAGTTACTAGGTGCTATGCATGTTGATATATATATTTGCATATTTGCCCATAGAAGGCTTTTTCTGTTTCTCCAAAAACAAGAACATTTGTGCTTATATCTTGTTATGCCCCTATTGTGCTTAGAAAACCTTCAGATATGATAAGCTGTCCTTAAAAGAGTTGCCTGGTCTAGGCTACAGCTTTCAAGAGCATCAAAGGTCTAACAGTCAGGTAGACTACTTGATAGTGCAATAATAGTAATTGGACTGAAATGTAGAGAAAAGTATAGTGTTTTATCCAGTTCAGAGGTGGTTCTACACACACCTAGTAATCAAATGTTTCATAATCAAAGGATCTGAGACAGCTGAAAGTTTCTCTGATGTGGAAGAGGAGAAAGAATAACAGAAATGTTGTTAACTCCCAGACAATACTAAATTTACCATGATTTTGAATACATAGAAAATGCTTTTGTGTGCCCTGAAGCAAAATAATGAGTAAATCTATAGACAAGCTTCTTCATGAGACAAGCTGATATCTTTGAGCATTACGTTTCAATTTTTCTTTTCATTGTTTACATGAATCATTTCAAGAGGCCAAGCTAATGACATCTCTTTGAAAATTTTCTTAGGGTTTTTCACACACCTAGTAATCAAATGTTTCATAATCAAAGGATCTGAGACAGCTGAAAGTTTCTCTGATGTGGAAGAGGAGAAAGAATAACAGAAATGTTGTTAACTCCCAGACAATACTAAATTTACCATGATTTTGAATACATAGAAAATGCTTTTGTGTGCCCTGAAGCAAAATAATGAGTAAATCTATAGACAAGCTTCTTCATGAGACAAGCTGATATCTTTGAGCATTACGTTTCAATTTTTCTTTTCATTGTTTACATGAATCATTTCAAGAGGCCAAGCTAATGACATCTCTTTGAAAATTTTCTTTAGGGTTTTTTTATTTAGTGGCCTGCAACTGTGAAATTAGATTTAAAGTTGTGCTTGAATCTTTTTCCTCTTTTCAGTTTAATTTGACAGAAAAACACTCTGTATGGTTCTGCTAGTTCCAAATCCAAAATTCATTTTCTGTATTGTACAGCTGCTATTTGTTTGGTGTCTGGAACTGACAGAGCCATTTAGTTTGGGACCACAGGTCGCACAACAACAGGGAGTAGTAGTGAAGAGTAACAACATTCCAATTAGATTTTTGTTCCAATAATTCAGTGTTGAAAATATGATCCACTGAAATCCAACACCTTTCAAATGAAAGTGATTTTAACAATTAATTTCAAAATTGGAATTTTATTTCTAGGTTGTTATTATGCAAAGTACTGTATATATTATCCAAATAATAGCAGAAATTGTGGAAAATAAATATTTTGGTAAAATGAAATTTTATCATCAGTCAGGTGTGCTTACTCTTCTCAGATTATTGAAGTCATCAACACTTCAGTCGGTCACTTAAGCTCTGGTGTTAAACCTTGTCCTCTGTTTTTACAGACCTCTTCTTCATCCTCTTGCATAGCTACTTGCACCATTTTTATTAATTTTTTTTAGGATAAAGAATATTTGCTGGAGCAAAAGAGCTCCTCTTTCTCACGTTCAGCAGACATTTCTGTCAGCTTAATTAATGAGGCTTTAAATGTCTAGAAAGAAAAGAAGATACAGTCCTTGGGATAATCAGTTTCCCATGGAAAAGTGGTTGTGCAAGATCAAAGTCTCATTGCAAAAGGGAGATTGTTGATTTTCCTGATGAAGCATTATGCTTGCTACATAATATGAATTCACACATAGCTGTAGAGGTCTTGAGAGGCAGTCCTGTCTACCTGTTTGAACAGAGGACTTGAGCACTATCAGAAGACTTTGAGTTCTAATAGTGCTCAAAGACTTAATATGTGACTTTAGTATCTCACTAGATCTCTGCACTTACGCTACCATGAAACTTGGTACCTTTCTGCTTCACCTGAGCTTTGCGGTGTTAATATTATTAGGGATTGTTCTTCTAAGTACTGAACACAAAATAAACTGAAGAAAAATTAAGCAAAGAATTTGTAGCCTAAATAGGAACCAACTAATGTGCCTGTGATGCTTGTGTTTCAGATTCAGTGCAAGACTGCCCACGTAATTGTCATGGGAATGGCGAGTGTGTGTCCGGTGTCTGCCACTGTTTTCCAGGATTTCATGGAGCAGATTGTGCTAAAGGTATCATTTTCCCTATGTTTACAAATAACCACAGTGTGTGTTTGTGATGTATGGATTTACAGTGCCTGCTAGTTAGCATGGCTCCAAGCTAGATTCAAATAGATCAATATGCACTTTTTTCTTAGATCTCTTAGTTAAATATGATCAGGTGGAAGTGTTGCTACATTGCTGATGAGCTTGCATAACTACAACTTTTTTTGTGTCAAAGGTAGTAGGCAGAAATGGCAGAACAGATTTATTTTCTGTGAAAGTGGATGAATTATCATCAGTGCTTTCTGATAATCATTAATTGGTCTGCAACAGAAGACTGATTATCATCATTGATAGCATGTAATGTATATTCTGGCTGAGCCTTACTTCTAGTTCATAGCATCTTTCTGGCTTACACAATTACTCTTTGACCAAAGGCAGTTCACCTTTTTTAGGAAAATAAGTAGGACTTGATAAAGTCTTAAAATAAACTTTTTCTTAAGTGTCAATTGTAAATTTTAACGACTAAAACTGGAAGATGCATGATAATCAAGGACTAAACAGAAATCTAAAAGACAACTATGGATTGGCAGTATGTGTTTACTGTTTTTCTGAGAGTTTGGGATAGCTGTCGTAGTGAAAAGATGCATAAAGGAGGGCCTCTTTAGTTTATACAGCTAGTAGCACATATGTTGTCTAAATCAATGGCTTGGTTCTATTCCCTGCTGTTCCTGAGCACAGTCACAACATTTTACAGTTTGATTCCTCCTTAGTTTGTGTGAGATTTAGGCACACTATCAATATCGTGTGCCTACCATTGTTTTCCACAGGGATAGGGTTGTTAGTGTTCAAAGGGGGAAAGCCTGGTGTTTGCAAGCTTTTTGAAATGCCTTGAAGGATCTTAGAAATGTGCTCATTTCTTCTTAGACTCATGATCCAGTCCTGAGGACAGTTTGTTGTGCCCCACCTCTTTCACTGGTGTAGCAGGGTGGCATCCAGCATACCCGTGCGTGTCTATGAAATACTCCTTGAATAGCTGTTATAGCCATACTGGAGAGAGTCCTTTCCATTTTGTGTCTCTGTATTTGGCTCTTAGAGGTGCCCCAGTACAAAAAAAAAAAAAAAAAAGACCCCAAGGGCCTCGGAAAGCTAATGCTGTTATTTCAGTGCTCATTCAGTACCCATTTTAAAGAACGCTTCAAATACAGCGTGCATGTTGCTTGATTACCTGAGAAATTAAGACACTTGGCAAATATATAGAGGATATATTACAAAGTAAATGGTGTGATAACGTGCGCTATAAATACACACTGCCAGCTCTATGCATTTCTGTGGTGTTAACCTGTATGCATGCAGTGACCGTGTCCTTCACTGCCACTCTTCACACATACATGGCCATTAAATCACGTCATTTGCATTTTGAGTTGTGGAGCAATCCTGCATTGTGTACGGAACCTCTGTGTAACACTGTATTCTATGTTAATGCTAGAAAGTACTTCATTCAGGCTATGTCAGATAAATAGCTTTTTTATAGGGTACTTGTCAAACTGTATCTATCAGGCTTCTCCTACCCCTCAGTACATTCCCTCTGCTTCCTGCTTTGTCCTTTCTGTGTTGTCTCTTTCCCCTCAAAAGTGGAAATGGTTTCTTGGAAGCTTCTTTCAACTCCTTTACTGTTTTCTTGTCAGACATCATGGTATTTCTAAAGAACAAAGCAGCTTGAAAAACTACATAAAATGACAAAATGGGTGTGTTGACAGAATTCTTATGTTTCTGTGCAAGCACATAGCTGCACATCTTTATACTATGAGACATACCCAGAAATGTGCGGCTGAGTTAGGGTGTAAGGGCTGTATGCCTCACCCATTTCACAGGCACTGTCATGCCTGTTCTCATGTCCACAGATTTTTCTGCTTACTTGAATGCTGATTACATGTGAGAGCAGTTTCAGAAGACAGAAATCAAAATTGGGATTGTATGCCTGGTAAAACACAGTAAAACAAGATAGAGAATTCAATCTTTTCCAGCATGTAATATCTATGGACACATGTTTAATATACATTTACCGTAATGTTAAATTCAAAGCTGTCACAAGTATGGAAGGATAATGATTTTCTTTCCATCTGATTTTTTTAATTATTATTTCCCTAGCAACACATCTTTCAGTGTCTCAGTTCTCCACTGTAAAATAATTTGAGGCAAGACTTAAATAGAGAAATGTGGAGAAAATGTGAACAAGCTCCTCAGATGGCTTTTAGAACTTGATTCATGCCATAACACCGCAGTCTAAGAGCTTCACATTGGGTGAAACCCAACTTTGATACATATGAAGCATGAAGTATAAAGATACCAGTGAATCCTCGGTTTCAGGGCTGAAACTCCGTTACTTTACTCCATCCATGTAGTTCTAAAAGATAAAAATGAAGGAAATCTATGAGAGACAGCACAGATTTGACTTCAGATCCATTAGCTCCAGGAAAATACCATGAAAATTATTAGGAGGGATGAACTTTTGGCCCAACCCACAGGCTGAAATACACTTTCATACCCTGACTGAAGTGGAGGAAATGTCACCTTATCATATATTCCTGCCAAATACTGGGGGGTTTTATTTCTCACCCTTATCTGTGGAAATAACTTATTCTCAGGTAGCTAGTATCAACAGATTTACTCCATCCTTGCTTAGGCAAAATTCCCTTTGAAATCATTTGGAGTTTAACCTAATTAAGAATTCCGTCTACCACACAAAGAAGGTAATGATACATTTTAATCTCATGTGGATAAAATATGGCATCTAACGAAAAAGAAAGTCTGATAATCAAAAGATAATTCAGTGGGTGGAGATGTATCCTGATAAAGAAAATGTGTATAGTTAAAGCCAGTGGAAGATTTGCTGTAAATTGAACTGCACTGTGAGTAACCTTCTGTCCACAATTATCTGTAGGAGTTATCGATAAGAAGCGATGCTATGGCCAAGGATCGATTAAAGAATCAGACGTGCAGCTATGATTATGTTATTTTGGTGTGTTGTCACTTTTTTATATTCATCTCTCTTTTTCTGTAACCTCTATGACATAACCACCCAAGTATATCAAGATGTCCTTCTTACTTAGTGTTCCCACTGTTAATGTCTGATAAGAGTTTGGTCTCTCAACTGCCAAGTTCTGTGGTAAATCTGCAAGCAGGCACCCTTCGTCGTGTCCTGCTTTTCACCAGTCGTAGAGTTCAGTGTTACAATGAGTTGGGTTCCTAGAAGCGACTCGGAGTTGCCTATAATTTCGTTTCATCTCGTAATATATTTGAAGGGCATGCAACTCTTCCATTCCTTTAACAAAAATACTTCCAAAGACACTGACATATACTGTTTTGCAAATGTGCTCAGAGCCTCCTTTAATTTTGCATTTTAAAATACTAGGATTTGCATCATAAGCATATTTCGCTAATCTGAAAAGGTGAAGTAACGTACCTTCACACGGGATTTCTACATCGACACGATGAGCGTGGCCTGTTAAGAGATGGTGTCTGATTTGTAAAAGAAGGAAAAAAATTGAGTCAAGTAGCTCATGTCAGCTGCCATGAAGTTGCCGTTTAGCAGATACTTTTAGTTGATTATGCAATGTAATAAGAAACATTTAATATTTTAATCTAAATGGATTGAAGGCTTTTGTATTTTTTAAACCAGATAATTTGTACCATGTTTGATCAGTTGACTTTTTAATCTGATTTTAAGAACTCTAATGATT
This sequence comes from Aptenodytes forsteri, assembly GCF_000699145.1. Taxonomy (NCBI): domain Eukaryota; kingdom Metazoa; phylum Chordata; class Aves; order Sphenisciformes; family Spheniscidae; genus Aptenodytes; species Aptenodytes forsteri. The sequence continues at coordinate 2,606,282 of NW_008796044.1, read as the reverse complement.
CAGATTTATGTTATTCACAGTTTCTTTTCCTGTTCTCCTTGTGTGGGTTTTTCATTATTTTATTTTCATTCTGTTTGTTTTTGGCTTACTGGCAAAGGACGACGCCACTTTAATAAGTATAAAAAGAAGGGTAGGTTTTTTTAAAATTTCTTTTTATTTCTTTTGCGACATCTATTTAGTTTGAAATAGTTACTAAGCTGTAAAGTGTAGTCTATGTCTTTTTAAATTTATTCTAATGGATTTGCTGTTTCTGATGATTGCCCGCACCACAATGAGAGTTCCTACCACTGCCATTTTCTTTGTTATGTGCGTACTGTTAATCTCTGTTTAAAAATGTAAAAAGCTGTCAATTATTAGGTAAGTAAGGTATAATTGCTAGAAGTAGCAACTCTTGCTTTTTCTCAGTTGTTATTCAAATTTCAGTTGTTGGGACTGTTCTTGGTCTGAGGTTATTCAGAGGCTTATTGCTTGGGCAATAGTGCATAAAGTAATGTTTTTTCGTCGATTGAATACTCTGCTTGAAACGATTCTCTTAGTGCCATGTCTAGAATGCTCCCAGTGCCATAAGAGGTTCTGGGAGTGATTGCAGTGGGGAAAACATGAATTTTGGAGTGCATCTTGCTGAATAATTCAGTACTCGGTTCATTGCTGTAGAGCGTGTGGCCCACAAGAATGAAAGGTGTCCGGCATATGCTGGTAATGTATAGGAGTTAGTATTTCCTCTCTATGCGAGTAAGGAAAACAAAATTTGCCTTCATAACTTGGCTAGAAATTTTAGGAAGTGAAAATAGTGCAAGCAGACAGAAGCTCACTGGACTTTGAAGGGAAAGGTGAGAGATGATACTGAATAGCCTTTCTCCTTTGCCTGTCCTGCACATGATCGTAGCCTGACAGAAGAGATGGGACCCGTGGTGAGGCAGCACTTCGGGTCTTCCGTGGCACAGTCGAACTGGTGAATGTGTGTCTTGTACTATTCAAGTGACTCGCTGCAAATTTGTGCAATAACAGATTATAGATCAGACAAGTGAAGTAGTTGGATTAAACATGATGGTACCCAAAGCAGATTGGTTTGGCAGAGAAAAGAGTGGGAGAGGAAAAATAGTGTAGGAAAAACGCCATTTTTATGGCATTATAAAGAGATTGTCATGAGCAATAGTACTTGTTAAAGCTGGTCTATTGTGGTTAGTGCTTTACAAGCAAAACAAATAAATAAAAACAGCACCTACCTCCAGGAATTTACCCTGTCAATACAAGTTGAAAGGGAATGAATGGGGACCAATTGACAGATGTGGAGATATAAGGAAAAAATGTGATATGCAGTGTTATAAACACACTGGCAGTGTGACTGTTGTCAGTTTTGGGGAACACTGTGGTAAAAGACAGTTTTAAAGAGGGATAATGGGGTAGATAGATACCATCATGTGGATAATAGAGGGCAAACGGGGCCTCCAAAGAAGACGGAGCATAGAAAGGAGCTCAGAAAAGCTCTTTTTAGATTTGACTTTCAAAAGCATTGTAAGTCACAGAGAGGTTGAAGTCAGAATTCTAGCAGTGAGCAGTCTGGGGTGAAGCGGGCCTGTAAATGAAGTTGGAGCATGAAGTTCATGTTCCATGTGATAAGAGGAAAGGACCTGAAACAGGACTGGGAAGGAAGAGCCACACAGCTGAAGGGTAGATTAACAGATTAACAACATGATTTTTGCAGCACTGTTTCACAGAGACATGACTGAAGAAGACTGAATTTCTCAACACTAGAGAAAAAGGTGTTGATTTAATGTAGATTTTATTTGCTGAAAGCTAGGGCAATAATTCTGACAGAGATGCAATGCAGAACAAATCTGTAAGACTTTGTCAAAGCCTGAATGTGAGGTGAGGAAATGGATGAGTCAAAAATAACATCCAGGTTATGAACCTTAATGACAGGTAGAATGATGGTATTGTCCATTGTGATAGAGCAAGCATGCAGGGGAGGGCTGAGAAGTAGTGGGTTAGAGAGGAAAGAGAAATTAGAGAAACAACAACTTTATTGGCAAGCATTTTACGTGTTCATAATCATAGCATGTCTCATCACTTACACTGTACTCATAAAAAAAAAAAAGGAAAAAAGTATGCTTTTCTTTGAAAATACTGCGTTCATGACTTGTCACCCACACATATCTCACATCCTTGCTTGCAGTTGACAAAATTCAGCATGTTCGGCTTCTCTTTCAGTATCTCTACCTGGGTGGGTTTGTTTTTGGGTTTTGTGTGTTTGTGTGTGTATGTGTGCCAACTTGTGTATGTGCTGCAGCAGCAGCACAGCCCTGGCTTGTCACTCAAATCTTCCCTCGCAGTGGGTGGAAGCATCATTTTGATACTTGATCAGACAAGGCTGTCTTTGGCAATGTTCCTCTCCAGCACTTCCCACCTCTCTGACTCAATACCTTAAAATGCCTTTGTTATAAATTTTCTTCTCGTTTCCCCAGTCTCATATTTTATTAGCAGATGTTTTTAATTTCTGGCAAACTGGTCGTGTCCTCACTTGCCTTCCAATGAGTTCTATGTACAGGGCAGTACTTGCCGGTCTGCCCTCAGTTTTCTTAGTTTTATGGAACTGCAGTACACTCTGAAAAGGGTTTTGTGCCATCAACTGTGCCTAAAATAATTACAGAATAAGTAAATGGACACATAACCCATTTTGACAATGATTGGCAGTCATTGCTGTCTATCAGCTGCTAGCTTGCTTGCATGAAATGAGATGGTAGCTTTGATCCAGCGTCAGGTAGACAAGTAGAGCCAACACAAAATCCACTACTGGCTCTTTCTAATTGGCAATTTAAACAGGAGCCAAGAACTGAAGGGGTCACAGGCTGAATTCTTTCTGATTGTTAGTGGTCATGGCTCCAAAAGGGGCTCAAGGCACACGGTCAGTAGTGCGACAAGGAGTAGAATACAGAAACCATTGTTTCTAGTCTGCAGCTTTCCTCATCAATCCTCATGAGCTCTGCTGGAGATTAGAGGTAAAAACAGGGGACTGGAGAGTCTGGACTCCTGAATTCTACAACAGATACCTTGAAAATTTCTGTTACAACACAAGTCATTTAGCATCCTAACATTTCATTACTCTTTAAAAACATAGAATCATAGAATCATAGAATCATTGAGGTTGGAAAAGACCTCTAATGTACCTGTCCCTATAGTACATTGTAGATTAAATGTGAGGATTGCCAGACGTTTGCAAGGCATGTGCTGTTAGTAACAGGATGGTGACATAAGAGTACTCGGATTACTCCCTAGCCTGTGCCGGGCTAGAAATTGGTGCTTTATATCCTTTGCATTCTTTGTAAGGGAATATTTACAAAGTTGAAATAGGACCCAGGAGCTACTTTTAGCATTGTGAATATTTGAGAAAACAGACTTAAAAAATATGGATTTCAACAGGCAAAATATTAACTTCTCATTGTTCTTAAAGCTTTTATGGCTTCTGCTGGTTCCAGCATTGAATTCAGGGTTATAAAGAATTTATCTACAGAAGAGCTTGTCCTGAATAATTTCAAGTGGGGATGCTCGTGTTGTTTAGAAGCATGTCCTTCCTTCTGTTTGTTATAGTTGTGCCTTTACAGTGCAGCAAAAATGCTTTAAAATTTTTTAAGATATTTATTTAATGTTGTTAAATATACCCAATACTTGCATCTAGTATAGCAATTTAATTAGCATGTTTTCTATATTAAACCACCAGTAAACTTACAGCCAAATTTGTGCCTGTGTGTTACACTGCCCTTTCATATGTTCCTAAATTCATGTTGCAGCATATGAACTTGAAATTATGTATGACTCCTTTTCCCAAAGCGCTTGCAGGATAGTGGTGCACCTGAGAAGGTAGACTTATTTCTGTAGGAGAAAATTTCAAAGACAAAGCTAAAAGGATTAAGAAAAAAATGTGGAATGCTGAGGAATTCAGTAATGAAGGAGGAAGGAAATAACTGAGAAAAGTTGCTAATGCCATTGCTGGACAAAACACGATAGGTAAAAAGAAGTGGGCATGTAAGTAATTATGAGTCTCTGATTTCAGTGAACACTAGTGCATCTTTATCTGATCACTCATTACCCAGCCTGTAGAAATTCAGAGACCAAAGACAGAGCCACAGGCACTACTGCAGCTGAGGTCTACAAACAGGAACCAAGTTTTGTTGGCTTAGTATGATAAGGAAGTTTGCTTTGCTTATGTCCAAGATGGAAAGCATACGGAAACACAGTAAAATCTTATTAATGGATTTTTCTTCAACAGCATTATAGTAATATTTTCATACCTATTAGAAGCAAGGTACATTCATTTGATCTCTCACAGCTGCTTTTGAAGCCCGTTCTATTATCAGTTACTTCGTTTTATCTTTCTTCCTTTCTTATACATGTGCAGCAACAGCCCATCTATTTGCACAAATATTTTCTGTTTCAATGGGATTCCAATAAATAGAATATTTCAAAAGGTTCCCAGTGCAGCAAGGAGGTGGACATGCATACAAATACATGCAGGATGCAAACCATTGTGCAGCTTAGTTTCTGGCAAGCCAAAAATCTTTCTTCCAATCTTACAATACTTCCATGGGTGGCTCTCTGCTCTAACTGTGCTCTGCTGAGCTGAATTGTGCTCACTGTGATGTATGCTTTGTAATTTGTTTTTGTGTTTAATTGCTTAGCTTATTTAATTGTGGTGCAATCTACATTTTGTTTTTAGATTGCATTGTCTCCATGGACTTGTACTGGTATTTGTTTATTTCATTAAGTTCTAAGAGTTTGTCTTTGCAGTTGTGTTGGGATCATCTTGGAGTCCTTGCGATGATGGTAAATGTCATTGAAGCAACTATGATTAAGTAGTATTGCAAATCACGTTATAGAAATACAGCTGTTAAGAGATCCTTAGACATTTGCCACCCCTGAAGAACAGAAACAGCCCTGAATCACAGCTTCAGATTTCAGCATGTGTGACTTTTTTCATGTCTACATTATATCTAGATTTGAACCTGTAATTTAGATCTTCTCCTATATTTAGACCTTATTTGGGTGAGATTAAATTCAATTAGCTGTCATCCCCCTTCGCTTTCTCAAACAAACAAAAAATTTCTAATTTGAATGTAGAAAAATGTTTAAATGTCTGCAGCTAATGTGGAACTGTGCAATTAATCATGTTATGATTTAAATCTCTTCTGGTAAATTTAATAAGGCAAATAGTAGTAACTAAAATGAGAGCAAAGCAGCCTGGGTTTTCAATACCCTGAATACTGCAGCCTATGGGTGCAATCCTACATCTACTGCACTGCTATTTAGCCAGAGATGAACTGTTACCAGAGAAGTAATAGTTTTTACATCATTCACTGGGAATGGTGAATATTTGAAAGAAAAAAATATTTGAAGAAATGTTTCACTTTTTCATTTCTTTTTCTAGATGCATAAACGACTTCATGCTGTTAGTGCTTCTCTGTTGTGAATCACACAACACATATATTTGGAAGGATAATTCTGGTATTTGGTGTTTGTCCTTACTGCTGCTTTTTGTGAGCTTGAAGCATCATCTCTTTGATTCCTCACTGGATCTTTCCATTGAGATAGCTCCTGAAACCTCTGAAATAGTTTAGTTTTCCCTTCCTCCTCAGTTTTTCTAGTGATGAAGTCATCAAGACATACAAATGAAGATCTACATGCTTGTCTATGACAGGAGTTGATTTCAACATCTGTTTATTTCCATCTGTTGGTAGAAAGTAAAATTTATTTCTCTGCATGTTCTTGTAGTTGTATGAACTTCACTGCTTATATCTAACGCAGGAATTTCACAGCTCTGATTCTGTGTTACTAGTTCCCACAGAAAAAGAGTTTTAGATTGTAAGGCAATGTTTTCAGGACATTTGTATCCACCATCTGCATTTTCCTCCCATCCCATGTATCATGCAGAGAGTTGGAAAGAATTCTTCACTCTTTTTTTTTTGCCTTTATTTTCAAAGACACAAAATATATAGCAAACTGATGAGTCAGATTCTCCTGTGGTAAACCAGAACCAGCGCAGGGTAACTTCCATTTCCTTGAATGCATTGATGCTTATGAAAAATAAATTGAACTATGCTGCTCTTTTAATGATGTAGACCCTGACTGGATTGGCTGCAAATCAACCTACCATTTTGCCAATCATCTTAGTGTACTGCATGGAGAACTACGCTCTTTCCTTTAATACAGGTAGGGAGAGTTGCAGAGCTTCTGCAATAGTGGAGGGGGAGCAAACAGGCTGACAAAGTGTTGAATCCAGAATATACTGACAAGAGAAAGTCCTCATGACATTTGAACCTTGGCACAGCTAGCTCATTTTTCAAGTGTCTAGCTGAACTCAAATGTCTTCTTTTCTCTCTGTCTCCAATTTGTAGTTTGTTTTATACCATTGAAAATCTTTTTTATGTTCAGCTGTGGCTTTTCCAGTGAGACAGTACAGCGGCTTTTTTCTGTCTCCCCTCAGGACTCCAATACCTTCAGAGAACTAAGACTTAGATCTTTGTTGATGGCTAGCTAGATTGTCTAAGCTCATCTTCATGTTAACAGTAATGGGGCTTCAGCCCTTTCAATCCACCACTAAATTAGTTCCAATGTATCTGACGTGCTTAATTTTTATTTTCCCTATTCTTACAGACTGCATTGTTTTTGTTATTAAAAATATTATAAGGGTCTATTCATGAAGCATAATTTTCTTGTACCAAGTGACCAACCTCAAAAAGATAATTTTAAAAATTTGCTGTGGTTCTGGAAATTGCTGCTAGATAGTGTGGGAAGACATATTCATATTTCTTACACAGATTTTTTGTAATAGTTGTAAGCAAAGCAGTTATCTAATGGAAATAGCTACTTTTTAGAATGGTAGAGGAGGGAACAGCAAGCGTTGTCTTTTTGACAGATAATGTCACACTGAAGGCAATGAGAAAAACTATGACTTTTTTGATAAATGTTGGCCAAAGCAAAAGTTTGCTGAGTGTTCAGAAGAATGTAAATATTCATTGTGCAATTAATGCTGTTCAGTCACTTCTATAAAAATCCTGCCTTTTTTTTGTAGAACAGCTTAAGTACTTATCGATTGAGAACTTCTATAACTCCCAAAATGGAGGCATCCCCATATCTCTACAGGTATTTTAAATGAATTGAATTAATCATAGGCTTAAAAGTCTCTAGTGATCTTTGTTAACTTTCCTGGGTTTAATTAAAACATCTGTGTGCTTTTAATTTATCGATTCATCCAACTCATATGTCATGTTTTTAACACACCCCAGCATGCTCTGCATCATTTTAAACCCGATTTCCACTTAACTAAAGCAATTAAATTCACCCCGGATTAATTAAAGCATCCATACTTTAGTGCTTAAGTCAGCGTGTGCTGCTTTCCCCAAATGGTTTCTGAATGTCAGAGATTTGACACACCTGATGGGTTTTTTGTCCTTCTGGAAATTCTTCTGTGAATCTCTTTCTTGCTTACGAATGTGCAGTTTGACAGAGCTAGACGAGGGAGCTTGGTAAGGCTCAGGTTTGGGCAACTGACGTAAGGATTGCAGAGCACGACTATTATGAAGGGCTGTGTATTTCTTCTTAATACTGACCTGATGCCTGCAAGCATAGAGTAATACTACTGTTAAATCATTTAAATTATTTGTGTGTTCTGTAGTCAAAGTAAACAGTTTCCTGAAGGAACTAATAAAGCATATAATGTCAGTAACAGTTATTCATAGTTGTTCATTCTTCTGCTTCTGGGTGAATTTCTACAAGATGACTTCTGCTTCGAAGAGCACAAGGTCTTAGAGCAACCTAAAAGATGTTCTAGATCTTCCTAATTGTCACTGTTCTTAAGAACATTTCAGCCTGACGGAAGTTAGTGATCTCTGAAGCGCAGGCAGTCTAGTCAAATACCATTCTTTCTGACCAAGCAAATATCATGTTTTTGAGGCATAAAGAACAGATGAGAGCAAATGGGCCTGGATTCATTCAGTCTCCCATTCCAGAATGATTTTCTTGGCTAAGTTTGCTAGGGGTGGGGCAGCTTCTTACCAGGAGAGTACCATAAAAATAGCATAAACTAGTAAAAGTGAAACAGCGTAAACCATGGAGTGGTCTTAGAAGTTATTTCAGATTTTCATATCCATAAATGAACTCCAGTTAAAACTAATAGGCATGCAGACAAGTAATGAAATGTCCACCCAACTGATTAAAATAGGTTTAAACATAAAATGTGAAGGAAAGTGTTGTCAAACAAAACAATTGTATTTTTAAACTACAAATAAGAATACTCATATATTTAATGTTTCCTAATTTTTAGAAATATGGGCAAACACTTGGTGTAACAAGGGATTTGATAATTTGTAATGTTTCAGTACTGTCTTGTTTAAAATAATAATAATGTAAAGTCTAGAGCCAACATTTTGAATCAGGTTGTCAGAAATTAACTTCTTAAATAACTGGGCTGATTTTCTACAATGCAGATGTTTGCAATTCCTTTGGGTTTAGTGGTTTTGTGGATTTTAAGCCATTTAGAAATTAAGATTGTTTATATCTAAGTAGGTATAACTTTACTTTAGGAGGTTGACTGTAGACAAGAACTTGGTTGTAGCTTTTGGAGTGAATCTAAAATTATTCAGGGCTTTGGTTATACAATTGCAGTAGGATTCAGCTCTAGCATCAGTAAAATGCTTCACCTGCTTACACCTTAATCTGTTTTGTCCATTGAAGAGAAATTAGCATTTGTAGACAAAATGCTACGTATGCGTCACCAAGATAAAGACCAAAAAGAGAAAAACATCAGTACAGTGTGAGCCTATTCATATTTTTTAGGTATTTGGAACCAAGCGGTTGTAGGTGACATTGGTTTTGGATCTTTCCTGTATTTCTACTACAGTTTGGAATGCATTATTGGTTTCAGATTAGACTGTCATAAACAGTAATCCATCTTCTTTATATAGTGGCAAAATCATGCATAATCTCTCAGCAGTAGCAGCTTAATCTCTGCTAAAAGGAAGTCCAAGTGTGAGCTATTACAGAGTCTGAATTAATTATCCCGTAGAGGAACTGCACCCAAAAGATTCACTGGTAAGGTGCCTTGGTAAGAAGTTTGACCTACATCTGTCTTCAATACAATTCCCGGTGGGCGGTGAAACAAAGAACAACTTGATTTCTGTTATGCTAGTGTGTGTTTCATTTTTTTATATAACTAGGAATTTGTGCAACTCTGTCCAAAGAGCATATCAAAACTGCCCAATCCGTAGGTTCAGATGATTTTTGAGACACAACTATAGAATGTTAATATGGTGGTATTAAAGACTTGAAAAACATTTACTCTGTTTCATGATAACGACTTCCCCCAAGCTTAGGGACACTGGGCTGACTTGCCCTAATGAGTATAGGGAAGAATTGTTTGGGCAAAACCAGACTCAAAAAATTTGGAAATTCTTCTTGATGAGAAGACCCAAAATGTGTCCATGTGTTTGGAAGTAGAACCAAGTTTTTGTCTGACCCCAAGTGAACTTTGTGTAAACCTCAACAAGTGCTATACATGCTAATATTAATGCATATCCTCCACTGTTGGATCATACTAGTTACAGCAGACCAATTAGACGTACAAGTATGTGACCACATGTACAGAACAGGTGATCCTTATGCAGTTTTGTCAGTGCGTATGCTGTCAGGCACATTTCTTTTAACCTGTGCTCTTTAGCAAAAGCTTCAGGACTGAAACTCACTTCCTCCTCCTAAACAGGAACATCTACAGATAAAAACAATCTTTATTTCTCTTAGGTCTGACAAAGTTCTGTACAGTTCAACAAGGGCTGAACATATCTTACACAGGAGTATAAATAGTGTCTCTTCAGAATGTTTTATTCTGAATGTGTGCGTTTGTATAGAGGTTATATTACGGAAGTAAAGCTGTGATGGCTCAGACCAAAATTCCATTTTACCCAGGATTTCAGCTCTGATGGTGCCATACAGCAGATAGTTGAGGAAGAGTAAAAATTGTACCTGCCTTTGATGCTTCTCCAGTAAATTCTTTTGGTTCTAGAGATAACTTGTGTTAGGACTTCCTACAGTAGATGATGTCTCTTTGTGTATAGTGGCCTTTGTAAATTTTCATTCCATGAATTTGTCTAATTATGTGTTCAAACAGGGAATGTTCTTCCATGAGTTTTAACTTTTCAGATAATCTTGTTAAAATTGGTTGATGGAACAGTTAGCAGTACTTAGGATGTAAGGGCACTTTAGATGGTGTCTAAGTGCTCTGTTAGTGCAGCCTTAAACTTGGACTTCAAGACTCAGTCCTAGTTTTCCTTACTGCTTACATCGTGAATGGGCAGTCAAGCTCATCTCTTATGCACACCAACTCGTGGTAAGAAGAATCTGGTTTACATGCAACATTAGGGCTTATAAGCATTATGGATACCACCATTCTGGTCCTTACTCAAACACTACCCCAACAGGCTTGATGCCGTTTTCTCCATCCAGACCAGTGACACCCCTCACCAACCTGCCATGAGCATCTCACCACAAAATTCTGTGGTACATATGTTGAAAAACTTTGACTTGATATGGGGTGACTCCTGACAGCTTGTCTGGGCTCTGAATAAGCCTGTAGATGGCACAAAGGAAGCTAACCTTCTTATGCCCCATTTGAAAATTTACATTTGGATGTAAAACTGAGCTGCTTGCAAACTAAGAGCAATATAAGGGCATTGCTTGTGACCTGCTCCAGGACAGGGAAGCATTGCAGATGCAAGTTCAAAAACCTTTCAAGTCTGCATATTTCTGTGCCCAGAAACTCAAATAACTTTCAAGAGAAGTATACCAATTTGTCTATTTTATGAGGAGGAACTGAAAAAAGTCTGCAGTAGAGAACTGACAGCCTAGATCCTAGTGGTACAGGACTCTTTCTGCACCAGGGTAATGTTTGCTCTACAGCAAGAGGAACCAAGCCAGAACTCTGCCTTCAAATCCTGTTTGGAACTTCAAGTAGCAGGGAAAGGCCTCTCAACCAAGCAGCTGTGTTACTAAACCGAGTTCTGCAACAGCCTCCAAGAGTTTGACTCCACAGATATCCTTTACTGGTTTCTTGCCATGCTCTAGAAGAACACCTTTGGTGAGTATGTACGTGTGAATACCATAAGGGTGGGTGAAAGGAGTGTGTGCACAGACTGCAGCTGGGATACCTGTGTGTTAAGTGTCACTGGGAAAATGGTGGCTTTTGATGCCAGACCATTTGGGCATTATCCCTTACCATATCCCCTCCTAGTCCATGCGTAACAGGTTGTTATCAAATCACCTTTCCTCATGCATCAGGGAATATTAACATTACTCCAAAATACCTATCCAAAGATAACCTTTAGAGAGAGAGAGAACTTTTAGATGGATGTTTGGCTGGTCTTTCCTGCTCAATTCATGCTCTTAAACGTGTGCAGCCTACAGGACTTAAAGGTCTGTAGTATCCTTTGATCAGCTGAGACCCATGTTAAGAACTTAGTCTGGTTTTGTTCAAATACAGGTAAAGGGCAGAATCACATCACCAAAACCACATTTAGGGTTAATACCTATTGTGCTTATTCAAACTTCACTCAGGAGATATACCTTTGTGCTTAACTTACTTGAGTTTTGACATTACTTCTGAAGACCTCTATCCACTTTTTGACAGTGCTGGTGTGTGATACATGGTTGTCTTTATGCAACCTATCTGTCCACAGAAATGAGGTGGAACTTGATCGTTCCATTACATAAACCAGCCTTCCTTCACCCCCCTTCAACAGACTTTGAACAGTCAATTCTGTTCTGGAATAGGGGCCATCCACTTCACATCGGGAAAATAAGCAGTCCTAGCTAACAAGAACTCCAGAAGACTCTTGAGGTGTTTGCAAATTAATTGAAGTCACCTGGTTGTAAAATTAGAGTGGACTGTGGGTCTTGCCCTGCAGCAACATGGTCTAGCAAATAAGCATAGCAGACCTCTTTTTAGACTGCCTGCTTCTGTTTTCTGTGGAAGAGCAGCTTGATTCTCTCTTTATTCCTCACTTAGGACAGACTATAAACCCATAGCAGAAACATTAAAGAGCAGCTATTTATTACAGCAGTGACAAGCCAGCTTCTTATAACCTACGCTTGCTTGCATTCTTGCTTACGTGTTTCTCCTGCAATCTTAGTGACATGGCAGTCTTGGAAATGCCAAAATCTGACCAAGAACCTCTGTCATTTTCTTATTCTTAAAGTGATATTCCTGTTACATAGTTTGTAGAATAACCCCAGCAGAGGGTTGTAGATTAAACTTTGTGGCTTTAGGTTGCAAATGTCTTAATCTTAACTGTATTCATTTCATCCCTAAGGTTAAATGACAGATTCTCTCATTTGTCCAAAGTCGGTTCTGGTGTCAGTAACATCTCGGCAATGTGTACTGCAGTGGCAGACCACCAAAGGCAGATTACTGTTCAACTTATATACAAGCTTCACAAGGACTGAATAGATTTATGAACCATAGCAAGACCTCTGACCTGGTAGAAGCATGAAGAGAGGAATGAAAAGCTGTGACATGGCTTTGAGCTTAACTTAAATTCCTGAAGCACCATAGCAGAGTAAGGGAACACTAAAAAACTGCTGAGGGAGCTCTTTAGCCCAAGACCCAGCACCATCTAGTAATCTTTCTTCTGCTGTGCCAGTCTCTTGTCTTCCAGAAGTTGAACCCTGCAAATTCAGATCAAAAGTGGAAGCTAAGAATGGCCTTCCCATAGACATGTTTCAAATAGCAGATATACATCTCTTTTAGCTGGACCACAATTGCCCATTGCTTAATGAGACTTAGGGGCAAGGCGAGGAGAGAAGCAATCTTACAGCAGGTGGCTGGCACAGTATTATCTAGCTAGGTCTAGAGTGGTCACAGCTAAGTTGCTTGTTGGTTTTTGGTTTTTGTTTTTTTTATTAATTTTAATAATGGATTTATTTCAGCTCAGTCCCTCTTGCAGGGGGCTGTGCTGTTCAAATAGAGTTATTGCCTTTATTTGAGTTTTGACTCCAGAGGAGAGGTTTGCAGAACAGAGGTCCTTTCAGGTGTTGAGTGCCATGTTGACCTGTAAAACAACAAAACAAAAAAAGCTATTCCTCACTTGTATCCAGCTTGTAAGTCAGCTCTAACTTTTTGTCTTTATAACTACTTGAACAAATGTGGTTTGTCTGAAGAAACTCTCTACTGCCTACTGATTCATTTAGCTTTCCTGGGACCTTTTCTTTCTATGCAGCTTTATCACAGCATAATGAGGAGGTTGATGGGCAAAAGCAAGCCATATGCTGGCGTGTCCCAGTGCAGTTGGAGAATCCGTGTTGAGCAGCCATTAATGACAACACTGAGTGTCTGCAATGGCTCGGGAGCATGTAGAGAATTTGCATCCAACAATATCACTTCCTTCTGTGGTGGACTTGAACAAAGGGACTGCAAGCTTAACCACCACGTACAGGAGCTGAGAGGTGCCTTGTTCTAGAGAGAGAGATTTTTGTGTTAAGATGAGGCCCAGATAAAGGGACAGTATCTTTACAATGTGTCAGGGTGTGGAAGGTGGCACCAAGAAACTTGCCACTCATGATTACTCCAGGTCTTCAGGACAAGCTGCCTTCTGATCACTCACCTCCAGATCCTCTGCACCATGGCAAGTAAAGAGAGCAGGACTGAAGTGATTACCTTGCTTACAGTGATTTCAGAAAATGTATCAATGTGAGCCCAAACAAGACACTTAATTGCAGTGAAATGGAGAGTTATGGACAAAGGAATTGTTTGTGTCCCTAGGTCTTCATACGTGAAGAGTGGAAGTGGTCCTAGTTTGATCCCTTTCTTTATGGCTCACCTATATGACTTGCAGTGCCAGTAGTTAGCATATCTAGGCAGTGCAAAGCAGTGCATGCTGAGGAAGTGAGATAGACTCCATGATGTAGTGCACGCAGACAGAAGGAATAATTAGTCATATGGCATTCAAGTTGCTACTAGTTCAGCGTGTTGTATATCATGGAAGGGTGTTTCATGATGACGTGCAAAAAGATGTAAAACAGGCTGTCCCAGAGTGCAATATGGACATAATGGATATTTGTCTGTATTGTAATTCAATCCAGCTGGTTCAGTAAACTTAATTCTGCAACCAGCTGCAAAAAGCAAAACCGGTAGAACTTTAGCATAAACTTTTTCACTAAACTCAGTAAAGCACTTATGAACGTATGTCACATCTGAAATCAGAAAGTTGCTGCTGGAAATTATATTTTATTCAGATTTGTATTCATTTTTGGAGTGAGGAACAAAAAGATTGAACAAGACTCATATTAAGAGAGAACACCAGGAATGAAGTAAAATTAAGTCCTGTTGCTACCAAAGGATGGACAATATGGCCCGAAGACAGAGAAGGGGCAGCAAAAAAACCCCCAAACTTCAGCATACAGATATTGTTATTATTCTGCTGCAGAAAAAATAGGCTAAAAAGATTATACATGTGACGTGGCCCATCAACCTGTAGTTTTAATTGAAATAATTCTCAGCAGTCTAAATTTTAGCTAACATCTCAGGTTACAAATCTGAATATATTTTTTTCTGATCAGTTTTTTCCCACTTCAAATAAGAAAATTCTTGAAAAAAATCTATCCTGAAATGTGTTGTTGCAGCAGATCAATGGGACAGCTAAGATTAATAAGGGTTACAGGACTGAACAGTGGAGAAGTTGTGTAACTGGACAATTACACATTTCTTTGTAGGAAATCAATTACTTGGGTTCTTCTTGATCATTCAGGTTAAAGGGATAATAGAAGCAGGAAGACATTAGGACCTTTTAATGATTAATAGTAGCTTGTGAGTATTTTTTTTTGGCACTGTAAAACTAGCTGTAAGTTTCTAATTACTTTGAAGGGTGAAAAGACAAGGAAATACTTTTCTGTCTTTATCAAACTGCATCAGAGAAGAGCACAAAAGCGTACCTTTTCTCAAAGATTCACTTCATTACTCCCATTTTCTGTTATTCCTCTGTTATTTTTTCCATTTCTCTGGCTAGTGACCACACATTCAGTCTTTGGCAGGCGTGCAAGTTCGCAGACTGCCATGTGCACATGGGAGACGTGGGCATATAGGAGTGTGAATATGCCTTAGAGTAACATTTATGTGCAACTGGCTTTTAATAAACCACTTGTTTCTTTCCATTGCTCTGCATATGGACAACATCTGATTCCTGGCATCCAAGACCTACTGACTACCTTTATTATTCATAGGCTTCACTTCATTTGCATAAATGAATATTTGCTCAGAATGTGTCTTACCCCCTTAATAATACAAGAGGGAGGGATAAGGGTTGATGGTGTTTTCTTGCCAATAAACACAGGGTAAAAGCAGTCACTCTGAGGTTTGGGAAAACAAGGTTCAGAAGGGATGTTGGTGGCAAGGTGCATTTGTTGTAGATGTTGTGTTATTCCTGTGTTCAAGATTCTTACACTGAAAAAAACAAGACAAAGGGTCTAAAAAGTTTTTGGGACATTACATTGTAAAAGTGCTATGGAAGAAGAAAGATGCTATATAATAAAATGTTCTGGGGACTGAATGTTTTGTGTTCTGCTATCTGTGAAAATTGGATGTTACCTAGTGGAACAAAGCCGAGTAATTTCAGACTCAAATCTGTTCACATTACCTCATTAGTTATCCCAAACATCATCAATAGTCTATAAAGAATAGCAGTTGTATTCTCAGAATGCCCAACACGTGTGCTTTATTAAGTAGTAATCAGATGATTTCTTTGGGAAATGAAGAACTGAACTACTACGAATTATCTTAGATGTTTTCCCCACTAAATTAACATATTTGAATATATCTATAAGTATTTGGTAGTGGATTTTTGGTGCACTTTTACATGAATACATGTATGACCCTGTATGCTGTTTTTCTTTGGTTCAATTTTCCAGCTGCCTGCCCGGTTCTGTGCAGTGGCAATGGTCAATACTCTAAAGGCACCTGCTTATGCTACAGTGGCTGGAAAGGTCCAGAATGTGATGTACCCATCAGCCAGTGTATTGATCCCTCATGTGGAGGTCATGGTTCCTGCATCGAAGGGAACTGTGTCTGTTCTGTTGGCTATAAAGGAGAAAACTGTGAAGAAGGTAGGACATTTTCTTTCTATGTTGTCAGTTTGTTTTCTGGGGTTTGGAGTTATTTAATGGGTAGAAAAAAAGGAAAGAACAGAATAAAAATTTAAATGTAAAACTACTGTAGCAGGTTATTGTAAGAGACGGGTGAAAAATGTAGTCCATCACAATTTTACTGATCTATCAAAGTTCAGACAAAACTTCTGGCCTTCTGTATGCATTGTTTTGCAGTATTAAGAATGTCTCCCGCAAGTAAACCCGAATAATTCCTTTGTTGAAGAGTGAAGATAAATCTTTTCTTATGGATTATATTTATTGAACAATTTAGATGTGAAACACAGAGGAAAAAGGAGCAGCGGTAGACAAAATTGTATAGCTGCAGCTCCACACAAAGCAAACATATCAGTCACTATTAAGACAGAAGTTGATGAAACAAATTTGAAAGACTTAGGTATCCGTGTTACTTACAGACTTCACGTAGGGCAAATTACCCCTGTTAGCTGTAATCATATGGGATTAAAGAAAGGTAGATGGCACACACAAATGATAACTGTCCTTTAAATGCAGAAAAGCTCTTCAAGTTGAAAGTGTCCAATTCCTTGTGTACGTAGAATGAGCAAATTTAACAAAATAACCCATGCAAAATGTGGTCATAGATTAAGCTCGATATTGGTTTTATTCACAGTGTTTTCTGTCAGAAAGCACAACATAAATTGGACTGCTTTTCTTCTTAAAATACATTATAGTATGGTTTTAAAAGCGAATTTAACTCCCCAGACAATTGCTAAATAGACAGTTCAGCACATCCTCAGAGCAGTAATAGTTCAAGCTACTTTATGATGACATTCCAGAGCTTATTAATCCTCCAAAAGGAAGAGCAGTTTGAGGACTAAAGTGCTAGGACTGGAGCTGCATGGTTTTATGACTAGGACTAAAGAGTCTCTATGGACTATTCTGAGTGGGATGCAGAGCTGTCCACCACGTGTATCGATTTTTATCGTACCCAATAGTAAACAGCTGTTTCTCCTATCAGAAAACAAAGGGAAGAGAACTGCAGGGACCTGAACCACTAAGGGCTTTATTCTTGGGGCGTGGACTGCAGTCGTTGCCTTTAGGACGTGAACTTGCATTAGTCTGAGTGAACTTATTTTGCTAAAAGCAAAAAAAAGCAAGGATCCTCACGAGGGGGACTGGCAACACTGAAACTGTTTGTTCAGTTCATTCCTGTCATCTCCTTCCAGAAAAGCTTCACAAGCTCTAATCCAGACCTCAGTTGAAGTCAGTAGAGTTTTTCCATTGTTTTTAATGGGTTACGTTTTCAGCTATATCCAGAAAATTCTGTAACGTCCTTTTTGTCTGCTAGAATTGATGGTTCTCAGTTCACCCTGTGTGTGTGATTATAGGAAATACTCAAAAATTCTCTGAAATGCCTTGCTATAGCTAGCATTCTCATTGAAATAAAAAAAGGAAAAGACTGTCTTTAGCATGCTCTACAACATCCAGTCTATTCCCCGGGAATGCGGAAGCTCTCTTTCCGGTACTAACTGCAATTGTTTCCTTAGTCTAATTAAGTTATATAAATTTCATCATGTTTTGCGTTGTCACATAAATGCTCGTATTATTAGAGAGACTATGGTGGATGGCCTAAAATTATCTTTCTTTCATTTGATTCTGTAAATTTTACCTTGTAAGCAGTTCCTCCCTCATCTTGATTGTAATTTCCAGCTACTTACATGGAATTCTCTCTCCACTTTCAGTTGTCTGAATGGCTGTGGTATATCTGAGATAGGCATCTTGAATCCCCTATAACTCCTATAAGAGAAATAGGCTCTCGTAGTGCTTAATTCAGCTTATCCTAAGGTGAATGTTTGAAATGGGTGAAACAAACACATCACCAACTCCAGAGAAGTTTATAGAACAGGCTAGTGCATATCTTCTTGAAAAGGTGTTGTTAACACCATTCAAAGTTGGAAACGCTACAAAACATTGTCAGTCAACAAAGTTTTTTGGGAGGTGAATTACTATGTGAGGTGAAAGGACATACATTATTTAATCAACAGTGTGCTTGAAAGGATAAGTTTTTTCTTAAAAAGATAAATGGATTACAAAGGCAGGGGGTATTGACTGCAGACTTGGAAGGGGCCAATAACATGACAAGAAAGGTTAAAATAGCCTTTTACATACATAAATAAGTCAATAAATTAATTTACAAATAAATAAAAAACAACCATCATGTTTCTATTCTAAAATTCCATTTCTTCTGTACATATTTCTCACATTAATTCAAGAGCTACAGGAAAAAGGGTATAATATGAAGTGGTGTCTCTCCAGTTGCAGGTAATCATCTGATCTTATTCTAATTCATGCAAAAACTTTAAATTCTACCATTCTAATGGTAGAACGATATAAATAAATATATCTGTATTTATATATAATATATGAAATTTCCTCTATTGATTTAAGCTTCCAAAAGGAATGGCGAAGGTTGATTCATTCGCCATTTTCCAACTAGGATATTGAATTAGAACAAGTGGGTCAGCATTTTTTTCTTCCCGTTAGCTTTTTATTTCTGATTTTCATCATGGTCATATTGTTCAAACAATTTACGTGAAATGAAAGTGGCACCAAAATCAATATTTGTGATGCACAGTTTTTGCAGCATAAACACTGTTGTTCTATTAACAAATTTGCACACAAGATGAAGTGGCATATTTGTCAGGTTTCGTTCAATCTGGCTTAGGGGGAGACAAGTGAAATTGCCCGGCTGGGTTAAGTTAGGGGTGGGTTTCTTGTCAGTTTCACAGTCGAGTCATTTTTCAATGACATTTAACTTTGTAAGTCTAATTCATGGCTCTTTGGGGGTTTCATGGTACATATTGTTGAGAAAACTCCTTGACCTCCTTTTTTGTCCTTCGGGATATAAATTGTTTTCAGTACCTTTTTGTCAAATCTACAGAGGGCCCAATACTAAATGAGCTCTAATGATCCGAGCTGCCAAGGGGCTATGAGTTCTAAGTCTAACGTACTTACATGCTAAGGCGCGTTCTCCTTTGTTTAAACACCAAAGAACCTCCATTTATAAATCCTTATTAAATACCATTGTAAACCCTTCTAAAGACTCGGGGCCAGAACCTTTGCAGCATAAGTCAGTGTAGTTCTACTGCAGGTAATCATGTTATGCTAATTTTAGCAGCTGAGGATCTGGCCCAAGATGATAACTCTAAAATCACGTATTAAAATAGAACAAGATTTGAGTTCAAAGCAAAAAATCCCTTCAATTTAAACTTTGAAAGCTATTACTTACCCATATGATAGAACAAAACAGCTATGAAGTATAATTGTCCAGAACAAAGGCGGTTAGCGTGTTATTCCATACAACAAGGGAGATTGGAGGCTTAGGGGTATTGATAAGCTTATTCTGTGGAAATGTGTCTCAGCTGCATGAATACTGTAATTCAGGATAGAGGAAAGACAATTTATGTAGCAGAAGGTGGTGTGTGGTTTTCATATACTCCACATTGCTTTCATTAGTACTTTCATTTGAGAAGGAAGATGATGCATTTCTGACATGGAGAGTCCATTAGGACTCATCAATATCTCCTAAAGTTAGCTGTCCTGCCACATGCAGTGTTATACACAAATTACCCTTTTAAATTTTCCATTAAAATATCATCATCTAAAAAAAAAAAATAGAATAGACTAAATTTAGGGGAAAAATGTAACCTTCATCCTAAAAGTAAATTGACCATTAAATCTTTGTGTTCTTAATTTCTTTATTCAATCAGATTGTTTTATCACAGCTCTGTGTCTATTGGGTTCAACAGAAATGGTATGAAAGACATATTCTAAACTTTGGACAGTTTCTAATCGAGCATTCTGGATAATTTTAAAACAAATTCTGAATTTATCAAATCTTATCTGAGCTGAACCACAAAACAATCTTGGTTTACCTATAAATACGAAATTGCATTATAATATTTTCATGTCCAATTAACTAAGCATTAAATCTAAAAAAGAAAAAAACTATAGCCAGTGTCGTCATTAAAATGAAAATCTTATAAGAAATCTTATAGTAATTTATTCCCGTGCTACTGTAATCTGAATTAAAATAAAAACTATTATGATAACTCATGTTATTGCATCTCTAAATGTGCCTGCCTCAATCCTATGTGTCGTATCTAATCTATATACTTACTTTAAATGTTCTGCAACTACATAAAATAATTTGACAAGACTTTATGTTTATAGAAAAGTTGAGATTTGAAAGATCAAGCATTGTTCACATAAGGTAGAGTGAAAATGTCTCTGCCTTAATTTAGAAGGATCAATTTGGAAAAGATGAGATAAATCACTTTCATTATAAACTCAGATCTTCCTGGAGCTGCAAGAGAGAATGCCAATCATTCTTGGTCCTGCTGTTGTGAGCTAATATATACCAGTCATGAGATGAATTCATTTTATTTAGGACATGAATTTGACCTTGGCCCTCAATTCCACAGCAAAAGGCAGTTGGTAAAGCCTCTATGTTGGTATTTGTGATAGAGCATAGTATACTTCTACAAATTCATGATATAAGATAAAAATTTGGAAAACCATAATGTTACTGATAGAGTTTATTTGAAAGACAGCTCATAACATTCCTTTATTTATCAGGATTGAAATAGCAACTGAAATTTCATTGGATGATTTTCCATCATAACTATTTTCACTTTCTTATTCTGTTATTTCTGGATTGAGAAAAGATGAAATCCATATCTATATCTGTTTTTCTTTATTTCTTTAAGAGGAATTATCTGCTGGTTAGAATATGGGTTGAAGTAACTAGGACTCTCGATTTCACAGCTCAGCTACTAATAGACCACGAATCAAATATTCAGAAGTGCCTGAATAATTTAGGAGTCTAAATGAAGCTGAAAGCCACTGATATTTTGACTTCTAGGTACTTAAAGTGGATATCATAATGTTAGTCTCACAATGCTCTAGCATTTCTATAGTAATAATAGCGGTATTGATGAATATACTCCAAAGAAAAATATCCTTTAAAAAGTGCAATTTATTCAGTTATTTTTTTATTTTGTTGTTTAAATACAGTACATGATTCATTGGAACTTCAATGTATTTCAGAAGAAATGTCCCCAGGTGAAGACTTATGTGCGGAACTCTTAGTATATATATTTAAGTGTTATTTTTAAGTCTTCGTGCTTCTTCACTACAGCGTTCCTGCAGTAAGCTTTCATTGTTCAGTCACACCCTGTTTTATTTGGAGCTAATGTAAAACACAAATTACATCGCACTTTCCCATTCTCAGACCAGGTGTTAATATGACTTGAAGAACTACATCAATTTGCTTTATTTATCACAGTGATACAAACTTTTCAGAGCACGCATCTACATGTTTTCCAAAGATCCTATTCTGTGAACTGACCTTTCTCTACGTTGTTTTTGTTTTCTTCTGCAGTTGATTGCTTAGATCCGACGTGCTCCAACCACGGGGTCTGTGTGAATGGAGAATGTCTCTGCAGCCCAGGTTGGGGTGGAATAAATTGTGAGCTTCCCAGAGCCCAGTGTCCAGACCAGTGTAGTGGGCACGGTACCTACCTGTCTGACACAGGTCTCTGTAGCTGTGATCCCAACTGGATGGGTCCTGACTGCTCCGTTGGTAAGAAAAAGATTTTTTCCTGATTTTGCAATGATGTTCTTATTTTGTTAAAATGTTAATATCTATGGCAAGTTTGAAATGCAAATAATTTAGAAAATTGTCTTTGGAACACGTTTGGTCCCGTTTAGCTATGTTGGGAAGAAACGTGTATCTATCTTAGATACTATTTTTTGTGACATTCTTAATTTGGGGCTGTCAGCTGGGGGGCGAGGGGGATGCAGGTTAGGAGTTTGTATTTCATTCTAATACCTGACCCTCGTTTGGACTGAAAAAGTTACTTAAGTGCTTCACATCTGTTTCCCAACTATAAATGAAAACTTCCATAATTTATAAATATGCTTATGGAATTTGGGGAATGGAAAACACTACAATTAAGTATGTTTTTGGGGTTTGCCTTACTGCGTATCGAAATGCTACTCAAAGAGAAAAATCTCTTTTCAAATAAAGGGTATTTTTCCCTTTTCAGTCATACATGGAATATTTAAAAAAATAGTTTTAGAGCAAGAACACTAAAAAGCAGGCGCAAAAGTGTAGGCTAAAAAATTTCATCCTCTCCAAAGCTACAGTTGTAAAACTTGATTATTCTAACACAAGGAGCTAAAGAGAAAAAAACAGTTTTGACAAGACAGCGAATGTTCTATTTGTGGGGAAAAAATACTGGGAATTTTGCATATATGTTGTAAGTTGAACCTTAAGACAGCTGTAGGCCATAAGCAAGTCTCTCAGAATAGTATTCCCAGTTTTCAGACATATTCAGTTATTTCTTGAGATTAATGACTTAGAATACCCCACCAGTGAAATGAGTATCAAGATGTGTTTTTTCCGCTTCACACATCAGCAGCCAGAAAAATTCGTGAATGAGAGTTTCACTGTCAATTTCTTTGATGATGCATGAGGCAAAAGACCCCTCTGTTTGCTTTCCTACAACTTCAGCTGGCAGAGAGCAGTAGAAGAATTTTCGGACTAAGACACCAGATAACCAAACGTGTTAGGTCAGAATAGGATTCCAAAAGGTCTCCCTTGAAAGTGTCTTTTACCCATCACTCCTAGAGTCTAAGTGACCCTGAATTGTCACCATTCTCTGCTGAATGAGTTTTAGATGAGTTTCAGTCTCATTCTTAGCAAATCAATGTCTGTATCAAAATCACCAGAGGTCCAGGTTTGAGTAAAACAGAGCTACGTGCTCCCCTTCTGCGCTGCTGACAGGCCACCTCTGAAGCTTGTGTGTATCTGAATAGAGAACGCAGCTCCACAGCAGTTTGTCCGGCATACGTTAGCAGATTTTTTTTAAACGACTTTTTAATGTAATTTAGTTTGTTTTTAAGCAAAAGTTAAATGCTGGTTTTGATCTGAGTGTGAACAGGCCAGCTTTTGACAGCATACAGTTTTCAGCAAAAGCATACCTGTTCTACTCACTTTTCCCTTCATGGCGAGGTTGCTGCTTCTGCCCCATTGCCACTGACATAAGCTAGCTATAATCTGTATTCTTTTCTTCTCCTAGAAGTGTGCTCTGTAGACTGTGGCACTCACGGGGTGTGCATTGGCGGAGCATGTCGCTGTGAAGAAGGGTGGACAGGAGTGGCGTGTGACCAGCGTGTGTGTCATCCCCGTTGCACGGAGCACGGAACTTGTAAAGATGGGAAATGTGAATGCAGAGAGGGCTGGAATGGGGAGCACTGCACCATTGGTAGGCAAACGACAGGCACCGAAACAGGCACATATTGCTTTCTTTTCATAAATCGTAGAAACATAGTTATTGTTGTGTATTGTAATAGGCTGTTCCTTTAAGGACCCTAGTGCTTTCAAATATTATGTCTGACTCAAAATGTGTTGGGTGAAATGCAGATGAGCTCTTGGAATCATTTAAAATCACTAACAAACTGATTTGTAGAGGAAAAAAAAAAAACCAACAAATTCCACAGCAAATGAACATTAGTAAGTAAAGATGTAACAAATGGTCCATCACGGTATCATCTGAGCCAAGATTTTCAAACTTAACTAAACATTCCTTTGTGTGAATGGCATCTTTTTTAATTTCCTGGTCTGATGCATCAGTGCCCTCCTGCTATTCTACATCACATCTGAAACACATCAGCACCATCACCGCACAGAGCAGGGGTCAAGTTGCGGAGGGATAAGTGTTCCTGGCGTTACAGAAATAGCTCCCTAGCATTCTCCTGTGCTGTGCTGTGACAGTGGGCATGGTGTTTGCATATAGGCAATCCCAGCATGGGAGGGCCCTGTCGGTAGTGCAGCATGCTGCTGTACCCTTTCCTAATAGCGTGCTGCTCAGTACAGCATTGGCATCACGCAGAGTGCCGTGACTAACACGATTGCATCTCAGCTGTGATGTGTCAGCCTGGGAAGTTCAAAAAGGTTATACTTACACAGAGCAATGTTGTTCTACCCTCTCAATTACCGTGCTTGAAAATTTATTCTGGAGGGGAATTAATTGTTCCTAAATGAAGTTCTTTATTTTGTCTCTACAAGCAGTCAGGTAGTATATTTGGATTATTTTGTAAAGTTACTGAAAACAAAGGAAAAAATTGTTATTTTACCTATGCTGTAACCAAAAATGGGAAATTCTGAGTGATCACATCTCTTCTGAGAAGTCTGAGCAAAATTATCTGGAATAAGAGTATCCAACTGCTGAGGCAATGTGAGACTCAGGCGAGTGTATTTTTCTCCAGAGAATTTTTGGTGGACTGTGAGGTCCTCTAAAGAACCTTAAACATACCTTAAAAGAAACCTAGTGAGTCCAAATCCAAGGTCATATTGGTTTAATGATCTTAAAGTGGTAAATTTAACAAAGAAAAGGAGTAGGTCAATTGAGATTTTCATGGCAATCAGGGACCCTAATGGGACAGTCCTATTACAAGTGAATTGTCATTTCTTTACTTAAAAGTATGGTGAGATTCTTGCATCCCTCAAGCTGTTTTTCTTTTTCATTCCCCTCTGATTTCTCCCTGGATATACAAACCATTTCCGATACACACGAGTTGGAAACTGAAAGTATACTATTATTAGAGGAAAAAACCAAAAACCCAACATATTTTTGGGGCATATCCTTTGATGTTGTGGTGCTGCATGCTTCCCCCACACTATGCTAATATGATTTAAATCAAAGCTTTTATGACTGAACACTTTGTCACCAGCATAGATGCAGAGTGTTTTTTCACAATTGCTTTCTGACTTCCATCATATCAACATATCTCTGCTAGATTAATCCAGGCATTTTGTTTTCATAAGTACTTCCCAGGCCTTTACAAAATGCCTAGTATATTTTTTTTTGCATTAAATTGTGTAATAATTGCTTATTTTAAAAGTTGCTGCTTTGCGCAAAATTTGTTTTGCTTTATAATCTTTTAGTAATATGCCTGTGTTTAGAGGTAACTAGTGTACTTAAAGTCTTCATTACTGTGCACACAAAAAGATGCCTTGTACTGAGATCTTAAAAGAATTCTGAAAGTTACAAGCTGAACTAGTGAACTCTGAAGTGAGTTTTTAGTCTAATTTTCAGAGCTGTGAAAGAAATATTTTCCCTATTACTGAGGTATATAATAAATTCTTCTTTTCAGGGAAAGGGTGATACTGCTGAAGTGATTAAAATATGCATAAGCTTTTTTTGTTTGGTATGTATTAGAAAGATTTCCTTGAAACTTAATGTGAGTCTGCCTGCGGCAAAAATGAGACTGGGGCAAAAAATTTAAGTTTGCCCTTCTAGTTATATTACATTTAAATTTATGCAGTCATAAGTTGCCTGTTGCATGTAGACAGATATATATTCTTGTGGCAGGCCTGTATTAGTAAGAATTTTCATATGCTCATATCGTGAGGTCTGATTGTGAGGCCATTTACAAAATCACAACGCATGATGCCAGAAATGGAATTCAGTTCAGAGGGACAGCTCAGCTTGATCCTACTGGTTCGTGTTACATGGGGCTGAAACAGAGAGAGAATTTGGAGGATAAGGGTGGTAAAACCAATTTTTGTCAGTATTTGTACAAAAAATGCTACAAGTTATCACTGGAAAATTTGTCCTTAGAGTGAATTGGTACTTTGGAACAAGGATGAGTTGCTCAAGATATTTTAAACATGAGTGTGAAGAACTAAAGTGTACTTAAATTTTACGGAAACTCATTTTAATTTAGACTACTCCCTTTATGGTTTAGCTTTCAACTGAAAGGTTGACAGACCATTTAATGTCAGAACTACTCACTGAGGAGTGTCCACCTAAAACGATAATATTCAGGAATGTAAATTTGATGTATTCAAACCTTGATTTTTGAATTTTTTAAAAAAATATTTTATTTTTTTAATCCAAAGCCATTGTTTTAGTCCTGTTTGGAAGGTACCTGGCAAACTGCACAGTCTGTTTGTCCTAAGGCAAAGCCAGGCCAGACCAGAGTAAAATAGTATATAAGCAGAGGTTGAATCTGTCCCTTCCCGGTACATAGTTTGGATTTTTGAATACCCACATTAGGTCTTCAGGAGCAATGAATGTCCAGACTTACCTCACAAGACATTTGAGAATTTCTCCGTATGGGCTTCAAGCAGAAAAATGTGAATCTCGTGGGAGAGTTTATTTCCATTTATTGCTACACCTAGTCTGAAATCTCTTGAAGTCCGTAGAAAAACTTGCTTTGATTCCAGTGACCTTAGGCCAAGCCCCCTTAGAACAAATTGATCTAATCTGTGAGGAGAAAAAACAGGTTTCTATACACAAGCCAAAATACATTTTCTTTTGTCTGTGTTTCTTTACCAGTTTCATGTGCTATATTCACATGGCAGTGGAAAAGAAATCGTTATAGCAACCTGCAGGTATCCAAGTTCATTCAGGTTATTTTATTCCATTTAATATCAAATTAGGCCTTTATAGATAGTTGACAGAATGCACACTCTTTGGCATTTCGATGTTGAGTATCTAAGCTCAAAAAAATTACCAAAAATGCAGTTTCTCTCTGCATTACCTGCATTTTAAGAAAAACACTCTGAAAAGTCTCCCAGAATGCCACTGTTAGCTCAGTGTTAACAAGCTGTTTGTGCAAAGCAGCTTTTACCTATGTGCAGCAATAGAATTACTTATAAAAATCAGTGAATGCAAATTCCGAGTTACACAGATTTTGATAAATCTATATCCAAATAATATAAAAGTGAAAGGGGTGGTGTCTGGTCTTGCTCAAGTGCTGTACGTAGCAGAGCAGAACTCTACACCAGGCACTACATTTCACTTTGCTACTTCAGGTGAGAAGAAAAATTGCTTACTGATGATAAAGAAAATGAATCTTTTCCCAGTGCAAAAATAGACCTGTCAGGATATGTTTATTAAGTGATTACTATTCATTGATTGCAATTATGGAGGAAGTTATAACTAAATAATAGTGGGTAATCTAGATGAAGAAAAAAGTCTTGGAAAACTAATAACAAAGCAAAAGACTAAGATATAGCAGTTGCTAAATCTTGAAGCAATTTCATGCCAGAATTTTAAGATGGAGGATTTGGCTTTTGCTTGAATCATGTGAGTGTTGTTAAAGCATGCTGTTATAAAACAGATCTGTTACTTTCACTGAAAATAGTATTTGGATGTTTAAAACTGTTGGGTTTAAACTGTAGTGGATGGTGTTCTCATATAAACTATCAGGATTGTATGCTAAGGACAGTGTGATATATATGGAGAACTTAAGAAACAGTCAAACCTACAATTTTAAAAGCGTAATTCTATCTGTAATTCATATCCCTGCAGCATGAAATATGACTATTATTAAGTCATTGGTAAAAAATCTCACCGAGAGACCAATGAAACCAGGATTTAATCCTAAATATTTATGAGTAAAATTTGAAAGCCTGCAAACATATTGTATCTTACAAGGTAAGCTCTCACCAGAAGACGATATATGAGGTTTTCTTTGTGGCAGCCTGTCATATTCGCAAAGCCTTGCTCTTGTCTGCTCGCGTCCTATGTTAGATGTAGGTTAAGCAATCCTGCTTTCAGGCAGAAAGTGGCAAAAGACTGTAGTAAAGGCTATTTGATAAAACGGATACTCTGCTGCAGATTATGATCAAGACAATTCTTATCTTCTTTGTTCCTTTTTTTTTTTTTATTTTCAATGCAAACGAGCTGTACCCCCTTTGACAGCCATAGAAGCTGAACCTCCAGCTATCTCCAACTATCTACCTGCTAGGCAGAACACAAACAGGGATGATGTGTGCATCTCTGCAGACTCTGCTTCCTGGCTTAGGTACTGCTTTTCTGAATCTAACCCCAGAGGTGGGGATCTGCCACTCCCCTTCCTCCACTGGGTCCTTGGCCTCTGTACTGAAAATGTCAAATGGTAGGACCTGTTCCTTGGTAAATAATGGATTTGGAAATCTGTATTAGCCCTATGCCTTATCTTCTATGTTTTCAGGGCCTTGAATAAAGAAGAAAGATTTGAAAGCAGCACGATCCTGTCACCTATGTGGTGGGAGATAACGTAAAATTTTCAATACATAAAAATGCGCAGGAAAAAGAGAGGACTCTCCGAGCCCAGGGTGATTAAGATAAAATGTTTAAGTTACAGTATGGGAGACTTGGGTTAGGTGTTAGGAAATACCTTGTACCAGTAAAAGAAAAACTGAAGTAGATTGTCTAAGGAAGTTGTGGAATCCTCATCAGTGGAGCTTTTAACAA
Source organism: Aptenodytes forsteri (assembly GCF_000699145.1). Taxonomy (NCBI): domain Eukaryota; kingdom Metazoa; phylum Chordata; class Aves; order Sphenisciformes; family Spheniscidae; genus Aptenodytes; species Aptenodytes forsteri. Next base: position 2,577,831 of record NW_008796044.1, on the reverse strand, counting down.
TTTAGACAAACATCTGTCAGGAATAGCAAAGAGGTAATTCATCCTGCCATGGGGCAGAAAGCTGACTAGAAAATCATTGAACTATATGAGCTCTCTTCCAGTCTGATTTTAAATGAGCTTAAAAGGAAGCATTCTTTCTAAGTACCTTATTTTATAATGGCCTATATTAAGATTTGTACTGTCATCCCCTTTAAGAATCTAATGTCGCTCTTAGAAGTAGAATTGATCATTTCTCCACCCAAGGAGACTAATCTGTGTTCTGTATTTGCAGAACAATGGGTTGTCAATGTATATATTGAGCCACTCTGAAACATCCAAACAAAGAGCAAATATTACGCCCGGTAGGTAAATACTTCAAATCCTCTCCCTTTGAAGCACCAAGACTCACCCAGCTGAACACTAGATGGACAGTATTCCACCTCTGTTTTTACTAAAAAAATGTTTACTACAAATTTTTTTTCCTTGAGTGTTTTGGGATGACTGTGCCCTTTCCAGCTTTTAGACATGTTTATATTTATTGTAGACTGGAAGGAATACCACATATAAAGTGTAAAGAATTAGATTTTTACCTTATCATGAAGTCAATTATCGATAGAAACATTAATAATGCAGCATTGTGTTATCTTTGGATACAGCAGGATATTTTTGTCCCATGATAATGCTTTTTGTGTCAAAGATTTTTTTCTTCTACTACTGATTTTTCTTGTTGTAATTACAATGGTAATGATTCAAAGATGAGGCAATTTTCAGGAGAGATGGAAAGTGTGTGGGAGGAGACAGTGGAAAGCCATCGTATCTGACAACGAGCAATTTAGAAGGAGCTAGATGTATTAGACTTCTCCAATGCACTTCTAACTTAAAAGTAATCTGTAACAGTTTATAACCTATCAAGGCATAAAAAAATCTCTAATGATGGTGATAGAAATTTAGATTGCATGCTCTGTAGAGGGAGGAACACATTTTTTCATTTTATTTGAAAAACGCATAGAATATTTGGGTCATGACCACTTTTCATGACTGATGATATAGAAATACGTTGGTAATATATATGATGACATGACCAAAAATGTTAGAGACATTGGCTGTTTCTGTATCTGCAGATTCAGGTTCATCACCTGTATAATATTGTCTTTACACCTGGTAGCAGGTTTCTTGATAAGCACATTTGTGACGCAGTGTTTAAGGTACGTGGTGTCAAGCTTTCATTTGGAGTGTGAGAGGGGGTGGTTCCCTCACCATGCATCTCTTCAGCAAAACAGAAGAGTAGCAGATACCTCATGAATTAATCTGAGAGATTCTCAACGATCTCTGTCATTCTCTGCACATAATTTACATTTTAATTTCCATCATGCAAGCATAGAGAGACTCATAAGGTAGAAGTTTTCCTTATAAAGTGACGTTTTGGTCACGTATGTTATATTATATCATGTTATGTTTTATAACCAAACCCAGGGAAATGTACTAGTTAATTAGACCAGTGGTCATCTAGTCCAACATCACCATGCTTCAGTAAAGATGCAAGTTCCCAGTAAATAAGCAATTAGAAATTTCTTCCTGGAAAGATAATGCTCTTTTTATCTTAGAATCATTGAATGATAGAATCATTTAGGTTGGAAAGGACCTTTAAGATCATCGGGTCCAACCATTAACCTAATACTGCCAAGTCCACCAAGAGGCCATTTCCTCTTGTCCTGTCACTTGTTACTTGGGAGAAGAGACCGACCCCCACCTCGCTACAACCTCCTTTCAGGTAGTTGTAGAGAGCGATGAGGTCTCCCCTCAGCCTCCTTT
>NW_008796044.1:2565704-2575815 GCF_000699145.1 Aptenodytes forsteri | reverse complement strand
GACCAGCACCCCCAGGTCCTTTTCCGACAGGCAGCTTTCCAGCCACTCTTCCCCAAGCCAATCTTTTCCAACTGCATTTGCTATTGGGGTGCTTTGTTGGTTTTGTAAATGTGTCATCTTTTATTTCACCTCCAAAATTTCTGAATAAAATCTCTTGGCTGTAAAGTCCCCAGATTAGACACTGTCTAAATAGCTCTTGTTTTGAGTCTCATGCTAACTTTTGTGTCTGTGTTATAACTGTAAATTCCTATCCCAGTAACTAAAATATACTTCGCGACTTTTCTGTATCAGGGATGAGTAAACTTTCTAAACGCTTTCTGTAGCGCTAAGGAATCCAGAACTACCATATGTATCCTCTTACTTTATCATAGCTGAGCAAGATAGCTGATTATATATATTTGGAAAGAAATATTCTATGTAGAGATTTGTATTTATAACTGTAAATTCCTATCCCAGTAACTAAAATATACTTCGCGACTTTTCTGTATCAGGGATGAGTAAACTTTCTAAACGCTTTCTGTAGCGCTAAGGAATCCAGAACTACCATATGTATCCTCTTACTTTATCATAGCTGAGCAAGATAGCTGATTATATATATTTGGAAAGAAATATTCTATGTAGAGATTTGTATACAGTGAGAGTGGTGTGACTTTCAGGGAATTTAGGAACAGAATTCCTTTTCATCTGCAGAATTTACACGGGGTAGCTGGGGATCTTTTTTGCTAAAAGGCAAGCTTATTGGTGAGAAAGAACTTTCCTGTTTGCATTCTTTGCTGAGGGCTTCCTGTAAATGATTGAAATATGTCACAGTGCAGTGTCAGAACACTTGAGCGGCTTTTTTCTTTCTCTGTATATTGGATATTTGCAGAACATGACCTTACTTCTTCCCTTTCTAGCCCAAAAAATTTAATGAGTGTGTTTTCAGCAAAGCTTCCTGCATTTTGTCTGGTACTTCAAAGATGCACCCAGCAGATACTGGTGAATAGTTTCCCAAACTAAAATCACATTTCTTTTTTCTCCTTTTGGAGGGGCTTCCACATGTGTTATATTGATTTTCTGGCCAATTCTTGAACTCTTAAAAGGCCACAAAAAGAGGGGGAGGGCAATCAATCAGGCAGGTGATCTAACTTTTGAAAAGGCAAAGCTGATTTTGCTGTTCATAGGAGTATTCACAGCGTCAGGCAATCTTCTCTTCTTCCACAGATAATGTTTTCTGTGTTATTTTGTACCCTGTGGTGTCAAGCACAGCTTCAGCAAGTGAGTGAATTACATGGTGTTGCCGGATACAAAACAACAAAGACACAGGAATGCTTGTGAGAGGTCAGTGACATAGATTGTATAGAGGTAGAAAGGTAGCACCAGATCTTGAGAAATATATACGTATATACATATATATAATATTTATACTTACTAAGAAACAAATACAAAAGAGAACAGTATCTGCCCATCCTTTTGAGGCCTGCTTGTTAAAGATCTTTTCCTTAATCACTTGCATTCTTGCTTATACATTCTCAAGGTATAATTCTTGTATCTTCAATATCAGTTTCACATAATCTTTCATGCTTGAAGATGCAAATAAAGCCAAATGTGGTTTGCCTGACTGCTGCAAACTCGATGGAATAACAATTCAGACACAAGGCTTTACCTTTTCAGCTTCTTGTCAATTTTGTCTCCGATTCCTACACAATATCAAATTAACAGTAGGATGCATTAGAAGTTAGAGGCTTGTCTTCCTGAGACATTTGATGCTTTTGAAATTCTCTACTTAATATTTTCTTAGTTTAATGTTGTATTAAAAATATTAGTGTCAAAAAGAAAAAGGAAAAAATGGCCTCCGTAGCATCTCTGAAGTGTCAGTTCAGGATTTTGCTGTGTGATTTATTTAGGGCTTTGGGGAAAAAATGAAACTATTGAAAGCTTTCTCTTTAAACTGTCAGTTCTCTCTTGTGCGGTAACTACTCACTGAGGATGAAATACACACTGGTGTTGAATATTGATACATCCTTCTTTCACTAAAAGCCCTTACTAAGACAATTTTTTAAAAGATCTTAAGGATTGAATGTGAGGACTTGTTCAGCGTACCATCTATGAGGTATCTTGAGCCATTCTTATTGAACAAAGTTTTTTACAGAATTTATGTTATTCGACTCTTTTCTCTTGTTCTTTCTTTCCATTCCTATTCTGACCTGCTTATGAAATGCTTATTAGGATAACCTCGCTTCTGGAGATTATTCCTGCAGGTAGCCTCAGTCTATTTCATTTTACATTATAGTTTTTCTATATGAATAAAAAGAAGCAAAGTTTTCTGTCCAACAGAAATCATCATATAATGTAGTATATCTCGTTTGCTCAAAGAAATTACAAACATCATTTATGTAACTGAAATGTAAGAACTAAATACAAACCTGAGTGTTCTTGAAGGTGTTCGGGTCTGAGGTTATGGTCCATGTTCATCTCTGTATATTGAAAGTGCAGATAGTTGGAGTAATACTGGGGTCATTATTACCTGATTTATAGCTGCCGTGAAAATTGGAACTAAGTGTTTAGATTTCTGCAATTTCCAGGACATACTTCTGTAGTGTTTTCAGCGATATAGTATTGATTGACATATAACTGTCCATCTCATTCTGTCAGTTGTATTCAAAACCCATCCATGCTGAGACAGATAGGGACAAAGCAATACTGGTGTCTCATTAGTCTAGCAGCAGTTCACAGTCATAGTGAACTTTTTCCTTCAGCTAAAAGCTGAAGGAAAAGTGGGACATGAGAAATTAAGGTTACTGTATTTATCCTCATTCTCTCTTCATTCAATAACAGGATTAGAGCAGAAAGGATTCATGGTCCGGCTGTCTCCTTGAAGATTTTCAAATCTGAGAGCTGACCCTTGGCACTGGGTGCTACACACTTGACTTGAATATTTCACTCTAAATAAGTACCTCTCCAAAACAGTTAAGCGGTTTTCATGGAAAAGTAGTAACTTTTGCTTTCATAAAGACTTCAGTGTGACATGGATCATAACATTATACCTAATGAAAATTTAGGCAGAGGAGACATGTTTGCCTGCTTATCCGTGTAAAGCTTTTCTCCCTCTTATTCTATTAAACTTAAAAGATACTTTTACTCCCGCCCTACTGTAATCTGCCAGTTCTATGGCCCATGACCGATGTCTAACCTCTGGGATTCATTGCCTGTTCTTGTGCTGTCTCATTGGTTATTGGGAGCCACGCAGTGAGTCCCAGATGTTCAACTGTAAAACAGTTTCTGCATTCTCTCAAACACAGCTTACATAATGGCACCTAAGTCCTACCCAACTCATTTGTATTTCCTCTGTTGTTCAATGCCTTTTAAAAGGCTGTGAGTTTCCTGCATTCTGTAAATAGGGAGCCGTAATTTTGACAAACTGCCAATCCATGTCAGGGTTTATTGCTTTTTCCTAGTCCCATTGTATTTTTAGTTTCTATTCACAGTTTTTAACAGTCCAGCGCGGAGCAGGTTGATCAACTCAGCATCAATAGAGTGTGGCCTGCTTTTAAAATGCTGCAAAATAAGATATCATACAAAATAGCTGCAAGGAAAGGTTTAACTATTTCTTCTTAAATGTTCTGGAGTGGTTAGGGTAGACTGAACTACATGAGCTGATAGTTAATCTTTCATATAAGTAAAAAGTACATACACTTTTAACATTTTAGTATATTTTTACAGAAACCCCCTACAAAGATGACTCTCTTCTGTATTCATTCTATTTAATTATAAAATTGCAGATGAGATTTGTTTTTAGGTAGATGTTGAAAGAGTAAAGTTATTCATGAGTGTGACAAATGAGTAAGATTCATAATGCATCTAGACCACATATGTTTTAATTTGCCTCCAAATAGTCAGTTTTTCAGAGCATTGAACAACTGAGCTAAAGAACCACAGTGCATCAAGATGCAGTCCCTGTTCTGAAGAGAAATAGTAGTGATAATAGCTTTGTTATCTAAGAAATAAATATAATGTTGTAATCATGATTAAAAGCCGTTCTTTTTAATTAAAAACTAAATCAGTTTGTAGTGAGAAACATTACTAGGTTGTGATTTTAGGCTAGAAACGATACTAGGAGGACAATTATCCAAAAGAAGAAATTAACCAAAAAAAAAAAAAAAATCAGTTTAGGAATAACATGTTTACTTTGGACATGGTGATTCATTGATCTTAAAAGTAGTACTGCTTCGAATACTGTGATTTTCCAATTGTTAGGAATCAAAAGGGATTGCTGAGCTTCTTGTGGAATGAGTTCTTCAAGAATAGCACTGAAGTTATTTTTGTAAACTCAGCATGCACAAGCACAAAACCCTAAATGTCCCAGAAGATGCTGATTCTCCTAAAACCAGAGACACATTAGTACAGATGAGAGAACTGACTTTTTGTTTTAACCATGGGGAATACCAGAGAGTAGAACTCAGTTCCTAATGTAGCAAGGTGCCATCAACTTTTCAGCACATTTTAAATATAAACTGATCTGACTTCTTTGCTTTCCATTTAATAAAGCAAGGCAAAATGTGTGTGCGCTGGGTTACAGATCACTTCTCTCTGAAATTAATAGAGGAATTAGCATTATAGCATACAGTTTTACAATGCAAGATAGCGTGCCCAGAATTAAGCAGTTCTAGAAAAGGAAGTTGGGTCTCTCTCTCCCTCTTCCCTATTTTCTTTTATTTTGAAATTGTAGCGTCACTTGCATTTGAACAAGAAAAGTATTACTGAAAGCAGGAAGCCGTAGATCATTATTTACTGCTGAAAAGTGAAAGCACAATATGAATATGTTAAAATGTTAACAGATTCTGATTAATTCTACTCCTTACATATTTTTTTTTTCCCAGAGTAATTTGATAACAGTACAGGAAAAATAATGGCAATTTGCCTTTTCTGGTTTCAAAAAAAATTGAAAAGATGTTTTAGACTTAAGACAGAAAATCACTGCATAGGAGTTTGTTAGGAATATGAAATGAAGGTTGACATTGCTCACTATGCAGCATTGTTAATAGATAGTTGAATTGGGCAGGGGGGCGGGGGGAAGTATAGTGACATAGATTTTTATATCCAATGCATTTGTTTGTTGGCTTCTTTGGAAACTAGGGGTAAAATTGCTTTTTGTTACTGCCTCCCTTGGATCGTTATTAATTGATTCTTTATCATGAAGCCAATCCATATATATCTTCATTGTGTCCTGTGAATGTTTGAACCTTTTTTTTTTTCCAAAATAAGTCAGAAATATTGATTTAGAATGGAGAAAGCCTTCCATATTTAGAGAAGGGGTTATTAGAGTCAAGGTCACTTTGTTTGTGAAGGCTGAGAGGGCAACAGTTGCTTGAAGGAAATACTAGGTGAGTGTTACACTATAGAAAATGTTAAGCTTGCGTAAACAGGTCTGCACTCACTGTTTCTGCATTATTCCTCTACAGAGATGGTTATGAACCAGAAGCCTAAATAATGTATATACTGTGTTACTCTCGCATAGGTAGGTGGAAGGCTGAAGGGGAAATGAAAAAATCTATACTGACGCCCAAGCATTAGCTTGCAGTTGCAGCTCTCCTTCATTCAAATCCAGAGGGGCCTGTAGAGGTTATCAGTTTTATGCTTTTTCATTGGAATCTTTTGTTATATATTCTATAACAATTTTGATTGCTTATATGCTGAAGAAAAAAGTGAATGAAAATTGGTCAGCCCCCCTCCCTTAATTTCAAACAGTAGTTCATATCCTTTATCAAAAGACTGACTTACGTGTGAGATATCACTCAGATATCAAACTTTGTGGATACACTGGTGTCTCCTGAAATTGTTTATATTTTCATACCACATGAAATGTTGTTAAAATAAAATGAAGGCAGCGCTTATTAAAACGCGATGATTTCTCCATTCCTTTTAATCTTTCAATCTCCCCCACACAGGGAATTCAATAAGTAAAGTCTGTCGTCTTTCACCAGTATTTGTATTTCTAGTTACCGTGAAATTCCTAAAATCCTTATTACCTAATTTAAAAGTGTTACTGCATGGAAAGTTTTAAGTATGAGATGCTTTGTAAAGGGAAATATTTATTCAGCAGAATTGAGGTATTTTAACATATTTGCCTTCCATTCAAAACTGCATCTGTTTATTCAACCTTTATAGTTACAGTTTCCTCTGCTGTACTAAGGATTTTTGTCAGCGTTTCTGAGATAAAACACTGTATTTTTAAAAAATTTCTAGCAAGGTGTATATAATGTATCTGATTTCTTAGGGTGAATGTTCCTATCGATATTAAATGGGAGCTTTCTTAAAAGTTATTTGCAGAATATGCCCCTAGATCTTAATTATTTATTTTATTTTTTTTATTTTATTGCTTGAGATAAAGATGTTATTAAATGTGAGGAGAGGCGTCATTCAAATGTGAACAAATGACAGTGAAGTGAAAAGGAAGATGTCTGTTCTTTACAGCATTGCTTCTATTTTTTTGGTCCTATGACTAAAAATTACAGGTTTATTAAAGATAATGTTTCACAGGGCTACTGCTACTGATCCCTTACTTGAATTAGGTAACTTCATTCCAGCTTAGGAAATATTTAAAATTAGTAAGCTGTTTCATTCAGAATGAGAAGCAGGTATGCATGCTGGAAAATGCGCTTAAATGTCTTCAGTTTACTGATTTGTACCTTGAGGAGAAAGGCGATGTCATTAAACTGCAGGATGGTTTGTCCAGTGAGTGATACCCAGTTAAGAAGGATTTTTGCAAAAACTTCCTAACCGCTTACAGAAGTTATTACAGTAAATTGGATATGCACTATGCCTGATTAAACATATTCCCACATACGTATTTACTCTGAAACCTAAAGCCATTCCAAAGTTCACTTTGCTTGATGAAGACCCGTGGAGATCTCATAAAGTCAGTAGAGTCAAACTGCATCAATCCTCAGGTGAGAGACCTTCGACTAACATTTGGATGTTGCAAGGTGTTCTTTCGCTAGCTAGTCATGGCATATAGAGTGGAGTATTATGGAAGTCCTCTGCAGTTGAAGTTAGGGCAGTACTCCTCGCTGTCTGCTCTGAACCGATGGAATATTGCTGTGCAGTGGAAAAGGCTGCTGTATACTGCTCGGTTTCACAGCTTTGAACAAATCGTTATTGTCTCAAGGAAAGCCGAATTAATACGTGTTTCTGACATGTTCCTTAGAATGTGGTAACAGTTCAACTATGGGTAAGAAATGAAAAATTATACTATACCCAATTGAAATTATGGGAAACAGGCAGAGTACGCCAACCAAACTTATAATTTTATTTGAACGCTGAGGGTAAATAACGCTAATTAATAACCTGGATAGAAAACAGAAAAGTAAAATTTCCTTGGCATCTATTTGATATGTTTAGAGATACTAGTAGCTACTCATGCTGTATTTGCAGTGTTGCAAAGAAAGAGCAGATTGCACAAAAGTGTAGCAAATTGTCCTTTAGATGTCCCATGCACAGATTTTTTTGTTGTTGTTTTGGGGTTTTTTTGTTATTGGAAATTCCTTTTGACTGGTCTTTGTTTTAATAACGTTAAGTCTGCTTTGCCCTGTTGTTTTTTTTAACCTGAAGCAAATATCGTGACAATACATGGTTGTGCACCTTTTCACCTGACGTGAATCAATTAAGTGGATTAATTCAATGTATCGATCATACAATTGTATTGCAGCCGAGGCAGAGCGATCTCTAGATTTCTTGGCTGCGTCTCCAACTCTCTTAGATATTGTGTTTCTCCTCCTGAGAGAAGTGCTCCTAGCAAACAGTCCCATTATAACTGATAACATCCTGCCTGTCCCAGCACGGCTTAAAAACCCTGTCAAATATAGATGCAAGGCAACCAAGCTAAAAGCCTAGTTGGTGCTTCTGATGGCTTCAGTGGAGAAATGGAAAAGAAATATCCTGTCTATAAGCAGAAAGACTTCAGTGTTTGTTCCAGAGAATTAAGGTCACTTCTAGTGAGGCTGGGCAGGAGCAGAGCTATCAGTTGCCAGATAGCAAATATTTTTAATATAAAGCAAGCAGAGCTTAAAGAGTCTTTTCTCTTTCAAATTTCTTCCAAGTACAGATTAAATACTCTTGGCTTTCTCGGGGGCGAAATGGTGAAGATGATCTCCCTAATAGATCAAAATCAGTTTCCCAGATTTATTTAGTATTTAAATATCAAGACAACTGGCTATGTTTGAAGGATTATGAGGTTTTTTTCCCACACCACTTAGGCAGATAAAGAAGGAACAAAAAAAAGAGCTATCCTACGCTTTGTCTGTGCATGCAGGATTAAAAACAGTTTGTTTGTGAAAACATTTTTATTTCTGTAGCTTTTATTAGTTATTTGTGCAGTTGGTAGATATAAAAATTGGAAAATTGCATGATATTCATGAGGCTTATGTATACTGAAAAGGGATGCAGAATGGATGCCTAGCACTTTAGAATTAAAGGCATGTTTATAAAATATATTTTATGATGTCGTGAAATATTCATCTTCTATCCTACATCTGCCAAACAATTCAGTATACACAAATACATAACTCAGAATGCTTTGTTGATGTATTTTAATTTGTTTTACACATGTTGCCTATGTGGTAGAATACTGCTCCTACGTTGTGGGCATTATTTCATCCTTTACATTTGTATATATTTAAAATCCATAAATTCTAGCTCTAACAAACACGTGAGATATATTTAATATTCAAATACCCATTATTTTTTGTCACTTCTTAATCGTATTTTACTGTCATGAATATTTAGGATTCCTGCAAGCCAGAAGGGGTATGAGAAGCATTTCGTGTATGTTATCGAGGCTTTTTTCATTCCAAACTATCCCATAATACTTCTAAAAAACTTCTTTTTTTTTTCAGCTCTTTCATTTGATTTTCCTTTGGGACAGCTGAAATGTTTGGACTCTCTAGTCTGAAACCATACAGTGTGCAGCCATTTATTGGAATCCATGTAATTAATACTTTAAGAAGATCAGCTGCAAAATATGATGCATCTGTCTATATAGCACTTTTCATCCTGAAGGGGTTCCAAAATTCTGTACTAAATTAAGGGATATTTGCTCATAGAGCATACTAATCTGTTAACGTGGTAATGGAGGAAAATGCTTACTTATGTTAAGGCTCATATTTATTCTTCTGATAGAGACAACCTGCACACTTATAGAGGATCTGCATTTCCATACCTGAAAGTTAATTACTTAATTATAAATTCTATGCAGACATCAATATCTGATGAATAGCAAGTAATTATTTTGTAATAATGCCTGAGAAAACTGGGATTCCCTGCCCTGAGAATTATGAATTATAAAGCTCTAAAACTGAAGGGATGTCAGGAGGTCATCTAGTCCAACCTCTTCCTCAAAGCAGGGTTAGTTATGAGGTCAGACATTAGGCTCAGGCCATTAGTTTTTAAGGCAGACTTCCTACAACCCTCTTTATTGTACATGGGATGGGCTGTTACTCACCACTCGGTGCCCTAGCTAAGCATCTTCTATAGCGTATTGAGCAACATAAGTATATAATATCTGCTTGTTCTCACTATGGTGCCTTACTTGTGTATGCATGTGTGTGCACACATCCCATTCCCTCACATCTCTGAATTCAAATAGGATTAGAAATACCGGTGTAAACTACTGTTAAGTAGTACTGACATAAGGGAAACAGTTCTGTTTGGTCACTGTAAATGCTGGCTTAGCTTACTAGAGCATTTTGGTTGACTTAAACTCCTCTGCTTTGTAAAGCTATTTGTATATAAAGGAGTTATGGTCAAAGAAATATGATTTATATTTGGAGCAAAACTGGATAATATGTGAGGTGGGTTTTTTTTTAAATATATACGAAAGTACTTACTTACGGAGTAAAGGACTTCATTGCACAGTCTTGAATCGGCTTCTTAAAATCTCCACCTCCTACACACATCGAGCTACAGATGTCATCTGTCTGGACTTCGGTAAGGCCTTTGACACGGTCCCCCACAACATCCTTCTCTCTCAACTGGAGAGGTACGGATTTGATGGGTGGACTGTCCGGTGGGTGAGGAATTGGTTAGATGGTCGCATCCAGAGGGTAGTGGTCAACAGCTCAATGTCCAGATGGAG
>NW_008796044.1:2539894-2564929 GCF_000699145.1 Aptenodytes forsteri | reverse complement strand
CCCGGAGAGGTGGTGGATGCCCCATCCCTGGAAACGTTCCAGGTCAGGTTGGACGGGGCTCTGAGCAACCTGCTCAAGTTGAAGATGCCCCTGCCCACGGCAGGGGGGTTGGACTAGATGACCTTTAGAGGTCCCTTCCAACCCAAACTATTCTATGATTCTATGAGATAAGATTAGTTTTTGTCAGCTTAGCAGAGCTCTTGACCCCAGTTTCCATCCCTGTACCTTAGGCAGCCTCTTAAATATCCTGAGCTTGCCAGATAAGAAGTAAGGCCTTGAACTTGATTTTTAATTTCTTTAGTAAGCCATTGGTGAGAGAATTAAAATAATATTTGATGTACCTGTTCTTGTTAAGAAGAAATGGTTCAGTATTCACTTAGCTCAATTTGGCTTATGCCCGTATATATCGCGTTGCTGAATGGACTGTAAGGGAGGTATGAAATGGAGTCTGACAGTCCCTCCGAAGTGGTTGATAGCACAGCTCCTGTATGCCCTATGTGGAGGGCTTGTGAAGTGAATGAAATTATTCTGAAGTTAATGACTGAACTAAGAACTGTGTCTTCCCTGAAAATCCAAAATTGCATTAGGTCTAGAATATTAGTTTAGTTTTAGTAGGACTTTATAAAAATGTTTGGAAATGGAAAATTTGGTGCTAGTGATATTTGGCTAGAATGGATGCATCCAAGGGTTGTTTCTTTGTGGAATGGTCAGGCTCATGCCAGTCTGATGAAAGGAAATCTGCGTTTCTAAGTGATTCATTGCCTTTCAGACAGGAGAAGTGCTAGTTATCCAGGACCCTTTCAGGAGGGAGGAAGGGCTGTAAAACCACCAGCAGCAGTTTATAATCCAAGGGTTTTTGTCATGCCTGGTAGTCAGTTAACGCGTAGGAACCAGAGAAAATCCATGCTTTTCTGAAGAACAACCAATATGTTAATTTTAACTATTTTATGAAGGGCCCAGGTACACCAAACTGCCAGGAACCTTGAGGCTGCACAGTAGCTGATTGAAATCCATGTAATTCTGTTGAATTTGGCTGAATTTTGCCAATGTGGACCAGCTTGTGTCCTAGCCCTCAGCTGATAGAACCGAGAAGGATGAAGAGTCAGTCTGGTCAGTGAAGAAGGATGTGATCCCAAGAAGTCTAGCCACTTCAGATTTAACGGTTAATTTTACATTACAGCATGTCAGTTTTTCTCAGACAGGTGAACTTTTCAATATTTGCAGTATACCTTTTGTTAGACAGAGCTACTGCCGAGGCCTCGCCTGTAGCGCCAGCTTTCATGTTCCGCACAACATACCTGTTTGTGGTTTTGTTGTTCTCCCTGTTTCTGTCTGTGCGTTGCTTCTGAAGAGACCGGAGTTTGAAAGCTTGCCTTGTTATCATTTTGTGTTAGGCCATCGTTGTTTGCAGAACACTAGAAATAATTTTATTGTTACCAAATCTGATTTAGAGACCTAGTTTCAGGTGTAAATGTGTGAGCACAGCAGAGGACAGTGTTTCGCGCTTAATTACAAATATCCTGTCTGTAGGATAGTTTTAGGTCTACGTAAGTCCTAAAGAATTACTTTAATGTGGTTATATTTAATGTATCTATACATTTACCTTGCCAGAAAATGTCTGATTTAGCTTGGTTTGGCATTTACATTCCGGGCCTCTGCACTGAAACTTTGTTGCAACAGATGTTGCTTAAAAATATTTTCTGAGCAGTAAAGCTGTGATTTTCCTTTAAAATTTGAAGTATGAGAAATGCTGGGTGGCATTTGTGTCTTGAGAAAAGCTAGCCAGTGACAATGTCGTCTCCTCTGCTGACCCACTGGGGCATTCACAGAGAAAAAGTACATCTGCCTCACTGGAGGGTTTTCAATCAAATGAGAGATCTGGGAGTAATCTGTACTACCAGACAAAGCCTTGGTAGCAACAAGCGATCCTGCCCTTTCAAGCCTGATCATCTGTTTTTTATATCAGCGGGGTCTTAGATTGTAAATGTTTGAAATTAGGTGCTACCTTTGTGGCATCTTGATGTATACAGGGATTTTAAAAGTTCATATCTGAGGAGGTGAAGGGTAGGGCTTACCGCTAGCTTTACACAAGCTGCATTCACAGTATCATTAAATCGGGTTCAACTTTGGATAAGCGTGGCACCATGCCATCTCCACCGGCAAGCTTAGTCTGACAGGGAGCACGGGGTGGAGCAGCAGCATCCTTTGGCGTCTGGGCTCTGTATGAAAACTGCATAAAGGAACATGAAACCAGAAAAACCTTTAAACCCCCGTGACTTCATGCTTTCCTCCAAAGCTAGAATAGAATACTACAGGTACTTCAGTAAGCTGGGTGTGATTCTGAGCTCATACATCGTCTTAGCTGTTAAGAACTGCCAAATTAGGGCTTTGCATTGTTTTCTGTCTGAAATACGGAAAAATTAGGTAATTTGTGTTGAATTTTGTAAATTTCAGCTAGCCAAATGAAACTGAGCTTTTGAAATCTAATGTCTGGGATTTGACAGCACAATATCAAATATCCTTTTGCCAGATACAGATATCACTTAACATAAGAATTACGTTGCTTTTTTCCTCTTTGTCTCTCCCTATGACATGAAGAGGATAGGATGGGTAAGGAGTGTGGGAATGTGACGCAACTTTCTGAATCAGCGTATATGAGATCCTTGAAGCTTTGTAGCTAATAAGTGTATCTAAAAGTATACCCACACTTTACCAAAACATTTATTCAAAAAAGTTCAAGTGCATATTTTTGAAAAGCTATGGCTGCCACATATTTCAAATAATAAAGCAAATTGCATTGTGTGCAAGGAGGTTGCGTAGCAATTACTTTGTGAATCCTAATTTTTATGAACAAATGACTGAAACTCCCTGCCATAACACTGTGATTAATGTAGGGATTTTAGTTATCACATTTTAATTAGGTTATATATTCTTTTAAATATGAGGTCAGTGTTTTGCTTGTTACTCTTCAATTGACTGAATTTATACCTCCTGTCTGATAGGTCACTTTATCATTACGCTGCCACTAAACTATTTATATAGACGTTTTAGAGATAAATCCAACTTGAGGCAGCTTCTTTCTCAGGAGCGATATTACCTATTACAAAGGATGATGCTGGTCCTTGTATCCCATATCAGAAACATTAATACAATAAAAGATTATGGTTGTGGTACTGGTTTTATGAATGCCATTTCACCCAGAATTATATTCTAAATGGATTTTGTTACAGTAAGATTAATTTGAAAGAAGCAGCTATCTTAAACAGAAATTTTATTGCATCTTTAATGTATCTTTTTATTGGGTATATGAATATGAGTTAAATATGAGTCTTGTTTGAAAAGAATACACTGTGTAACTTGAATGTGCTGCTAGGGTCAAATTTTAGCTCTCGCTCAAAATCTCGGCAAATAATCTGCTTAGCCTGTAGAAGAAACTCTGTAGCTATGCTGTAGCTTTTGGGCTGCAGCAGTGTCTTTACTTATGTCCCTATGTTTCGTATAACTACTTTGCTTATGCCGGTACACATCTGAAACGATCCTCACCTGATCATTGATAAAGCCACCATGCAGAGAGTTGGTTTCTGTGCAGGATGTGATGCATCTTCTGTGTTAAGGTTAGCAATATCGGGGCATGCAGACAGCACGCTGCCTGCGCACCGCACTCGTACCATCCCTTACCCCTGCCTGCAGTCTGTGGATGTTGTGGGGGCTGTGTGGAGACAGGATCCCATAGACATCCCACATTTGCGGGGCTGGATCTGGACTCCTGGCTACAGCGGAGCACTTGGTCTCTTAGCATTGCAGAAGCTTCTCAGTCTTATAACTAAACTTCCTATCAGTGCAGTCTCCCTTCCTTCTTGAAACTGTCTTTTAGATACATAAATAGCCCAAATTCTTTGGCTCAGCTGAAGCTCTCTGTGTATACTCAACCTGCTGAGCAGACAGGGATTTTTTGATTATTGATCTGTTTGGTTTCTGTTGTGGTTTAACCTCAGCCAGCAACCAAGCACCACCCAGCCGCTCGCTCACTCCCCCCCAGTGGGATGGGGGAGAGAATCAGAAGGGTAAAAGTGAGAAGACTCGTGGGTTGAGATAAAGACAGTTTAATAGGTAAAGCAAAAGCAAAGCAAAACAAAGAATTCATTCACTCCTTCCCATCGGCAGGCAGGTGTTCAGCCATCTCCAGGACAGCAGGGCTCCATCACACGTAACAGTGACTTGGGAAGACAAACACCATCACTCCGAACGTCCTCCCCTTCCTTCTTCTTCCCCCAGCTTTACATGCTGAGCATGACGTCATATGGTGTGGAATGTCCCTTTGGCCAGTTGGGGTCAGCTGTCCTGGCTGTGCCCCCTCCCAGCTACTTGTGCACCTCCAGCCTTCTTAGTCGGTAGAGCATGGGGAGCTGAAAAGTCCTTGACTAGTGTAAGCACTGCTTAGCCACAACTAAAACATCGGTGTGTTATCAACACTGTTCTCACCCTAAATGCAAAACACAGCACTGTACCAGCTACTGGGAAGAAAATTAACTCTATCCCTGCCGAAACCAGGACAGTTTCCTCAAGTCTCAGG
This sequence comes from Aptenodytes forsteri, assembly GCF_000699145.1. NCBI lineage: Eukaryota > Metazoa > Chordata > Aves > Sphenisciformes > Spheniscidae > Aptenodytes > Aptenodytes forsteri. The sequence goes on along the minus strand of NW_008796044.1, from coordinate 2,560,356 downwards.
ACAGTGTAGCACAAACTGTCACCCTCTTTTCACTGCCCAGCTGTTGGCAGCTTGAAGGGGGTCACACCAAAAGCTGGTGATAGTTAGAGAACTCTGTTGGTCATGTGGTTGTGCACAAAAGGGAGACCTCGAGGGTGTCTCCCTCCAGGAAAGTAATGGGAGCCCATCTGCTTGAGTCGCTTAAAATGAAGTTGGATAAAACGGAATGTACTGCTGGGAACAATCCCCTGTTAACAAGGCATGATGCTCTGACACCCGTGGGCTTTTTTTCAATCTCAAATTTTTGCGACCTATATTGCAGCATGAGCTTTCCTCCGTCTTTTGTGTGTGTGTGTGTGTCTGTATCTTTTTTTATAGGTTTTTTTTCTTCAGGAAGATGCAAATGACTTTTCTTGAGACTTCCTTTTTAATACCAGCAGTTCCCCTTTGTGTGAGGTTTACTTCTCTTCTTCTAAACAGTTGCACATGTTTTTCTCACTTTTTCCTATTTCATTTGGAAAGCTGGATGTTCTCCAAGTTCCTACCTTTACATGTGAAGACAGAAATTGCATAGATATATAGTAAATAGAAATCAGAAGGAAATTCTGTTATGGCTTACATATACCAGGCAATTTAAGGAACCTTACTTAACATTCATAATTGTCTGCCTGCACAGAAAGTATTAGAGAGGAGGAAATCAGGATTCTGGACTCTTGAAACTTACTTCTTGGCCTTTCCATTTTTTTCAGCCTGTTCAGTAAATAAAATTGTAGCTGGCCCATTCTTTGGTTTTAACTCAGGCATGTATTCGTCTCCCCCAACACATCTGCAAATAGTTATTTTTTCCATACATTCTTTTGTTTGATATCTAGCTTAAAGAAATATTTAATGTATTGGTTAAGTTTAAAAAAAAGTTTTCTCTAAAAAATAAAAAAGAAAAGAAAAAGAAGCAAGGAAGCCAGTCGGAGGATTTTGGTGACAAATGTTTCAGTGCCACGGAGAAGCTCCTGCTCTGTGTCAGCACTCTCTGGAACCGCAAGCAGCACTGCTGTTGTACTTGAGCAGTGAAGTCGGGCTTTTTATTACACTGAAATTGTTAATTTTTAACAATTTGTCAATCTGTGTGACTGTCCTGCTTCGAAGACCTGAGCTAGTGCCTCTGCATGGCTCTCTAGCCTGTTCTGGAACTGTCCAAACTCACTCAAAGGGGCCTCACCTCTCACTCAAGCAATACTATATTGCATTGACATATGTTTAGTTACATGTTTTGGATTTGAGTTTATTTCAGTTGAAATATTACTCTGTAGAAAATAACTTGTGTGTGCCTACCGTAATACCATGTGTCATTTTTATTTGTATGCCCTTTCTTTGGCTTTAACTAAGCCCTGTAGGCTTTGGAATTGAAGGATTAAAAAATAACAATAGCAAATAAAACACATAATTTTATTTTCAGTGTTGCTAGGTACCTCGTTCTACGTACCTCATTTATTATTTGCTAGATAGCCGTAGGCATACCAGTAACTCACTGAAGGAATGTGCAAAACATATGAAAACAGTGATTATCCTCTAAAATCCAAATTAAACAGGCTATTATCATTACTGCTTTTAAGTCATTTCTCTGTGTTCTGTAGGTACCATCATATCCCAGACTACTTGTATTTGCTACAGTTCTGTAGTTAACAGCTGTAATGAGGGGGATTTAAATGTAATTTAAATGTTCCCCGTGAAACTCATGTGAGCGAGAAAACACTGTGCTGTACAACAGACTCTTTACCGCAGGGCATCTTCACCCATAGGACCACCTGGTCCGGTGTCAGTTCAAGTCGATGAAAAGACTCCACCGACTGCCAGCAGGCTTTGGATAAGGATGTGTAAAATGGGGTTAGGAGGAAAGATAAACAAGAGATACTACATTCCAGAGGATAGCTGCACTACACGCGTGCTAAATGGGGAGAGGTGCTGGGAACCCATTCTATCTGCTTGAAGATATTGTTTGGAGGATAGATGGCTGATAGACAGCTTTGGATCAGAAGGACTCAGAAGGTGTAACCTCTTGATTTACATCTGATTTTCCGTGTACAAACTGAGTAGAAGCTAAAAACATTGTCCTCTTCTCTAAGTGGTTACAAGACATCACCTAGAGAGATTTTACTTTTTTCCCTCCACCTCTCCTATTCCCCTTTTTCCTTTAATTATACTAAGAGGCTACCTATTCATTCGAAGTTTGAAAACGTTAAGAAGAACAAGATTTCTCTAACTTCTTTTTCCCTGGCTGCCCTTTCCCTTCCTCCTTTTTCAGAGTGGTTGGCCCCACCGTAACTGGGAGTTCTGATGATTATTAAGGTTTAGACTGAAACCACATATTAATTAGACAGTGTGTCTTTATATTTTGATTTACTTAAAATGTTTGTTTTGGAGTTTTAAAGTAGTTTATACAAAGGAAAATCTATATATGCCTGGGTAGCTGGGTACACGTGTATTTGTATACCTGGGGTTTGTGCGTATCAGTGGAATGAAAAGGAACTCTGTGCAGAATTTACCCAAAATTGGATTACAATTTTTGAGGTACTGCCTAGATCCTGGAAATTAATTTGCTGAGTTAAAAAATGAATTAATCACTTTACAATTTAGTCTCAGAATAATTTCGTTGTAGGTAAAACTTACAAGTATTCTCTCGTAAACATATCCAGTACTATCACTTTCTTAGAAACAAGTACTGTCCGTATTGATTTTGCTTACTATTCGTAATGATTCTGCAGACTTTCTTGTTAAATTCAGCTTTTCATAAATCTCATAAGTTTTGAAAATATGAAACCATAGAAATAGATAAAGCTTACATAGGCCTGGAGGAAGCAGTAGATTTAATTTTGCTCACAATGCCCTCAGTAACAGCAGTGTTTGTTGTTTTCTAGACTATTTATTTTTCTGTTGTTGCTATGAAAAACACTTTAATTTGTATTGTTATAGCATCTTGTAGGCCCCATCATGGACTGTGGCAATGTGGAGCTCTACAGACAAATAACAAAATCTAGTATTTTAAGCTCATTTTGTCTTTTGGTTTATAAAAGCTTTCAGACAGGAGCTTTCTTTTCCTATTGTGTCTAACCAAAGGTCTCAAACCTTTTCTCCATGAATATTAATAATGTGAAATAAGATGAATGTAATAATTTTATATATATAGTAGTAGTTGACTAAATACTCCTCTTCATATTGACACATTCTCATTTCTCGTGGTGTTTTGTTAGTGTTCTGTTCTTCTGATACTACGTTATTTACTTGGCATCCATGGTAGATCCTCTTCCTCTTAGTCATAGGCACAGTCAAGAGACAGAAATCTGATTTATTCCCGGAGGAAGGACCTCAACTATTTTATGGAAAAGATACCACACTTTTTTTTCTTAAGCCACAGTCCTCTCGTGTTGCTACTGAGTATTCATTTGTACTATGTACCACCAAAGTTCCTTTCACTGTAACGTACTGCCCTCATACGTGCATTGGAATGGATAAGCTGAGGAAACGCAAGTGGAGGGCTCTCAACTACTGAGAAACAATGTAGGTATATAGGGGGCAGGTGTCCCCGTGCACTGAAACAGATCAATTTGCTGAATCTCTGCGTACCAAATTGTAGAGTTTCAGAGTTGTCTTCAAGCCCTTGTTACGATCCATGAGAGTCAGCATTCTCATGCGAATTACCGCTGTAGATGTGGTATGATATTAACTCGCCAAGAAATGGGCTTTTTAAACTATGAGCAAGTTAAGAATGTAACAGCCTCTTTGAACAAAAAAGAGCAAGAAACACCATGAAATCCATTAATGTATTTGTTCTGTTACTCCAGTTTAGTTGCGTAGTTGGAAAAAAAACTGAGAGGAAATAAATTCAGGCATTAAACACTAGCCCTACTGTTCCAGAACTGCAAGATCATAGAGATTGTTCTGTTCAGTGAGAATGCTAAAAAGTGTTTTGGGATCTCATATGTGCAAAACACCAGTTTACATCATTCTCTGTTAGATCCAGAGATATAATGCCTTTATTTTCTCCTTCTCCTTTACCACTGCCTTCCAGCATTCGCTTTACATGGACATTTTGTCTGTCTGTGGTATGGAGAGGAATGAATTTTAGTATTTTGATTTTGAAACCTTCTCTTACTCTGATGGTCCCTCACAATGCTAGTCACAGATTCCTGATGCTACATTGCAAAAAGTGCTGAAATCTTTCTTGCTGTTTTAATTGTAAATGCCTATGTACCTGTATTAAAGCTCCCAGTTACCAGTCCCACAAGCAAGTTGGAGACTGAAAGAGAAGGGGGGCTGCATTAGTGTTTCACCTCTAGCAGCAGCAGCCTGTGCAGAGACACTGCTAGAAAAGTGTGAGACACTTGAACTGCTGTTGCCCGTACTCTGCCTGTTCTGTGAATAAATAGGTTGTCAATCTAGCACTTTAAACAAGCATTTTCTTCTTTTTTAACCTAGCTTTTTGACATTTTCCATTAAGCATACTGTAATAGAAAAGATGAGTAGAATTTCTCTACACACCAGAAATAGCAACCTGTCTGCTTAGCGTGAAGGGCCCTTTTCTGTGCTGTGACTGAGAGCTTCATACCATGGCGGATTACTTCTTAAGGTTAGATGTTGATAGCCCTTCCCTCCGTGACTACCTTACTCTCTCTTTGACTACCTTACTCTGTGAGTGAATTCATAAGACAGCCAGGAGGTAATACGCTGCTCGGAGTGAGCTAGGGCTGCAGAATGAAAGCAAGCTTTACCCATGCACTTGGTGTTAGGATATGCTTCATACAGTGTGCATTTCCAGCAAAGACCATGTGTCCAGCTGTGAGCACTGAGCATTTGCTGAGACTCTGAAGGCACCTCAATTAGGCGCTTTGTGACCTTGTCCACTGTCAAAACCCCTTGAAGTGCATCAAGGCCCATTAGCCACGTGCAAATGCTATGTGTGCAGAGGATGTTCATCGGTACTAATCATTGCCCGCATGCACATGTAGGAAGATTTAAATAGAGATATTCAGTACACTGCCTAAATATAACCTTTTTTAGAAGAAAACTTGTTTTTAATAGTTCGTTAATGGATCATAATAGACCAACTTGTCTAGTTGGTCAAGAGGCTGTTAGAACAAATATTGGTCTAACAGACTATAGTGCTATGTAAGTATTTGCTTGAAGAAAAACAGGCATGAACAGAAATGCATATATGCACACACACGTATGGAAACACACATAACCATGCAAAATACCTAAATAGTTGTCCATTACTTAAAGCTATTTTGAAAGTTAATACGTCATTAATTTAAAAGATCTTTTAAGGAAGACATTATTGTCAAAGTACTTGGATCTTATTGTAGTCTACTGCTGGTTTTTTCCCTTCCTTATGATATTTATGTTATTGAAACACGAAGTCTGTCTTTGGAAGGCCACAGTTAAATAAACTCTATAAAGGTAGCATAGTGTTTCCTAGCAACATCATGTCTATACCAGTGACGCTTGCTTCTGTCTTTAAGCTAAACGCAAAGTCATGTCCATTAACCCCCAGCTGCACATAAAACTTTTCAGAGATTTTGCTAGCACCCTACTGTTCGTGTTTTCATCTTGCTCATACGCTGCAAAGCAAACTGCTTCAGTGATTTAATTCTCTTCAGTGTCTCAGTATAAAGCCAACCGTGTGTGTATATTCACAATTACTATTTGTTTTTCATTTAAAACAAATTTGTCCTACAGTATGATGCCTCCCTCAAACATTATCATTTTGGTCATTCAAACAACCTGACAAATGAAAGAGATAAAATAAATGCCTTGAAAATATATTCCCTGTGCTGCAAAAGTAAGTGCAACGTTTTATAGCTAAGATATGTAATGCCAAAATAATCCTACATTTACGTGAAAAGGGGCACTGTATGTTTTTAATACACAACAGCATTGAAATAAAACTTCTAGGACTTGTTTCTACCTGCTGATAGCTTCTGTGTAAAATGAACTGAATGGTCTTGGCCCTGTTCACAGAGGTGTGGTATCTTACTCCACAGAGCTTTGGTGGAGATCAAGCTGCTGTGCCAGTGCTAGAAATGATGCAGGTTCAGGCACCCTGGCAGGACAATGCACAGAAACTTTGATTGCTGTTATCTACAAAGAGCCTTTTCTGCGGGACAGCTGAGGTCTCAGAGGTCTCAGTCCAGCACCTTCCAGAGGCCCAGCATTCTGTTTGGTTTTTTTTTTTTAAATAGTAAAGGAAACTTTCAGAATTACATCGAAAATTAATGTGGCTGTGGACTACTTAGTCCTATTAAAATTTAATTAATCAGTATGAACGTATCAGGTAACAACCCAATGAGGAAAAGTGAAAGTGAATGCTTACGTATTGTGATACCAGTTGTGTGAGTACCGGGGATACGAGGCAGCTCACTTTCCCGCATGGGAAACTCCTTCAGCAGTGTCAAAACCAGTATGGGGTCAGAGGAGCGTCTCTCTAAGATCGCCTGGCTACAGCAAAGGCAGCTGGGAGGAGTAGGAAGAGACACAAACTCAGAGCTCTGGCTTTCTGAACAGGTTTATAGAAACACACAGAGAGTCTAAATTAGTGATTTCTGGAAGGCTGTTCAACCTTTCAGCACTAGTATGAAAGCTGTGCTAGCTTGACAGTTGCTCCTATTCCCAGTCACCTGCAGAGGCCAAGGGGCACAAAGGCAACATAACGTCATAAGTCTTTCTCCAGTGCTGCACATCTGAAGTGGTGCTGCTCAGACAAACATTTATTTGCTTTCAGGATATTTCCAACTGCTGCTTTCCTCACTCACAGCTGGTGTAAAGAGTATCCACACTCCGGTAGGGTGCCCATTAGTTCCTTGGTGCTCTTAAAATGCCGGGGGAAGGGAGTGGAGTGCTTAATTAATAGTCACAGCTTGGGGTCACGGTGGCAAATGCAAAGGACTGACCCAGCCAGTTGGTGAGACCTGAGAGGGCTGCAGCAGGTCCCTGCACATCTTGATGCCGACAGTGACCCATCGCTGCTGGTGGAGGGGAAAATGAGAGCATGAAGCTTTGTGAGCTGTTTTGAGATTAAATTTTCTGCCCAAGGCCAACAGCAATGAGGTTAATTATTCCGTTCTCTGGTGGTTGTAGAGATGGCAGGATTAGACTGTATTTCCAACCCAAACGAGACAGCTGGTGAATGACTGGGATCCAACATCTATTGTCAGTATGGCAACACAGCCTTCTCCTCCTGCTCAGACTAATGAAAAGGTGCTGAGAGATCTGCTGCAGGACTCTCAAATCTTCTCTCACCTCCACAGGCAAATACACATGCTTGTGTGGATTGGGTGTTGATGGATTTGATTGTATATAATGAGGCTGAAATTTGGTTTTCTTACTCTTTTTCATAATGAATATTCAGTAAGATACAGTAGTGCCTCCTCCTGAGACTCATTTAGTTTCAGGAAAAAGCAGTCGAGGTATTCTATTACCTGTGGACATTTTGTTAGAATGTATGAGCACCTTAGCTAATTAATATTTTTGTTCCTAATTCAGCTCTTGCTATACAGTGAGTCATGTCACACCCACAGTCAATTCAAAACATACATCTTTTGTGGGATATCTCTTCTAACGTGTCTTTCAGAAAGCATGAAATGTTACATCATATAAGCAAACTTAGTGTTAAATAAGTAGGTCTTTTAAAATGACTGTTAAAGAAGGAAAATATTTTCAAAACTATTTATTTAAACTTTGTGTTTAGAGAAGCTCTGGAGAATTATGCAATGTGCAATACAAAAGGCACTCTGAACACTGACATGCTTGTTGAAGAAGACGTTCTCCCTCATATATGCATATACACACACATACAGCGGGGAAAAATAAGAAGCTGTGATCTTCTGCCAGCAGACTGTAATTTCTGTCATCTCAAGATCTGAACCTTTACAGGGTTCTTAAAACATGTATTATGGCTGATGGTAGGACTCCTCCTGCCTTTTGGCTTGAGTTAAATCCCCATTTCTCTGAGGTATCCCCTTTCCTTACCCTCCTTCTCCACCCCAGGGCTGTGGCTCTGGGCCAGGAGAGCGTTTGTCCCACCAGCAGGAACGAGCCTTTTTGTCTGCACAGTAATATTGTCAGAAGTCTGAGTGGCAGTGTGAATGAGTGCGTCTTGTACTTACCTTCTCCATTTCTTCAACCAGATGGCTGCCCTGATTTGTGCAATGGCAATGGGAGATGCACACTGGGTCAGAACAGCTGGCAGTGTGTCTGCCAGAGCGGCTGGAGGGGGCCTGGATGCAACGTTGCCATGGAAACTGCCTGTGCCGATAACAAGGATAATGAGGGAGGTGAGCAAAAGTCTTTCAATTCCCAGTCCCTAAAGAACAGAGGGTTATACACGTTTTCTTTGTGAGTCATTTTCCTTCAGAAAGGCTTCGGCTGTCATTGTTGTCAAGTGTTGTGGTTACATTTCTTTTGAAACAAATGAGACTGAGCGAGCTGTGGCCTTGTGGAGAGATGTGGTGACCCACAACGCCTGCGTCAGGAACGAACAGGCAGACTCAGTCCCACTCCGCATCCCACTGAAGCCCACGGTGGAGAGCATGGCCCAGCGGACCAGAACTTCTTCCTGTGGGCTCTTGGCGCATGTGAATTGCAGAACAACTTACTGTGCCTGTGTGCACAAGCAGAGCGGCTGATTGAGCGGGATATTTAGCAATATTTTTTCTGCTCTGTGCTAGAGGCCAGGGTCATGCTCTCATGTACAGAACCTGTGTAAGTGGTTGTAGCTTGCTGTCATATCGCGCGGTTCACGTGCCAGACTTTAAAGGGCTGAGTGAGGTGCGCTGAACAGTCGTATATGGTAAGGCTCTGAGATCCCAGTTCAATTTTCCCTCTCCTTTATCAGGCATATCCCTGTTAAATACAGAATTTGTGTTCTGTGTTTACCTTCAAAGACGGCTTTAGTTTATCTCATCTTGTAGAGCCTTCCATGGTGTATTAGGCTATGCTGGGCTGAAAGCAGTGCTGAGAAGCTGTGCCATCTAAATAAGATTGCTTAATCTGTCTCCTTCATTTGAAGCAGCTTTCTTATACTTTTCATTACAGTGTCTTTAGTAAGTCACTTAAAGTCTTTTTCACTTACTTTTGCTCTTCATTAAAAGTCAAACGTCAGAGACAGCTTTGAGACGCCTTTGCTTTTCTTTGGCCAATAATTAATCTAAAGAGCGCATCTGTTGTTTGCCGGTTAATAAATGTTTTACTCATGGTATTTCCTAAAACTGCAAAGAAACATTTGGCTTATTTGAATGGCTGCTTCTAGGGTAAAATTTCCATTAAGATGAGTGCTTTAATTTTGTATCAAATTTCAGGGTGTAGAAATTGTTCATAAGTCCCAATCTCAGGAACAGGTATATTTGGTTTTGATTACATGATATTAACCACATCTGAATATCATCCACTAGCTTTAATCTGAAAATCCTCTGTTAGTTCCTTGGTTTCACATATGATCAGTGCTTATAGAAATATTTTAAAAGAGCTGGAGCTGATTCAATTTCAGAAAACGGGAACTTGCTTTATAGCCGTTACGGAATTGTAAAGAGCAGAATCTAACTGCCAGATTACATTATTTGGCATTTAACTATACAACAAAGCCCACTAAAGTTGTGGTAAGATGCACTGTAAGAAACTAAAAGGTGAACTGCTTAGGTTTGCAGTTTTTACAGGCTTTGAAGAAAAATTTGAAAACGGATATATCATCAGATTTTCCTCAAAACAAGACATGAGTTTGAAAAACATTATTAGAAATACTGGAATAAGATGTTTACTTACTTATCCAAGACAATATTCTGCACTTGTAAAACAGATAGGCAAACAGGGGAAAAAATGACCAGTGAGACCATTCAGCTGTTCATACCAATTTAAAATTGCAGAATTCTAAAACGTAGTTCATGGAAGGCAAGTCGAAGTCAAAGAATACATAGAATAAATATGCCATACAACAGACATATAACATCAATCAGCATTACCATGAAAGGTGCCTGGTTTCTGGTTTACCATAGTCGCACCTGAAAGAAAACTGTTTAGCCTAGCTGAAAGCTAGAAAGATTAAGGGGAGAACTCTTCAGACGTTCTCAACGCTTGCAGGTTGAAGTTGTTCTTTTTCCAGAGGCTGGAGAGGTTACTGCTCATTGCTTCTTGTGGGAGTGTAGATAGTTTGAAAAGCCATGCATGTTCCAAGGTCCAAACAACCTGAAAAGTCCGTTTGACTCACACGTTTTCACATGGGGATTTTATGAAAACGGCAGAAATGAATCTCTTGTCTTCCCACCCTTAGCTCAGTACTTTAATCTGATGATCATTACTGCTCTCTAATAGTCTCATCCTTATTACGTTTCTGTAGAGTTTTTCTATAAGGGAGCTTAGGTGATGTTCAACGCCTGTTCAGCTAGCTGTTTCTCCACATACTTGCAGGGTACACCTGAAAAACCGAACAGACAAACCCTTTGATTCAGGCACGCTGTGTTTTGTACACGGCGCAGGTGGCGCAGGCTGGGAGTTACCCACAGGCTGTGTGGCACTGCAGCGCTCTTCTGTCTCTCTCGTGCCTTTGTGATTTTTGCTGTTTCGGTTTGCTTGATTATATTTTGAGTTTCAGTTTTCTTTGAGATGGCATGGGGTCCTTTCCAATATGCGCTGTAAGGACAGAGTCATTGTCATTCCCATCAGTTTGCCAAATTGTCAGTCACAAGAGCTATAACAAAACTCAAAACTGAACATAACGTTAATCTCTTAATATTTAGTATCTTAGAGTGCAGTTCTGCCTTTGCCTTAAGCTGTACTACTCTTTATGTGTCTGGTTCACTGCACATCTGGCCAGGAACACGTCCTGTGACCTATACGTTTATTAATGCTATCACAGCGGGGACCACAGGAGTGTGCAGGAATGGAGAGGAAGGAAGGGATGTGTGCTGTGTACTTCAAGTTGCACCTTTATGTAATTGTGACTGTGTATATAAAGGAACAGATAAAATTAAATTTCCTCATTAGACAAAGCCGAAAACTGTACTATGGGAATCAACGTTAAAGATTCAGCTAGTTACCAGAACCCCAAGTTTCACATAAAATGCAAGATTATTGAAAGTTAAAGAAATCGCCTCTTCTCCCAGTCTCTTGTTTCATTTGAAACTCAGCTGAGTTTATTTGCAGCAAAATGTTGAACTCATTTGCTGCTCCATTACCAACGTTGCTCTGTTAACATAAGCAAGTAGTTGTGGAGTAGTACTGAAGATGCAAGCTGTTCTTTCGAAAGGCAGTAGGGTAGCTAAAAATACAATTTTTTGCCTAAATGAGATCCTTAGCTGGACAGCTGAATCTCCGTCCTTTTCCATCCGTCTATTCATGTTGTTGAAATATAGTTGCTTCAGCGTGTCACTGAAATGCAACTATCATTTTCCGTCTAAGCAAGTAGTTGTGGAGTAGTACTGAAGATGCAAGCTGTTCTTTCGAAAGGCAGTAGGGTAGCTAAAAATACAATTTTTTGCCTAAATGAGATCCTTAGCTGGACAGCTGAATCTCCGTCCTTTTCCATCCGTCTATTCATGTTGTTGAAATATAGTTGCTTCAGCGTGTCACTGAAATGCAACTATCATTTTCTGTCTCCATTCTTCCCCATGCGGCAACAGATTTAACATATTTTGGTGCTCGTCCACTGTTCAGCCATTCTTATTGCAATTGTATCTCACAATCAGATTCAAAGGCCTTAGGCCAAGTCTTCATTTCATGGATGTCAAGAAGAGCATTGCCACTGACTCCAAAGGGATTCCCATTTGTCCTGTTTTGTCTTATTATCTGCCACAATGCGAATTCCATACCATAGTTCAATAAGAGAAAAATGAAAGATTATACTTAATATTTTCTTTCAATTTTAGATTAATACCCTTTAGTTGGTTTATTCCTAGAAGAGGCAGATGTGTCCCTGTCTTGTTGAGACTTACAAATCTTCATTTTAAATGAGATGTCAGTGTGTATTGCTCACATAAATAAGACAGGATTCCAGAGCAGAGAGAGGAGAGCGTGTCCAGAGCTGTTTTCTCCTCTTAGAGCTGTTCGAGTAGAGCTGTGCCTGACCTGAGGGAGCACTGGCAAATTCACCTGTATTTGTCCTTACCATCACATGTCAAATCTAGATATGGGCTTAACTGGGTCTTCATTATGAACCTGTCTAGGGTCGCTACGGTGCATAGGCTACTTTGCTGAAAAAGCTTGAAAGTCTCTTATTTAACTATTTATTTGTCTATTTATTTCTCTATCTATTTATTTGTTTATTTTTAAGGAGGAAGCCTAACTGAAAGGTAAGGGTTTTCTGGCACTGACGCACTTTTAAGATCTTTTTTAATTGGAAAATGCTTCTGTTTTCCAAAACATGTTTGGATTACATCATTTACTTACTGTGACCACTTCTAACTCTAATCCCTTTCCTTAATCAGTCCCTCAGTAGTCTAATAGTTACTAAGCATCTTTTGGAGGAATTAGAAATAGCTTTATTTTAAGACCTATACTTGTGATTACAATGTATAATCCCCCCAACAGACATGTATGACCCATTTAATTCACCGTGGATCTATTTTAGGAAATTAAGTGATTAGAAATTATATTTTGAGGAGTGGGAGAAGGTACATTTCTTTTTAAGTTCATATTTCTTTTGACATATTGCATAAGGAAATCACTACAGGGGCTATTTATACCCATCTTTTTACAATAACTATTTTGTAATAGTGTAGTTTTTCCTAAATTGCAAAATGCTTTTAGTATCTTGGAACAGTCTTCATAAATTGTGTATGTTTAACTAGACTTCACCTTAGATCTTGGACTGCTTCCAAGTAAAAGGGACAATGTAATGCATAGCAAACATCATAGTCCTTTTCTAAAGAACAGTTTCGCTAGATGTTGGATGCAGTCGATACCAGGAGCTCATGTTTGAGGGGCCTTTGTCCTGAATTCTATGGGATAATCTGGGAGAGATATTTAAGAACTCTGGCTTCTGCAGAAGCAGCCCTGGCAGGAGTCCTGTATCACCCACTTGGGTTACTCTTTCTAGGCTTTTCTTTTCCTTCTTTCTCTCTTCTCCCACCTTTTGCATCCTTTCAAACTTACTCTACTCATGTTTATAATTTTTATTGACAAGACAGTTAAATTATGTAATCTCAGAGAAAGGAAAATAGCCAAAATTTTGCTAAATTGGTTTCTTTCAGATTTGATCAGGATGGAGAGGGCAGGTGCAGGCAGGTTAAAAAAAAAAAAAAGCTTAAATGCAGTCACTGCTTATATCACTTCACAGAGCACATTTCTCAAAATGTAATTATCTGGACTAAAATTGGGTGGGGAAGGAAAGTAAGCAACCCATAGCAGTACAGAATACTAAGCTAAATGGAATGAGGAATTCCTTGTTTGTTATGCAAAGTGGGACATTCTTTTTAAAATTCATTTTAATTTATTTCCACTTGGCTTTCCAAAGAGAGTTGTACATATCTCAGAAGGCAAATTTTGCCCTTCAGTTTGTTACTATATAGCTGTAACCCTACCAAGACGTACAGTTGGCAGTAATTCTGCTTGGCACAATACATTAAAGATAATGAATGAGAGAAAGCCAGCTATCTGCTCCAGTATGAATTCTCTTCAATTCATGAGAAAAATACATTTCTAGAGAAGTTCACTGTCAGGACAGTGCACTTGACTGATTGAAAGGCTGTTTATTTGAGTTGTCTTAGAAAACTCATCTCTGAAAGACGTACAGTTGGCAGTAATTCTGCTTGGCACAATACATTAAAGATAATGAATGAGAGAAAGCCAGCTATCTGCTCCAGTATGAATTCTCTTCAATTCATGAGAAAAATACATTTCTAGAGAAGTTCACTGTCAGGACAGTGCACTTGACTGATTGAAAGGCTGTTTATTTGAGTTGTCTTAGAAAACTCATCTCTAAAATTAGACAGAAAGAAAATAGAAAGAAAAGAGAAGTGTCTTCCTGCAATAAACATTTAGTAAAAAATTGCTTTTCGAAAATTACAAATCCTGTGACTTGATACTGCATCAGGCTCGTGACATTTAAGATAATACAAGTATTTCACAGCAAAAAAGCAAATCCTGTAATTTAGCTTGCCTCAACAAGCATTGCCTCAGCAGGGGTCTCTAATTCAGCACAGACAAAAGATTTTATGAACTTCTCAATATAAATACCCAGAATACTTTTGGCGCAGAAAATACCTTTCCAGAGCCTGTACAATAGTCAGTTTTAGAATATTAAATGTAATGAGTAGTTGAAATCTGTTGTGAATGGGGGCCAGAGTGAGTCATGTAGGCTCGAGTATAAAATCTGTATCAAAACTAGACATTATGTAAGTTTGACAAGAGCTAATGAGTGTGCTTGTATGCGATTTTGTTAAAACTTCATGTCAGCCTGTAATCGCCTTTACACACATTAGCCAGCTTATCCTTACACTGTCCCTCACGGGATATGTTACTACAATAACGTGCTCTTATAACCCATGGAGAAGCAAAAGCAAGAAATTCAGTGACGGCAAATTCCACAATTTGAAAAGCTACCGGTTGCTGCGTAGGTATCCATGCGTACACTGGAACTGAACAAACATTTTTTTCAAGATTGTTTTCATCTTGGAGCCCTCTAGGTCAACTCTGCTCTAAGCAACGTGTGGTTTGAAGTTGGAGCACCGATAATCCACCAGTATTCACAGGTTCTGAAAGACCACCACGCGCTCAGTGCGTAGCTGGAGCTACGCCTGCAGTAGTTTCTTCCAGCTGATGCTCTTAGGGATGAGGGTTTTCCCGACTGCCAGAGCTCTGGGCAGCACGGGGATCCTGAGCGGGCAAGGGAAGTGGGGCTGTTGCTCTACCAACGTCATATTCCAGGGTACTTTAAAACGTCATTAGGGAGTGTTTGGGGCATTTGGAGGCACGCCCAGCTTACACAGAAGCCAGGTTTATTCCACTTTACCACAATGTGGGATTTATAATCCAACTTTTCCTGAAAGGCAGCTTTGGTTTAGGCTTATGGTTCAGAAAATACGCTGTTGTGCTCACAGTTTGTTATAAAAGCCCGTGGTATGATGGATATCCTGACAGTTTACAGAGAGGCTTTCCAGTTTGGCTAATGGAAGAACAGGGCTGGAGCAGGATTAGGAGCATTTGCTTTCTTGTTAGCACCAGGAACTTCTGAGGAATTATTTTGAATTATGTATGACAATATAGCTAACAGTAATTAGATCAAGCTACAAAAGCGAAAATTTGGGTTAAATATTAGGTAAAACTTCCTGGTAATAAGATATACTGGGCTGTGGAATAGCCTGTCTGTGGAAACAGTTCTGCATGCAGTTTTAGAGCTCAATTAAAATATTTCTGTGTTGGCAGAGAGAAGGCCTACTCTTTTGATGATCTGATAGAGCATCTCTAATTTTTTCACCTTGGGTATATTAATACTACACATAATTAAAATCGGATCATGATAAATTAACTAATTTGCCCTTAGAGTGATCAAAGGCCCTTTTGCCCTCAGGGTTCGTAATAGCTGCTGTTCCCCCCCCCCCCCCCCGCCTCTATTTTAATCATCAGTCTGAAATGTTTATTAGAAAAAGAAAAAATTCCAGGAATTACGCTCTGAAAGCCACCAGCTCCCGAAGCTAGTGAAGTGTAAGGATGCCCTCTACTGAGCATGTGCTCAGAAGTTTTGTTTTGGAAACAAAATTGTCCCCTGCTGGGTACGGAAAGCATTTTCTCAAGCAGCTGGATGTCAGGTCAGAGTTGACTCATTCTAACGTGTATCATGAATTGAACCTGAAGCACAACCTGCAAGTATTTGATGAAGAGTGGAAACTAAAGATAATTTACTCGTAGGATTTAGAAAAAAAACCAAAACAAACCAATAGCTCAAGCGTCAACTTTCCAAGGAAAGGTGTAGCACAATTCTGGAACCCAGTCACCTGAACGTGATAAAAAATATATTCAGTGGTGAAGGAAGACTGATGATGAGAGGTTCTAAATACATTAGGAGTAAAATATATCATTATTTCTACTGAGAGCTTTTTAGGCCTTGTAACGATGTTCAAGAGGAACACAATAATAAGGCCATCTTAAAATATGGCGTGCACGAGTAGATTATTCTACTTACATGTAATACTTTTAAAATTTTCTTTTTGCTGTATAGTTAAGTCTGCCAAAAATCTTGTGGAACAGTTCATGGAAAGTCAAGAAATGTGTGTATCCATTAGCAGAAGTGAAGTCTTCAAGAGGAATACCATGTCACTTGCTTTGTTTCTGAAAAGATTTGGGAATTCAGAAGAACTGCGAACAGCAATGGAGAGCTAATCCTGTGCTGCCAGTTTAAATCAGATCAAAATTTCCTACTTCTTTCTTCTCAGTTAAGGCCAAGTCAGGACTACTTTTGGTCTCAAGTTGTTGGAGGAGGTTCAGCAGCACCTTAACCCCCTCTACAGTCTCTTCCTTTTAGCATACAGAGTTTCAGAGAGCTGCTAACTGGCCACTTTAAACTCAGATGTGTATGCTATGAAAAGCAGCAATATCTTGGTGAGGCTAATGGTGAGGTTTTTGTCATTGAATTAACCATATAAATAATTCAGTGTGCCTGAGGAAATCTGGAAGATGACAAGCTCTGCAATATATATTAAAAAACAAAGTACTGAATTCTAATTAAAATTCATGCTTATAGCAGAGTTTTCTCTTACAGAAGGTACATTTTTTTCCTAGCCCTTGTTTTAATCAACTGAGTCTAATGCAACTAAATGGTTCTGTAACAATTTACTTCATATGTAATGGTACAACATGGCTGGAGAAATGGGCTGATAGGAACCTCATGAAGTGCAAGGTCCTGCACCTGGGAAGGAACAACCCCAGGCACAAATGTATGCTGGGAAACACTTTTTTTATCATGAGGGTGACTGAGCGCTGGAGCAGGTTGCCCAGAGAGGTTGTGGAGTCTCCATCCTTGGAGGTATTCAAAAGCTGCCTGGGCATGGTCCTGGGCAGTCGGCTTTTGGTAGCCTTGCTTGAGCAGGGGGGTTGGACCGGGTGACCTCCAGAGGTCCCTGCCAACCTCAGCCATTCTGTGATAGTACGTCCAGATAGCAAGTTAGGCAAACGTGACCTAGAAACAAATACATTCTGACAGTAATCAATACTCTCTTATACATGGAGTCAGAGATTTCAGAGCAACAAAGTAAACAATAGGAGCAATGCAACTATGAATGCAAACAGTATAGCGATGTATAAGCCTTTGACACCAAACAGCAGTGCCCGGGTTCTGGCTGCGTGTGCTGAACAGACCCATACCTCAGCTCTGCTGTTGCAACAAGCTGGATCAACTAGTTGGCATAAGGTAAAAATATCCTAACTCCCAAATCCTGCCATCTGGGAATAAATTAGTACGGGGGAATACAGCCTTTTGGGGGAATACAGCCATATATTATAAGTAATAATGTTCCAAACCAGTAAATCGTGTGTATATTTATGTTATGGTATACGCCTGTCTTTTCTAAATACTCTTGTAAGCATCTGGAAGTGTGCAGGCCGGAATTCCATAATTGCACAAAAACCTTCCAACATGAAAGGAATCATACACAGGTTTCTCCCTGGTATTGAACGGAGATGTTTCTAGCCTCCCAGGTCCTGAACTGGCAATTCAGAGCAGTTTGATTGCCTGCTTGATTGTTTGTGAGATAACGGTGAGATTGGCAGTGACAGGGTAATTTACTGAAGATTGCAATGTCAGACTATATCCAAGGGGGCTTGTGAGCATAAAGATGTGATTCGCATGACTGACAGGACACTGAGAGATTGATATGCCAATTGAAAGTTCATGGTGTCATCAGAAGCATTCGGTCACAGCATCCCATAATCTGCTGCATGATGAGGTCGTTACAGACATAACATATGCTCACCTCTAATAACAGGTATAGCAAAAATATGATGCAGCTTGAACAGGTAAATGTAAATTTATCAAAGGGAGTAATTTATATCCTGTGCTTTGCTTCTGTTATTTCTAATGTATTGATAGGATTCTCTTGACTGGTGGTCATCTGAATAAAAGAACTGAGCGCACTAAACAGTGGGCAGCTTTAAGTTCATAGTCGCAGAGGCGTCACAAACTGAGAAGGAACGCAGGATGCTGAGAAAAAGTTCTCAGAGCTTAATAGGAAAACTGCCTTGAGTTATAATCTGAAGCTAACGGTGTCCTTACAATGATTATATAAAGTGGGTGGAAAATGGACTGTAGCAAAAAAGAAAATTCCTACCGCCACATCGGAAAGGATTGCAAGATGAATGGAGCTCTTAATGTGAATAGGCAACTGACCTTAAAGCAACGTATAGGTCTCGCAACAAGGTAGTTTGTCTAACTTAAATTTCCTTAGAGGGCCGAATGAAACACTGTCAGCCTACCTTGGCAATTTTGTTTTTAAATCAGAAGCAGTCATTTCAGGCACACACAATCTGTTGGAAATACAAGGCTAATTGTAAAATAAGAAAGCTTTTTGTAGGTTTTGGTTTGGGTTGCTTTTTCTTTTGTTGTTGTTGTTTTTCCAGTTATCACTGTGTAGGGTAATGCTGGTCTGTTGTGCATTTGAAGATCTCAAAAATACATTAGTCATGATCTTACTCTAAGGTACTTTTGTCAACTAACCTACCGGAATGTTCTCTCTTGTGTATGATATTCAGAATGTGCCCAGGCCGTATTTGTATTCAAAAATCAGATTAATATGTCTTGGGGAGTCTCTGAAAGTTTACAAACCTGAGTAGATTGCGGATTGAATGCCTGATTCTTGTCAGAGTAGATGAACAAATGTTTCTAAATTATTAGAGATGATAATATTTTAAAGTAAATGGTTATTAATCTCTAAATTACAGTAGAACTCCATTGAGAGAACATATTTCAGTTAAATGATGATACCAAAGGAAAGGATGATGCTAGAAGTTTTAACTGTATGTGCTAAAAATAGTCAGTTGTGATTTATCAAAGTATACAGATTGATCTCCCCATTGAGGATTCCATTTAAATTTCTGGTGTTTAAATTCTAATTTTTCTTAAAAATACTTCTTAAGAAATATTCTTGATGGACAACCTAATATGTAATACGGTGGCTGAACCCACCAGCTTTGTGACTGATCCTTCCTTATCCAAGCATGCGAACAAGTTCTGATTCAGATATCTATGGGAGGTGGGAGTTCCAGCAGCACTTCCCTACGAATTGTCAAAATAGGTACAATGTAATTTTTATTTTACTTAGGTAATGATAACTTACTGTCACCCCCATCTCCTTCCCTCATCTCCCCAAACGGAACAAATGAAATTAAACAGCACAATTCTCAAGACTCTCATAGCCCAGCAAGGAAATCTAAAAACTTTGTTGGAAAGATTTTAAAAAAAGCACAAACCAACTGAACAAAAAATGTAAACAAAAAATCCTGTACTCCTTCCACTAGGCCTTCTTCCTAGTTCCAACCCTTAACAGATTTCTTTGGGCTTGATTCTCATCTAACACCGGTTCAAATTAATTGTAGCAGTAATGGTGTTTAACCAGTGTACTTGAGAAAGTCTCATCCTCGTTGCATTATTGGTTCAATTACCAGTTTTATGGCGTAGAGATGTTATGAAGAGTAAGCGTTAACATTTTTTCCCAGTGCCTTAAGATGTCCATTAGATACTGTTGCTTGATAGTGCTGTGCAGCTGGCTGAATCTTGATGATTCTTACTTTTCAGATGGCTTGGTTGACTGCCTAGACCCAGACTGCTGCCTCCAGTCTACTTGTCAAAATAGCCTGTTGTGCCGGGGTTCACGTGATCCTCTTGACATCATACAACAGAGCCATTCTGGTTCACCAGCTGTGAAGTCATTCTATGATCGAATCAAGCTCTTAGTGGGGAAAGACAGCACTCATATCATCCCAGGAGAAAATCCTTTCAACAGCAGGTAGCAGCTATAAATACGACACTGTATCTGTGCAGTTGCATTGTATGGGAGAATTTCTCCAGATATTTTATTCATGTTTTAACATGAGATGCTGGTTTCAGGTGCTTCATGTGTTTGCATCTCAGGCATCATTCCCACTGAGGGCACTCTGTTGCAATTTTTGATGTGGCCTTTATTTTATAACACTGAGTTCTATTAGCATTTTAACATATTGGCAACACCTAGAAGAAGGTTCGTTCCGCTGAGTAGGAGCTTCTGAGGTTTATATTTTACGAAGACTGCAGTCTAGAACAAAAGCAAATGCAAACTAGTTTCCAGTTAGAAAGAGATTGCGTTTTATTTAGTGCCGTTAACACAAGTTGCAATAATGGAATAACATTTCAAATTATTTTAAAGATACGTTAACTTAGGGGGTTTTATTATTTATTCCTTATATAAAACTGTTTTACTTGCATCATCAGTACATCTGACCAGGTTTTCGTTTTCTTCTTGGTTTTCTTTTTCTTCATC
>NW_008796044.1:2506513-2537343 GCF_000699145.1 Aptenodytes forsteri | reverse complement strand
TGTGAATCTAAAAGCCAGCACATCATTAATTGATATTTGATGCCATTGTATGCTTACAAGAAGTGGTGTTCCCATTTATCAATATTATTTAAATATGTCTCCATGGAAAGATGCTAAGAAATTGAGAATATGTTAGGTGTTCCCATTTATCAATATTATTTAAATATGTCTCCATGGAAAGATGCTAAGAAATTGATGAATATGTTAATTACATTCATATTGCCAAGGTTAAAACTGAAAAAAGAACTTCATTTGAGATAACGCCCAAAAGATTGGACTTCATTACAGGAAACTGTTTTTTCAGTCAGGATTTCATTATAGGCTTACTGGATGATGTAGAGCAAGTCACTAAATATTTGTCTGTGAAATGAGGATCATAATGTTTCTGGATACACCAGGCAGGTCCCCATTGTATTCATCCCTGTGATGCTCAAATAGCACAATGATTTCCATATTCTATCAGAAAAGCCCTGTTGGATCCTACTCTATATAATAGAGAGTTTATTCTATCCTATAAAATACTGTATGCGTACACACATGGAGTTGCTTGGAATAATGGTGGAAAATTGTTCTGTTTTCATCTGAATTTGCTGTGATTTTTTTTTTCCCTCATCAGCTCTGTAAAAATAAAATGGGGGAATTCTTGCAATTTTCTGCAATGTTGCACGAAAAGGAAAACAAGACAAGAGAGAAGCTTACTAATTCATGAGGCTGAATAATTTGTCCAAAAAGGAATACAGGCTACGGCATAAAAAGCAGAGAGTCCGCAGGCTTGTTGGTACATGCTGCTCTGTATATGTTACGGTCAGCAAAATCTCCTTGAGTGAAGAGGAGCAGGCAGTTTCCTGTTACATATTGTGTGCTAACCAGTGCTTGAGCTGGTGCCTCATTAAGCCACCCAGAGTGAAAATGAATGTATTCCCTGTATCTGTATTTCACTGTCATCTGATAATGTTTAGTTGTGTTATTAACATGATCCAACACTTTATTCCTAGAACTTGAAGTATTTTACAAAAGCAGGTGATTATCATTCCAAATTTCTAGATGAGTATAGTCATATGCAGACATTCTTGTGCCATCCAAGAAATATTAGAAATTATATTAGAAATAATCAAGCTGTTTATGTATGGATATGGGTCGGAGTCTTCAAACCAGTCTAAGAATTAGATGTCTAGACTAAGCACGAGCTGGGCACTTCAATCCTGAGGCTCCTTTGAAAAAAACTCATTTGTAATTTTAGTTGTTTGGTTTTTTTTTTTAAATATGTTTTCTAGGGTTCCTGGTGGCAGGAGTCTTAGTGCTGTTTTATTCATCTGAAGTATGTCGTGTATTTTAACCTTTTTTTGCAAATGGCATATTAATGACATTTTTAAATTGGCCTTAGCCTCTAAGTTGTGAAGGTGCTTTTGAGAATTCTACAGCTCAGCTGTTATTTTTGGTACCAATTTTAGGCAAATCTAATGTATAATGGCAAATTGAAAGTTTTAAAACTAAGATTTTTGACTTTAAAAAAGTGCCTCAGGGTTAGACTCCAAGTTTCATCTATACTGAAGCTGCCATAGTCTCAAGACGTAGCTGCCATGAAAGATAATGGCCTCTCCCTTTTCTTAGCTCAACCTCTCATTCCATGGAAAGAGATGAAAAAGTGGGACAAAATAGTGGTTATGATTTTTTTCCGGTACTAGTATAAGAAAAAGAAGTTATTTCCTACACTGCTAAAGCACTAAATAACAAAATGTATTGATTGCAAAATTATTTAGATCTCGCTGATTGTTTCTGTGCAGAAACAAGATGAAATGAAGTTTTCAGGAAAAAAAAAGCGCTATGTGTTTTTACACATTTAATTTCCATGTTAAAAAAAAAGGATTTAATGTGCCAACTTAATTGGTCAGTTACACTTCTAAAAGATTACCAAAAAAAAAGGTTGTCCTATGTGTGACTATTAGTCAACATATCACTTCTTGAAAATCCAGATTTTAGCTACGAATTTTAATGTCCATTGTGTTCCATATTTTGGCATTTTAGAAATAAAAAGGAAGATTTCTTATTCAAATTATTTCCTAAAATAATAAAATTGAAGGTAGAAAAAATTAAGTCCTGAACATTATTAGTTCTCTTCTGCCATATGATGATTTCTTTCTAAATCTGCTTTCTGCGCTGTTCCCCTATAGAAGCTTGAGTGACTGTCTTCCTAAAACTGCTTCTGTGTGTTTGTAACTAAATAATTCAAGCAAAATGAAAAATGCCAAGACAATTATCTTGGTCCAACATATTCCCAAGTAGATGTTCTCAACAGGTATCAATTTCTATTAAATTCCATGTTCCATATTCTGTAACAAAATGTTGATTTCAGAAATTAAAATTTGACCTGGAGGGTCAAGAAATGGTTGAAAGTTCTAAGAGAAAAGTAACAGAAATGGCTCATTTTCATTAATTAGTTTATTTTTTATGTAATATTGAAGAAAATGCTACACCTTGTTTGGAATAAAAACGAGAGGAAGTAGTTGTTAAATAGCCGGTAAAATACAGTCGGAAATTTACACCACAGCACCTTGAACATTTCAGAGTTAATAGAAAAGACCTGAAAACAACCCCTGATATTACTAATGAAAATAGATGTTCTCTGATAGGTACATCGCTTTAGAAATGCAAGCATAGGGGATAATGCGAGCGTTACAGCCGGCCCAGAATTCAACTGCATTTTGCCAGTTTTCGGCAAAACACAGCTCACTTTAATCCCCTTGCCCTGCAGCTGGGACCGGGCCCAGGAGTCTGTGGTGTCGGGATGCTGTGCCTGTTGGTGTGCCTGAAGCCTCCTAGGCTTCAGGGGCAGGTCCGGCCCTGCCAGCGCAGAGCCAGTTCAGAAACGGGGCTTTTCCTTTTCTGGCTCTCCCTATAGCTACAGCTGAGAGTTGGTGGATCATGCTGGAAGCACACAGTGCTGAAATAGAAATCTTTTCACCTAGGGCTGCGGCAAAACACAGTTTTGAGGTCCCTGAGATTATGGGTTGCAGCAGGATTTAACTTTCTCCCTGTTTCCCAGGATCGCCTTCTCCTTTTTCACATTTCCAATGTAGAAATGGAAACCATCTGCAAGGAGCTTCTCCTTTTCCATCTCCCCTGTACCATGCAGCTTCCCCCACTCACCAATCTGCTTCTGTCAGGGTACAGGGAAGGTGGAAGGGAAAGGAGCCAGGGGACCGAGACTCCTCTCCAGCTGGGAGAGGAGCGGAGAGGAGAGGGGCAGGAACAGACTGGCCGTGCCGGAGAGCAGCAGGGCAGGGAGAAGTGGGGCTTGCTACCTCCAGTGCTCAGGAGGCTGAGAATGCAGCCAGGCGGGCAGCAGCAATTTCTGCCGGCTGTGCACTTAGCAGCAGCAAAGCACTCTCAAAAGAGCAAAAGACTGACTGTGCCTCTTACGGGAATAACCCGTCTTCGTCTCCTTTAGGTTAAGCAAAGTTGCTTAACCTGTTGGCGAAGAAAACTCTTTATTTTGCCTGTGCGTATAGCTCGTCTTAAAACCAAATCCTTTCTCCTGTTGACAAAGTGAAAAGCAAGGGTTACAAATCAGGACCAAACGCAGTGTACAAACAGCAGTCACTCCTGAAGATGAAAGAACGTGAACCTTAATTTGGAAAATTAGTTGTACAAAAAAGAGGTATGGCATTACACCATATTTTTCAAGTGTATCAGGCATCCACAGACACGCTATTGTACCCAGGGAGGTTTTTGAGAAGCGCCCAATCATCGTTTCAGTGAGACTTCAGGGTCACAGTTCTGGCTTGGCTGAATGTGAGGTAGCTTTCTACTCTGCAAAGCCTCATTAGACAATGAGACAAAGCCTCGTTAGACAAGGAAGGCACTAACTCCCATTCTGTATACACAGACCTCGCTGCATAGATAAGCAGTTTCTTGATTTAAGTATGTAGAGGGAGCTGGGCAATATCGTGGTATCTTCAGTATTCTAAAAATCTTTGAAGTAAATTGGATTTAGAGTAAGGAAATGAAGCACAAGTGTTCCACTACTCAGTTTATAAACAACATAACTTTGCTTTTGTAACTAACTTTAATACCTTTAATTATCTTTCTTTTTCAGTCTTGTGTCTCTTATAAGAGGCCAAGTGGTGACTACAGATGGAACTCCTCTAGTTGGGGTCAATGTGTCATTTGTCAAGTATCCAAAGTACGGCTATACCATCACTCGTCAGGATGGGACGTGAGTTTGCTTGCTTCATTGAGTACCTATTTTGTATGTAGTATCTTTGCTGATTAACAGATGGTGTGATCTAATGGAACCATGTGGTACCATGCATGGCATTCCTCCCAGGGCAAAGAGCTATTAAGTAAACACAAAAGTAATTTTTCACATGGCATTTTGAATACTAACTGCAAGTAAATATGAAAAGGCTGACTTCTGATAATAATGTGTTAGCAGGCAGACTCCTTTCAAATAAATTGCTCTGTATCTATGAAAACATTTGTGGACTACGGTAATATCCAGCCGAGACCAGAAATATTTTATTTTAAAATGCAAGGCAGGCTAACGCTGCCAGAAAAAAAAAAGTAGTATCATTATAGAATAGTATATTTTGTTAAAAGTTCCTTTCTGCCTCTCTTTCCTTTTGAAGATCCACTATCTTCTGAGTTTCTTCAGGGTAGAATGTAATCAAAAGATTCTAATTGAATATATTTAGACAATTTCCTGCTGTGCAAAAAAGCGCTTTTTCCCCCTTGTATCAGCTGATTTGAAATGCACACAAATTCAGATAAACAAAAATCAATGTGTCATGGTTTATCCAGTTTATTGGCTGTGGTAAATAAAGAGTGCATCTGTGACACATGCATTGTAAACATTTGCCATTTTATCTTGATCTTGCATGCAAACAATTGCATTGAAATAATTAATATGAGTCAACTGAACTACAGGGAGTATTTCATTTCCACATTTCCCAGAATATTATTCTGCTATAATAAAAGTATAATGTTGTTGATTTCAGTGGTTTAATACTGCAGTAAATGGTGAGCTGAACTGTATTTAGATCTGAATAGATTATTGAAATCATTGAGTAATTAGTTACGTTGCCGGCATTTACATGAAACAACTGATATCTACTTCTGTTGTCAGAACAACCTGGAAGTCTTCTACTCATTTAGGCCAGATTTCAAAATGCCAGTGCAGCTCCACATTATTGCTAAGATTATGTAGGGGGTTGGGAGTAAATACCTAATCTCTCTGCAAAATGACAGATCAATTGTCCTGGGGTCGGGAATTCTTATCTTATTTGTAGAACACAAACAGCAAAACTTTTCATGACTATTCTCTTGCTGTCATGTGTCCCATTCTGCGCTTGATGGACAGCACCCTTTAGGAAAGGGATAATTCAGTGTCCAGCTCAGTATGAACTTGGCTTCTGTGCTGGTTTTATATATAAGGGTGACTTGTAATAATAAAAGTGATGATTTGTTTGTTGGGTATTTTTTAATTATTTAATGCAGATTTTGTAATATATAGGAAGAAGGTTTGTCCGGGTGACTTCAAATCATTGCTTGTCTTGGATGGATTTCAGTTGTTTAGTTGCCAAGGTTCACATCCCATTACTGATCATTTGAAGCATGACACTTAAAATAGACCTATTGCTATAGGTATACCTATATACCTATTTCATTAGCCAGGAATGCTATTACTGGAATTATTCAGTCTCGTCACTTCTAAAGCCCACGTTTTTCTAGATTTGACTTGGTTGCAAATGGCGGAGCATCCCTAACCTTGCACTTTGAACGGGCCCCATTTATGAGTCAGGAAAGGACGGTATGGTTGCCGTGGAATAGCTTCTACGCCATGGACACGCTTGTGATGAAGACAGAGGAGAACTCCATTCCCAGCTGTGATCTAAGTGGTTTTGTCCGTCCTGATCCAGTCATCATTTCATCACCACTTTCAACTTTCTTCAGTGATGCTCCTGGCCGGAATCCCATTGTACCAGAAACCCAGGTAAGAACAGTGTGAGTGAAAAGGATATAGAAATCAGTGGTCGGAAGCTAGTGCTGACCTGAGCACTTACACAGAGTCACCGTTTGTCCCCTGGAATTGCTGTAGCGATGCCTCTGTAGAGCTGCATTCATTCTGACAGATACCAGGTTTTCTAATGAGGTCTGCAGGAGATAGCCTAGGTTTATGTCACCCAGACACATTTATCTTTGACTACCGTGCACCTTCTCATTATCATACAATATATCAGGTATATCTCTGTATTTCCGTTGACAGCTTAGGTGTTTCAAGAGAATTTTGCAAAGGCTTGGTGTGTACTGCTAACCACAGGCTGTTTTCTTGTATGTTGTGTAGGACAAAGGAAAACTGCTGGTACTATTGCTTCACTACTTTATTCAGTTAGTCTTTACTTTATACTAACTGCTAGTGGAAGTTGCGGGTTCCTGTGACTGTATTTCTTATGTTCCCCTTGCATATAACTTGCAGTAAAACTACTTGTACTTATTTGCACTTTTGCCAGCAGTGTCGTCTGTACACAGATGACAAATAATTGTTCAGAAATGTCACCTGAACTGCATCGTTGCACTGATTTGAGGATAACCATTCCCAGTAGGAGAAAGTCATAAGTTCATAAGAATATGCAAGGTGATATTATTCTAAAAAAAAATAACAAAGCACTAATGTAAAATGTTTGATCTTTTTCCTGTTCAGGTTCTTCATGAAGAAATCGAGATCCCTGGCTCTAGTATAAAGCTCAGCTACCTGAGTTCCCGTACTGCTGGATACAAATCCTTACTTAAGATCGCCATGACTCAGTCACTTGTGCCGCTGAATCTAATCAAAGTTCATTTGATGGTAGCGGTAGAAGGGCATCTGTTTCAAAAATCATTTCAGGCATCTCCCAACTTGGCATATACATTTATCTGGGACAAAACAGATGCGTATGGTCAGAAGGTTTATGGGTTGTCAGATGCTGTAGGTAAGTCAGCATATACAAGCTCCAAAACTTTCCAAATAACACCTGTAATTCTTGGTAAGAAAACTGCAAAGATTTCTTATGGAGAAGCAAATACAGACTAAACAGTTCTTGTCTTCCTGACACAATTTATCTTTGTATTATGTTTCTCTTACACATTAAAGATCACATTCAGAGGGTCTAAACTCCATCAACATGCCTGTGCTTCCCGATTGGTAGCTGACTTAGAAGGTTTAGACCAGACAATGGGAAAAACTGGCCACAGGAACTTAGGTGAAACCTAGTCCACCACTATGTTTTTATTTTCTTTCAGCTAACAAATGAACCTCATGCTGGACTGGCTGGCATTCTTCAGTGCATTTGGATTTTCATGCATGCTGTTACTTATAGCCTCTTGTCGTATAATACATTTGACATGAAAATGGTGTTTTTCTAATGCTGTTCAGTCTTGTAGTTCTACAGCAGGTTTTAGTTCGCTTGGTTCTAGTGGGTGGGGAAAAAGAGCGATCATCATAATATTTTTAAGTTTTCATTTGAATATCAGAACAATTTTGATACAACGGTGCTAAAAATGGGCATCAGAGCTGTGCCAGTGTGGAAAGAAAAACTTACTTTTAAAATCTTATTTCAGAAAAACTTACTTTTAAAATCTTATTTCTTTTCTATATTTTCTAAAATCTTCTTTGCGATAGCTTTTCTTTCTTACATTATTGCATAAGGTATTGCTTTTCTGAGTAATCCTCACAGTGTGTGTGTGCGCTTAAAAGCACACAAAGTTTTCACTACTCCTTGGTACATGGTATGTAAAATGAACACACTAAATAAATGCTTTGAACGTCTGGGAAATTAAAAGTTTGATCTCGTCCTGTTATCTGATAGAATAATTTTATTATATTTTAAAAATTGTATTTCTCACTCTCACCAAACCAGTCACTTCCCAATGCCAACTCTTCAAAGAGAAGTGGTCAGATCCCTGCAGAGTACATGTGAATGAAGTTTCAAATTTGTTTCTAGTCAAAGATCTGAATTTAATATTGTAGAATAAGAGAGAGGAATATAAACACTCCATCTTCTTGAGGGGGCTGGGGAACTGGAATGCTAAATGATTTGAATGTGCTCTGGGCATTTAATTCAGTGTTTGTTCAGCAAGTATATTAGATTTTATTTTATTTTATTTCAGTTTCTGTGGGTTATGAGTATGAGACTTGCCCCAGTCTCATTTTATGGGAGAAGAGGACAGCACTGCTGCAAGGATTTGAACTTGATCCTTCAAATTTAGGAGGATGGTCTTTGGATAAACATCATGTACTTAATGTCAAGAGTGGTGAGTTAGTTAATTCCGTGTGTTTTCTGTGCTATATGGAGTTCTGTCTGTGAACACTTTTTATTTGTATTATAGTTACACTTTAAAAAATGCAATTTCTCCACTCTTCTTGTTTCATCTTTACCTCAGTAAGGTGTGGGACGTGTTTCAGCTGTCAGAAAATTTTTGTAGAATTTCAACAGCTATTTTACTTTAAGAAAGTCCAAATCTTTATCCTCTGTTCTGTTGTTCGTTTATTCCCCTGTGATGCCTTTCTGGCTTCCTTCCCTGTTTTTCTGATCTTAACCACACCTGTTCCTGGTTCCTCTTGTTTGACCTTTTTCCCCTCGCCTCTGACATGGGGTTTAAAAGGAGTATAAGTCTGTGATGAGATACTGAGTCTCATTTGTCTTTTTCTTTTGTCACCTGTTTGTTTTTTCCTCACTTCTCTTTGTCTTTACGTATCCTAAGCTGAATGTTCCTGGCCTTCATATTTTACGAGAGACTCTTAGGGAGCTGAATGCTTAGCATATATTTCATTTGATCCCTGTAAAGTGTTTTCTACAGCCTCCCTGCTGATCCCTGCATTAACAAATTGCAAACTGTATTGTTGCTCAAGAAATCTAAAGTAGCGTTCAGAATAAGCAAGATCGGGCTATTTGAACACAATTTAAGTGCTGTGCAGAGGATCAAACATCATTGAGATAGTCATTTGGATAGTGCATGATATTCACTGTCGTCACCAGTGGAGAGCCAGTTACTTTACATTAGGATCATACAATTGCATTTCCCAAGAGAACATGAGGCTAAAAGTTTCCGGCCAGATATCTGCAATCTTTGATACACTGAAAATGGTCACTCTGTCAGAGAATCCACTCCCTGCTTGGAGCAGGGGTCTGCTCTTTGAAGAAATATTTTGAAAAGAAATCCTATCGTAAAGGCATTTCTTGAAGCCTAATAAAGATCCTTACCACTAGCTTCCCTCTTGCCTTTCATCACTGATCCTTAGCAGCCCTTCTAGGAGTTTCATCTTTCTCCTATCTTTTAATTTTCTGTGCTATCCTCTTCTCTGGCATCTCCATTTCTCATTTTTCATTTTCCATGAAAAAAGTGTGAAAGACTGCGAGGTGGAAAGAGAAGAGTAATGTTGGCACAAAATTCCAGCCAAAATGTAACATAGGAAACTGGAGTGAGAGGATCCAGGGACACAAATAAGGAACGTGTCCTCTCCACTGTTTGCCTTCTCACTTCCCAGTTAATAAGACAGTCTAAACCATTGTGCCAGGCCAGAGGGATGTATGGCAGCGTTTTCTTTTGTAATGAATACCAAAGGATTCTGGGTTTAGGTTTGGGTCTGTGGTTGTGTATGTGTGTCTTTTTTAACAGAGAATCTTCGTTACACCTTTATTTTTACTACTGCAAAGCTCTTTCACTCTTTTTGCACCGTTGAAGAACCAAGCGCTGGAGTCATTTCAGTGTACAGAACTTAACAGCAGCTGTTGAAAAGAGAACTACCTGAAGTTCCCTGCAATGAATGATTGTAATAACCACTTCTTCTCCTCTTTATTATTAGGTATATTGCACAAAGGCAATGGAGAAAATCAGTTTCTGACTCAGCAGCCGGCTGTGATAACCAGCATTATGGGGAATGGGCGCCGAAGAAGCATATCCTGTCCTAGCTGCAATGGTCTGGCAGAAGGAAATAAGCTTTTGGCCCCTGTAGCACTGGCAGTGGGTATTGACGGAAGTCTTTTTGTTGGAGATTTTAACTATATTCGGCGTATCTTCCCATCCAGGAATGTTACTAGTATATTGGAGCTGAGGTAAGGTGTTAATCTTAGCACTTCATTTCCGTAGCCTGTGCTCAAATCAGCCTTTACCATTACTTTTTATAATTTTGTAAAACATTGTCACTTTCAACCTATTTAAATTCCAGTGGAGAAATGGGGCACAGAAATGCATAGTTCAAAGTCTGTAGCTTATCAGAGCAATGGCTAATAGAGAAGGACTACAGAGTACAAACCAACTCGTACAAAAAATACAAACCACCTTCTTCTGTCCTGTTGGCGATCATTTGATACGATCTCCTCTCAGTACTATACATCATTTAGTTTTGTTTGAAAACTACAGAATTGACTGCCCTTAGGTATTGAGCCACAGTGGTAAGCAAAGGTATAACAGTCTTACAAGGTTAGAAGGAAGGTTTTCCTATCAATGGTTTTGAGAGTCCCTTTCCCACTTCTTTTCCATACTCGTAAGTCTATTTCTATAGGTTGGCAAGTGCAAGTAAGGTTGACAGACAGAGTCACTTCACATCATCAGAACTCTTTTTAAGATTGTATCTCTGCCCCCCCCAACATTAACATTTGGTCACTTGATAGGGAAGGCATGAGTGCAGAGTGTACCACTTCACCCATTTCTGTTCCATCTCCTTTTTTCATTATTCTAGGAGAGGCAAGAGCTATTGCTTCAAACCGTAACTCACGTAACTGGACCTTATAGTTACAGCACTGTTGAGTATTTGCAGAAAAATGAGGAAAAGTAGCTTGCATTGGCTGTCTTCTGATACTTCTGCAGACCACAAAGGCAGTAGGATTAGTGCTCTTGTAAATTGGATATAGCTGCAAGGTACATTGAGTGAATTTAGGTCATTAGCCTTTTTTTTTTTCATGATATGGCCAATAACCAATTCCTCTGCTTCCACCATACTTCTAGTTTTTAATTAGTGGGACAAAGCGCAAAATGATTGGACTGTTAGAGAATAGGAGGCCTAGCTCTATTTTACACCTCTCTTCCATTCATGTCATTCTGTTGATGTCACTGTTGTGAATTCTGATTTATATAAGAGAGAAAGATCCGATTCAGGCCAATTCTACTCTGAAATCGCTCTCTGACACCTACCTCATACACCATCAGGCTGCCTCACTATATTTAAAAAAAAAAAGGCATAGATCATCCAGTGCTTTCTGCTAGCGGCTCAGTATAAACCACAGAAGGTAGCTGGTATGGATGTGTGACATGCTATAAATATTTCTACCAATATACACTATAATTCTGCATTATATAGAATACGCTGATTTTTTTTTTTTCTAATTTGTTCAGTTCTGTTTAGCTTTCTAGTAAACAGGACTACAGCTTTATAGGTGAAGAGGAACATTTTCAAATTAGGATACTTAATATAAGGCCTTTATATGCACCTCACTTCCTAATACCAGCCAGTGACAAAGTTTCCTAGCACACCTGATATTTGAAAATATCTCCACGTTTACAACAGTATTAGTCTGAGTACTTTGCTTTCTCTCTATGCGTGACAGAACTTGGGCTTTTCAGCACATGTGAGGGAAAATGGGAAAGGACATCAGTAAAGAAACAGAAGATGGCCTTCTTAATCTGCTTTTGTCCACTTTCTCTTTTCTTTTATGAGGGTCTGTTTTCCATAGTGTAGTTTCTTTAGCTTCTGTTATAACTATTAACAATGAACAATAAAGCTATTGTATTTTGAGTGCTGTTGGACAGCTGCAAATGACTTGACACACAGATTTTATGATTTGCAGTGATGTCTTTTGCCCCCTGTTCCTCTAAAGGGAATTAAGGTCCATTCCAGCAAACTTCATCTATAGCAGTAATTGTGATTCAGTGGTCATCTTAAAATCTGTATGAGTTACACGGGTTAAGAGTTTGAAGATTTGAGCCATTGAAGTATGAATGAGAGCAGAGTCTTCAGCTAGTATCAAGTAGCTTGAATAACGTTGCAAATAGTATGTCCATAAGTATTGCAAACCAAGTACATCACTTTATTTAGATTTCACAACGGCTGTAGTTTTGGTTTTACATAAGCCAATATAAATCTTGAGTAACTTTATAAGTCAGAATATCCCACTGTGCATATTTGCTTCACACTGTCCTTTATGAAGGTGCCTGATCTGAGTGGCTAATAGGAATTTTGACTCAAGAGTGTTGCGTTTCACACTTAACGTTGGTATTGCAAGTTTGGGGCTGTGCATTGAGTGCTGCAGCTCAGGAGTCATGCATCTCTTTGTTTCATTCAGTGGATATTCCTAAATGGAATTGACAAAAACACAGTGAAACACTGTGGTGTGGAGAATGGATTAATTTACTTCTGGGAAGTAGAGAACACTTTTCCTTTGACTTTGTGTCTAGACAGTAAACTAGGGATCAATTAATGCTATATATCTCCCATTGTACAGTATCTTACTGCTCACTTAGAAGGTTTCTTTTACCCTGAGAATTTGCTTTGATGGGCTTAAATAGATACCAAGTAGCTTCCAAACTTGCTTTAAGCAATTATTTTAGAGACTGGGGGGAGAGGAAAATAAACTCTGTAGTAGAAATTTGTTTAGAAATAGCCTGTTGGAAACCTATTTTGATTAAAGAGGTTACCTCCAACTGGCAGACAATATCCTAAGGCCAATGCTTCCCCCTTCCCAGTTCTGTATTGGGGTTGGGGGCAGGGGTATCCTACTAGGGAACTATCTTGCAACTCTATCACTCCCAGTTGCTCTTCACCCATAAACCAAGCTAAGGCTAGTGCTGAAAAGAGATATCTTCTCCTGTGTCCTTTTGTAAAATAAAACAAATACTATGTTTGCTTTACCATCTATTCTTCAGCTAACTGTTTGTTCTTTTTTCTTCTGTTCCCTTTCTATAAAGAAATAAAGAGTTTAAACATAGGTAAGACACGAGCTCTTTCCCATATAATTTGATATGGTTTGTTTGCTTCATTGTGTTTGCTTTTTGTGTTGTGCTTCTTGTGTAATGTTATGTTCTTCATGTACCATATATAGAAACATTTTTATGTGCTAATTGTGTGTTATGAATATGATAAGCATTAGCAATTATGAAATGCAGTCAAAAAGCAACCAAATAAGTTCTGACAGCAATTAGAAATTTCTAGTAGAATGCAAGTATAATGAAGCCCAAGCTAACTTCTATATAAACACTTCTCCCTGCTGTCTATAATTGGTCTAAATGGTTGAGGTAAACTACAACAGCAGTTTTACAAATGCCAGAAATGTTCACAAAAGCACTAATGACTGCAAATAGGTCAAAAACTCATTTTCCAGTCATTAATGATTTTCTGAACCCTCTGTCCTTTTTCATAATTTAGTTTCTATTTTCTTTCATCAAATACATTTAACAGTCAGTCAGCCTGTGGGGCTGGTTGTATGCAACCACTAGATGCAGTCACTGTAAGATTCATGAGGGAGGCATAACCTTTTCGGATGTTAGGAGAAAAGATTTTTCATCGTCTCACCCGAGCAGTAGGCCTTCTGGATGGCAGCAGCATAGGAAACGCTTGTACCTTCTTCCACGCCACACCTGGGACGGGGCGGGATGTTTACCCTGGAGAATATCAAAGGCAAGAACAAGAAGGGCTGTTGTAAACTATTCCATAGTGTCCTGTGCATCACCCTTCTAAAACCATACTTTCCGTTTCTATAATACAAGTTAGATGCAAAAGATGTCAGGGCTAAACAGTATAATTTCCCCTTTACAATATATTTTGGTATAGCAAGCGTAACTCCACTAAGTTTTCTTATCTGGACAAATTCATTCACAATTTGCTAATGATTACTGGTGATGCTGGAAACTCCTCATTTGCAACTTTGGGCATGGTGGTGTTGGGCTGACGGTTGGACTCGATGATCTTAGAGGTCTCTTCCAACCTTAATGATTCTATGACTCTATAAGCTTAGCTTTCAGGTGCTTAGAGATTTGCTCTGGGCAGCTTCTCTTTTTGGTTAAATTGAAAGAAAAGCTATTGTTGCACTGTTGTGAATTTGATGCACGTATGAGAAGAACAGGGAGGACAAGCTGATCCTGCCTGTACTTGCTGTCAAGGCACCAGGCTCCCTCACAGACCAGAGTAAGGCTGCATGTGGTGGTAACAGCTGTGTCCGCCGGAGAGGGCTAGAGGAGGGGATCTTACTGGCAGAGGCCTCTGAGCAGTACCAAATGTTATGGAAAATCTTTTAAAACAAGGTAATTTCCTTGGCTTCCTATACCTCGAATAAAAGATTACAGTGGCACGGAGAAAAGAGAGGCAGAGGTCTTTAATTGCTCAGATGCCAGTTTGAGAAATATTTACTACTCATTTATAAAATGCATCCCTGTTTGAGGTAATAATCTCGTAATTTCTTTGGGGACATGGTGAGTGCATGTCGCCTTCCACCCGTCATTTTCTGCCAAAATCCCTCAAATATTTTATGTGGAGTCTTCCATTATCTGTTCCCTTACCAAGCTCGGGAAAGAGCAAAGGGGTGTACAGCAGGTCTGCAGCTCCAGCGAGTTGCTCCCTGATCTGGAACAAAAGCTCATGACTGACTGCCTGGTAAAACTGCCCTGAGGGAGATTCCAGAGGAGAAAGGCAGGGTGAGCCCCATGGACACACCAATGACTGCAGGAGAGGAGAGGGAAATAAGCCCATGTTCTGCCATTGCTCTTTACCCTGACTCATACCTTATCCCATCCTGGTAACAGTGGGACATACCCAAGGCTAGCTGTGGGCAGAAGGGAAGCAGCAGTGTGCTCACTCAGGAAGGCAGGCACAGGCTGCAAAATCATGTCCGAAAAGAAGAGAGACCCTTCCAGTCTCGCTGAGCGGCTGCTGCTCCATGTCAGGCAGCAGAGCAGCTCCCCCAGGCACTGCTGTGAGCAGCTCCCATCCCTGAGACCAAGCAAGGCCCCCGCCTCCGGCAGCAAGTAGCTATGTCTGTGCCCGGCTCCAGTTTGTACCTGCCTCAGGTCTCCCCGTTCAGCCAAGGCGGGGGTGCCACATGTTTTAGAAGGGCCAGACAAAAGGCACTCTGGGCCGGAGCCCAGCAGGGAGGCGGCAGCAGCGAGCCTGCAGCAGTAGCACTCAGTTGTTGGCTCATCTGCTGCTGTTGCAAAGCCTTGAGCTACGTTTGGGTGTAGTTGTGAAGTACGGCACAACACTAGTGTCACAGCAAAGTTTGTTCTTCAGTGTTACGGGAAAAGCATGGTGGAAGAATAGAGCAGAATTTCAAAACAGTGACAAATGTGCAGGTGTTTGTATGGCTCAGATACTCGAGAGACTGGAGAAATCTTGTAAATGGAAAGAAATAATTTTATATGTGGCAAAGGAGATGGAGCTTTGTTTTGGAGGGATGAGAAGGAATGTGATAAGGGTCTAGTGAAGAGGTGCAGTCTGCTGCTGAAGATAAGGAGAGGAACTTGGGGAATAAAGAGATTGTGCTCTAATCTCAAGCATGTCACTAGTCTCCCTGCATAACTTTGTCTATACCACTTAACTTCTCTGTGCCTCAGTTTCCTCCTCTGTAAAATGGGTATAATACCCATCTTTTTAAAGTACTTTGAGCTCCATGCATGAAATAAACCTGCCAAGTATTTTTTGTTTACTGTATTTTTTCATCTCTAATTTCTACACTCCTAGACTTCAGCAGATGGTATTACCTCTGCCTACTGAATTTTCATCAAACCAATCTCCTTCCTACTTTCTACAGTTTTAGAACAAACTGTTATTGACCTAAAATCATGACACGTCAAAGACTGGCATAGAGGAAGATAACTGTAGAAAGTGATATTTTTGGGCCTCCTCATTCCTCCAAATCTGGTCATGACCGCACGAACGCAGTTGTCTTTGTGCTGCTGATAATCCATCTGCCGAAAGTGGCCTTACTATAGTTTCAGCGAGTCTGATCAAGAAATGGCTTATGTCCATCATAACTTACCTCTGTGTATCCTCACTCTTGGAGATGGGCACTTTTGCCACATGAAACTAGGAGTGTGGATATTGGGAGGCAAATATCTCTGGTTACTGGTAAGTAACCTTCATTTTTTTTCTTCCTGTCTTCATTTGTCTTCTATGCTTTGAAACCACCATTGACCTTATTTACGCTCACTCATAGGCTCCAAAGGCTGGAAAATTCACATCATGCTTAAAATCCAACTAAATTGAGTTAAACTAGCCAGGCAAGATTTTGAAAATATTTCTGCACTGCAGTTCTGTGTGTGTGAATGTATATATATGGCAAAGATTGACATTTCTCAATTTGCAGATGATTTGCTAAAGTAGCTCCAAAATGTGACAAGCTGTCAAAAACCATATATTTCAGAAGAGAAATAGCTTTCCATATGAGCACCCATTCTAATCGCAAACTGAGGACCAGTTTTTCAATAACAGAAGGTTTGGAGTTAAAGTCAGACACTTGGGGTCTCCGGTTTTAGTTATATAACCAACTTCATCTGCCGTAAATGAGATTCTTGATAAGAATGAATGAGAACAAATTTGCTTTAGAAATAAATTTGTTATGCCTCTGCCTCCTATTTATACAAGACCTCACAAATCTTGTGGCATAATATAAGTAACTCAGAAGCTGATTCTTTGATCTTACTCCTATGACTTCTGCTTTCGAGGGAAGTTAAACAAGGTGGCGGGGAGGAGGAGCAACAGGTAGAGATAAGCCAAAGAGAATTGACCTGGAGCAGATCTAAAGGGCTAAAGAGATCAAGAGGAAAGTCTGCTGTGCAGCTTTGGCTTATTGGGCTCTGCTGTGCAAGGTTTGGTGTAGCAGGATGAATGAGATTTAAAATGACAATCCTTCTGAAACACTGACCAGGCCCTAATCAAGTTAGGTCTTCAGATGGTAGTCCTTCAGACCCCGCCTCTGTATGAAGGTGTCAGACTTTCTTTCCAGATCTCTCTGTGCCTGATGAGTGTCTAAGCTCTGAAAGCCTGTGAAGTTTCTAGACTGCTCAGCTGTTTCTGTTTTATGCTTTCTTTTTCTCTAAAGCAACAATCCCGCTCATAAATACTATCTGGCCGTGGACCCTGTTTCAGGCTCACTGTACGTATCGGACACCAATAGTCGACGGATATACAAAGTCAAGTCCCTCACTGGCATGAAAGACCTAGCTGGTAACTCTGAAGTGGTAGCCGGGACTGGAGAGCAATGCCTGCCCTTTGACGAAGCCAGATGTGGGGATGGAGGGAAGGCAGTGGACGCAACCCTAATGAGCCCTCGAGGTACAGTAGGAAAAGAAGCTGGAGAAAATGACTGCATGAGGCTAGGCTGGCTGTGGAAATAATTATCTGCCAATTAAATCACTCCTTGCTCCATAATTTTTATTCTGGGCTTTAATTACAGCGGATTGGCAAGTGTTCGTGCTTTGTTTAGTTAAAGCAAACTTTGATACCCCAACACTGAACGCTGCAAAAGGAGAACAGAACACAAATTAGCAGGGTACCGCTCACTCCAGGAAGCAAGCATGTAAACTGGGAAACAAGTTACTCTTTGAGATACAGTCTTCAGGGAGAAAAACTGCCTGCTGTGGCTTTTTTCTGAGGTTTTATTCTGTGTATCCCCTTTTTCTTCAGAGGCAGAGGAAAAATAAAAGGATTTTTGCCCTTTCCAGTTTCTAATTTTTAACAAAAAGTTTTCAAGATGATGTGGAGATTTGGGGATGTGTTTCAAGATTTTTTTTTTTTTCCCATTGTTTCATCTCGATTGTAATGATGAATTTATTAGGTGTATTGCCAGGTGTTTCAAACATCTTTGGGTTTTATTTCAATGATTGAAAATAACTAGATGATCGTAAAAGCAAATAAAAATGAAAGGTCTTGTTTCTTTATATAGGTAATAGTTTCAGTTAATACATACAGAGTATTTTAACAGGACAGAGCTGCTTGCATGTTTTAAGTTAAGCCTCTACATAGACGTTAAGAAGATAAAGCTGTATCTTCTCTCAGTGCCCAATAGGATGAGCACTGCAACCATTTGAAGGCAAAATTTTTAGATCAATATTTTATTTTCAGCCCAAGAAACAGACAAGGCAGTGCGCCAAATCAAAGCAGGAAAGACAAGTGAGAAAAAGCCTGCCCTCCTTCCCACCAGGCAGCAGCATCCTTCTGTTCCTCCAAGGGAGCACCCTTTCATTCTGTGCCTTTCCTCTCTAAGGACTCCCAATGTGACAGGCATTGAACCTTTCCTTTTTTCCTAGGCTGGAAACCCCTGTGTCTTCATCTGGAAACACCAGATGTTCTTCCCATATTCCTCACTGCAACAGGTCAAAGAATTAAAAGACTTCTTGGAAGAATATAACGTCCTCTTAATTTTTCAAACGTTTTAAAGCAATTTTAAAAGATTCCTAAAAATTCTTCATCCTCATTAGATCCTTCAGATGAAGAGAGCAACGCCTCAGATTTCTGAGATGAAAACTTAGGAGATAATTTTTTTTATCGGGTTTCTGTAATATATCATACAGAGTTTGAATTTAGAAATAAGCTGATGCATTCTGCTGGCTCTTTGGCATGTTTTGGGGATTTCTGTGGTTTTCTTTTCTTTAAAGCGCCAAAGGATAAACCTGCTTGACGCCGTTTAGTCAGCAGAGCTACAGGCACTTGGAGGGTTCCAGGACCTGTGCTCAGGTTGGAAGGGAGGAAAGAATAGGGGAAGTGAACAAACATCACCATCTTGTAAACTTGTTAATAAGATGAAGCCTGCCTTGAAGCTAGGAGCCTCACTGCCTCACTGATGCCTGGTTTTTATATTTGCAGGAATTGCAGTGGATAAGTATGGACTCATGTATTTTGTTGATGCCACTATGATTAGAAAAGTGGATCAGAACGGAATTATATCGACCCTGCTGGGCTCCAATGACCTAACTGCTGTTCGACCTCTCAGCTGTGATTCCAGCATGGATGTCACCCAGGTAGACTCTTACGCATTTATTTTCTTCTCTGCCTTAGAAGAGATGGGCATCTATTTTGGATGACTGCCTGGCCATTTAAGAAATACATTATGCAGCACAAGATGATAGCATATTTGATTCATTACTGAAATGAGTGAACCATCCTTTTACTGTGGCTAACACAGGTTATTTATGCAACTATAGAGAAATAAGGCTGAGATAATGGGAGTTATTGTCTTAATTGCCTGTTTTTCTGTAATTATTGTAGAGCTTCCACAATGTAGCATTCATTCTTTGCACAGAAACACAATTAGCCAAAGTTACCACTGCACGTAGCTTTAATATTTCCGAAAAACAAAATCATTGTTTGAAATAGTTGCCGTTCATGACTTGGTTTCATGATTTACGCTGATAAACCCCTCACTAATTTGCTGTTGTTACACATGGAATTTTAAACACTAGAAGTGTACTTTTCAGTTATGAGTTTTACAGTAATAATTTGTGCAACTCATAGGTACGGCTGGAGTGGCCTACTGATCTCGCTGTCAATCCCATGGACAACTCACTTTATGTCCTAGAGAACAATGTTATTTTACGGATCACAGAAAATCATCAAGTTAGCATTATTGCTGGACGCCCCATGCACTGCCAGGTTCCTGGTATAGACTACTCTCTTAGCAAACTGGCTATTCATTCTGCACTTGAATCAGCCAGTGCCATTGCCATCTCACACACAGGAGTTCTTTACATCAGTGAGACAGATGAAAAAAAAATTAATCGGCTACGCCAGGTAACTACCAATGGAGAAATATGCCTTCTTGCAGGGGCAGCTTCAGACTGTGATTGCAAAAATGATGTCAACTGTAATTGCTATTCTGGGGATGATGGGTATGCCACTGATGCCATCTTAAATTCACCATCTTCCTTAGCTGTGGCCCCAGATGGTACCATCTACATAGCTGATCTTGGAAATATCCGCATTAGGGCTGTCAGTAAAAACAGGCCCATTCTTAATTCTTTTAACCAATATGAAGCTGCATCTCCAGGAGAACAGGAGCTGTATGTCTTCAATGCTGATGGGATTCACCAGTACACTCTCAGCCTTGTTACCGGGGAGTACTTGTACAATTTCACCTATAGCAGCGATAACGATGTCACGGAGGTGATGGACAACAATGGCAACTCCTTGAAGGTCCGTCGGGATGCCAGTGGGATGCCCCGCCATTTACTGATGCCGGATAATCAGATTGTCACGCTGGCTGTTGGCACTAATGGTGGACTCAAGCTAGTCTCAACACAGACCCTGGAGCTCGGATTAATGACATATAACGGAAACAGTGGTCTCTTAGCAACGAAGAGTGATGAAACAGGATGGACAACATTTTATGAGTAAGAATGTTTTTGGATATATTAAGCGTACATTTATTTTTCAAATGGTAGTGAGTAGGCCCCAAACTGACCCTACTGAAATTTGTTGTAGGCTTTTCGCTGATACTGAATAAGGCCGTTACACCTCAGTCTGGTATGATACTGGAAATGATTAAGTGGCTTCTTGCTTTCATCATTTTTGCTGGGTCCTTTGGGTGGGTACTGAACCACCTAAATTCCCACCCGCAGTCTGAGGCCAGTGGGGAAGCTCACCCACCTCCAGCACGAAGGACTGTGCACCACATTCAGAAACCCGTGTTTGATTTACCAGATTGGGCCCCTGCTCTTAGTCATCAGCGAGGCTGCAGATAACTCACATCCAGACCAGCCCCCAGCAATCTATGGCTCCTACCGAGCTGCCTCTCTCTAGGAACCCTAATGCTGCAGTTTCTTTTGGAACTCAAATTATCTATCTTCCTGTTCAGATTCATATATTACTCATGGTTGTTAAAATGTTGATTAACTTCACTGATTGTTCATTCTTGAGACAAGTGAGGAAATTAGATCCCCGGCGATCTGTCAGACCCCTGGTGTAACTTCCATAATTTGTAGATAACCCAAAAGCACGCGGGTGTTCATGAGCATCTAGATGAAAAAGACAAAACTTCCTCTTTCAATGAAATTCATCAGAGATGAAGTTCAAAAGTATATTACAAATCTAGAAAAACTAGTCAGATTTTTATTAATAGTTATCCTATTCTTAACAGTTTTAAAAATAGAAGCTAAACGACATATTGAAAATATATATAACTTTTAAGTATGGCAAGTCTGATGACATCTATTTTGTTTGGAATAGTTAATTAATGATTACTAAACACCATTTCTCAAATTAGTGGGTAGAAAGTATGAATAGGGCTTTATATTTAATTTTAAATTGTAGGCTTATTTTTAAGGTTACAGACTAGCAATGACGCACACCTATTTTAGTTTATTAATGCATTCAGCTTGGCCACCACTTACTTTCTTTGTAGAGAAAACACAAGTAATGCAGGAATAAAAAGAACTGTGTTCCATCTGCTCAAAATACATCTAAATCAGCATCGCACATCGGTATTTTGTCCACCCTGTGTTTCGTTTCCGTAAAAAGGAACGCAGTGCCCTCTCGTGGTCCCCTTCTGATGTGGCCCTGGAAATTGAACCGCCGCGATTTTTCAGCTAGACTGTGGGTAGAGATGGGGAGGTTTTTTCTCCTTAATATTTTGCAAAGAGTATTTCTTTGCCACACATTAGTTACAAAAATAACCCTGTTATGTGAACGCATGAAGGTATTACCTGCTGATTACAAGATCGAGTAAAAGCTCACTGTACTAGGCGGTGGTAAAATCTCACATTATTGCTGATGAGATGTGGATGCCCTTCTAGGTAGGTTTTTGTTGCTGTTGTTTTTTCCTCAATAGCTAGCTCAAGATTCAGATCAGAAGTCATATAAACTAGTTATTTCTCAGAACACCAGTAATTAATTGTAGAAAATTAAATAGCAAAGTAATTTAAAACTCTGCATGAAAAATCAATGAAACATTAAAAAAGGTCATCAGAAAGTTACAAGTTACAAAACTGCTATAACCGGTGGCTGAGAATCACATGAAGTTTATTAGAAAGGTTTATTAGAAAAATTGTACTACGATTCCTAAGTAAATATAGAAGGTGCCTTACTGAGATGCATCTGAAAATATAATTTAATGTGTGTATAGTGCTGACACGTTGACTAGATTTTTTCCCAAAATCAAATAAGAAAAGGTGTGCAACCCTTGCCTCAGGTCAGCGCAAGTTAAGTACCATATTTAGATCTAACTAGCACAGCCTGAGGTACTGTCTTAGATGATTAGTAACTTTGATGAGGCAGCTTTCTCCCAGATTTGTACATACGTTCTCATAAGCATAGAGCCCATAGACGAGAGGACAGTATAGACATTTTTTGCATTAAAAATG
Source organism: Aptenodytes forsteri (assembly GCF_000699145.1). Taxonomy (NCBI): domain Eukaryota; kingdom Metazoa; phylum Chordata; class Aves; order Sphenisciformes; family Spheniscidae; genus Aptenodytes; species Aptenodytes forsteri. Next base: position 2,515,026 of record NW_008796044.1, on the reverse strand, counting down.
CATATACTTTATAATGCATGTATAAAATAGACTATACGTGGTGACTGTTATCTAGGTTAGAAAAAAAAACATAAAATGCCATTCACAAAGACGTTAGAAGAAGATACGTATCTCTATATGTGCATTGAAAACCCTATGTGAGGACTAGAAGTTAGCTGTATGCGCTGGAGATGCTCATTACAGAATACCAGAAAAATAGAGGCATCTCCTTTAGGCTGATCCTAAGCAGCTGACTTACGGTAACTCCTTAATAGGCTTTGTCATCTCACGTACCCCCACAGTTGAGGGATTTATTAATAAGATTATGAGAATTATTTAAATCAAATTTACAACCCTAAACAATCACAGTCCACAGTCTCTCAATGCTGGTTTCTGGTTTCTATTTGGTCTTCAAAGCATCTCCAAGGGGAAAATTCTGTATTCATCATTACGCAATTTACTTTGGTAGCTATAAGTTAATACCAATTGAAGATGAAAGAAATACTTAGCAAACGAGAGATTATAAGGACAACAAAATAGTTTTCTGTGCCATTACATTCATGCATTCAAACAGATAATCAATACCCAAAATTGTTAATATGGCAGCAGAGCTGGAAAAGAACAAATGTCTTTTAAGTAGTAAAATACTACATGAGCTAAAGTTGTTATGAAAAATTTATTTCAGTGCATTTATATCAACCAGACGTTGAAGTGCCGTGCTATCTTACTGGGTATATTTCTTTCTTTTATCTGAAACTGTACCCTGAAAATGCTCACGGAATTAAATTTGTGCAGTGTATCTAGGTACGCATACGTATATGCAGAGAAATGCATGCACAAACTATTTTTGTGTGTGTGTGTATACACACTCCATACATATATTATATATATAGTGCATGTGTATATGCACGCAGTTCATTTGCAGTAGGAACAGGCAAGGCTCGTCAATAATATAACAGCTACCAGCAGGCTCACATGGGGTGATTTAAGCTTGGGTTTGGGCATGAAGCAGAGATCTTTGACGTGGTCCTACAGTGGTATTCCACTTGGTCTTGGGAGCATCCTAAGAGAATGCTGCAGTTTTCTTCTTGAATCAGCTTGGGTTTTATAAGGGAGAGAAAATAGGGATATATGTAAATGTATGTGGATCTGCACCTTGCCCTGCTCTAGGTTAAGTCAAAAGCTGCTGTTAGCCCTTTCTGCGGTACGGTATATGGCACTGTCCTAGCTACTCCCACCTACAAGCTGTCGAGCAGTACACGTCTCAAACCTCAAAGACCAGAGTGCTAGCAATAAAAATTGCATAAGATATAGAGGTGCCATAATATTGGACATGGGAGAACAGCCTTCAGTGCGTTATCACAAGCCCACTGAAGGGAAGCACAGGTCAGATATTTGTAGCTACCTGAGCAGGCGCCAAACAAGCGCTCCGCTGTGTCTCACGGTTGAGCTATAGCTGTGTTTGCTGTCCCAGCACACGCGAGCTGGCTGCGGCCGGCTCAGAGCCGCCGGGCTGTCGGGCACCATCTCCAGGCTGCAGGCAGAATCGGCCGACGGCTTTGGTGTCTGCCCTGGGCGCCAGTGGCTGGTGTCACCCCGGGCTGTCCTGGAACTACGGTCTTGGAAACCTTCGCCTGCTCGGGCAGACTTGGTCGCAATTAGCAGTATGTCAGCGAGTTAGTAGTGGGCACAGGGAGATGCTGGTTTTTTAAGATACTGGGATTAAGAAAGGATCTCTCCCCTTATAATTTTATTAGTAGAAAAACTTGGGATGAAACCTTACTCTAACTGAAGTTGGTAACAAAAGCTCAGGAATTCCAGTGTATCCAGAACCCACCTCATTTGAAGATACAAAGATTGCCTTATCAAATCTGATTCATCTAGCCTGATGCTGGGTCATAGACTGTGATATGTAGTGGCTGCTTCTGAAGAAGATACCAAGACGTCCCAGGTCGATTAGTATATTTTCCATTGCAAAATTTTCTTTTTTTTACTTCATTAGACCCGGGTTCATGTCATGAAGAAGAAAGGTATATAACCATTTAATTCCTACATAGCTTTATTCTTATTATTCAGATAAATGTCTGGGTGTTGTATTCTGCTAAGCACTTGCTCCCACATAATACATAAATTTAAAAAAAAACTCAATAATATATGTCATTTCTAAATTTTGTAGTACATAAAAGGTTTCTGTTTTATTAATTTTTTTACCTTTAAGGTATTTTTTTTAAAATAGGATTTCATTGATGCAATGGATAAAGTAGAAATGCCTTCTTTGTACATTGGTATTGCAGTGTGTGTTTATATCATTTAAGTAGTGAATTTTTTATATGTCTAGCTCGTAAACTAAATGGTCTGCAGATCTTCATAGAGAGTACTTTTGTATGTATCGCTTTAAGTGTGCCCATCACTTGCTTATAAACCCTTTTATCTCTGCCATTGCTGACTTCAAAGATTGTGACCAGCACTGGGAAACATTGCCCCATGGCAGGGGGCAAAACACTGATTTCTAGAAATAGCATTAGCATCTTGTCATTTTTCTGTTTCAGTCTCTGTACATCCTCATCCATATTTACTTTTTAGACTGCCCTTGCACTTTGAACAGAGATTTTCAGTGAGTAGCCCACAGCAATCCCCAGGAATTTTTCCTGGGTTAATTAAAAACCCAGCAATGTGAACGAAGAGTTTAAATTACTGTCTCATTTGCATTGCCTAAAATATATTTGCTGATGGGGAATTTCGCCAACCGTTTTTCTGGATGTTCACCAAGCTCTGCATAGCCACGCTGAAGCCACTCAGAGACTTTTCTAGTTCGTCCTAAATAACATTGTCTCTTTGTAATATTTGACACCTAAGTAGTCTCTTCATCACTCCGTTAATCACTAAATGTACCAAAGTAGTCCACATACAGACTCTTAGGGCGTATCTCATTATTAACCCTTGAGATTTTTGAAACTGTCCGGTTTTTGTACTTTTTGTTTTTCCTTGCTAGATGGATGCCTGACTGGATCAAGTTCTTCCCTCATCTATACTTTACGAGTACTTTTCAGTATTTTTTTGTGAAGACCTTTATATAGACTTAACCAAACCCCCTTTCATAGATTATCTCAACGTATTATCTTTTATCCAGTATCCTGTTGATATGGTAAAAAAAATTTAGAGAAATATATATATGTCAGTAGAAACTTGTGACTATTATTAAGAAAAATCATGCTGCTTAATCTTTATTTGATCCTGAACTGCTTAAATGAACACAATATATTATTGGTCCCTTTTAGGTCGCATGATGCTTTGTTTTATTGATTTACTTCTTTGCCTAATACTTCCATTGGTTCTGGTAAGGCTTGTTGCTCCACAGGTGATTTTTTTCCTTCCTCCCCAATGTTCAGTTGAATGGGTGCAACCATTTGCAATGGACTTGAAAGGCATGTTTTATATCTGTATTAACTGACGAGCCAATCTGTGTATTAATTTTGGAGATAAGCTATATAGTTCGGGTGGCCTACTTTGAGGTTTCTGAATGATTTAATTGTAAAAAGTCATGTTGAAAGCACTGATTTCTTTTCATCTTTACAGCTAACCACGACGTACAAAGAACTCGGCTAGCTCCGTGATACTAAATGTGCTCCTCTTCTCTTCTGTTACTCTCAGGCAGTGCAATGGACTTACCAGTTCTCTTCCAGGCTTCCCGCTCCCTGGATTTCTACACTCGAAGGATGACCAGTTGGTTTCAATCTCTACCTAAACTTTTCCCTTTATCTACACAGGACATTTTTTCTTGCCTTTCTGCTGTTTAGAAGTATGGGCGCTTTGGTAGCGGCTGGGTGAGAGACTCTCGCACAAGTAGCGAATTGCAGCAAGCAGAGTGTCAGACTGGAATACTGATTTTGTTTCAGGTCCCCATTTCTTGCCCTTAAGATCCAAGAGATTGCTTCTTTAGCATACGTATGCACACAAATATAGCATACTAAAGGAAAGGGAGAAACAGTACGATTTGATTTCAGGCAGTATTCCTTCTTTCCCCCCTCCTCAGGCTTTATACCTCTAAATAAATTTAACTCGGTAAACTCACGGAGAGCCCTTTTTCTTTTATTTTTTTATCTTTAGGCCTCTGGAGCACTTAATTCATCTTCTAAGGTATATTCTGAGTGCTGACTGCTGCCCTTTGTGCAACTCCAACCTATCCTGTGCTTTAACTTCTCATCATTCATCTTTATGAGCCAAAATAATGACCCCAAAATGCAGTTCAATACCGCAGATAAGATCTAAATGAAATTATTATGTTCTAGAGCTGATGTCTTTTTTAATCTCTTATGGCAAGTTTATTCCTTGATATGTCACTTAAGACCACACTTAGTTTCCACTAAGTATTCAATTGCAAATGTGCAGCGTATGCAATTGTATATTGTAGTATCCATCATAAGTCCACTTCCTTAGAGTGAAATGCAACTATAAAAATATAGATGAATTTACAATAATTTAACTAATTAATTTAAAAATGTAAAAAATGCTAGCCTGGATTTACACTCACGTAGTTGAGATCAGTATCTCTAAAAATAATTATTTCATCATTATAGACTCTTTCAAGAACAGAGAAATAGGTACGGCCAGGATGTTCTTGAAAATCTGTTTCATTCTGGGTTTTTTGCACAAATGTGAATTATTAACACATTCGGTATTGAAATGAACATATATCCTCATGCTTTTTTGCTCTCACTAACTTTTCTATTAGCTATGATCATGAAGGGCGTCTGACCAATGTAACACGTCCCACTGGAGTGGTAACTAGCCTTCATCGAGAAATGGAAAAGTCTATTACCATCGACATTGAGAATTCTAATCGGGATGACGATGTCACGGTCATCACAAATCTCTCCTCTGTGGAGGCTTCCTATACAGTTGTTCAAGGTACCAAAGCACGCTTCTCAGCACATCTCCTAACCACACACACCACTTGAGAAAGCAATTCACGAAAGATTAGTGTCATTAGTACACTCATGAGCAGGGGAAAAACGTGTAAGGTTTGCAAGAAAAACTCCCGTAAAGCTCATTCCTAAAATGACAGGTCTTCAGGACAGGTAAGAGACATTTCACAATCATGCTTTGTGTCAAATATGTATGGTCATTAGCTGCTGGTGTAAGTTAGCCCTGCCGTTACCTCTTGGGTCAGGTTCACTTTACCCACTCACATATTTCTCTGTGCTTCACCGCAAAATTGGTTCTGCCAGAATTGGTTCCACAGAGGTGCAGTCTGACTGCTAAATGTGGAGATCCTTGTGGAGAGAGAGGCTCAGGTAGCCTCCTACTATTAGAAACGAAATCTTCCACATTTACACACTACCATTAAAGAAAATGCAGAACAGTCAGGGCAGTGGATGATCTTGTGCCACAGTTAGCACTTCCGAGAACTGTGTTACAGCCCAATATGGCAGGAGAGGTCAGCAACAAAGTGGTTAAAAGTTTGTGTAGAACTTTCCAGCACCGCCCAGGCATTGTATCTGATGAAGCGAAAACAGTTACCAAAGATAGACTGAAAGGACTTTGCTGAGTGATGGGGGGTTTTTAATTAAGATATAACGTCTCCGGAATAAGAATATCATCATCGAACAATAGTATCCTCCTGACATAAATGTCAACATTTATAGACTATTATACCGTGACACGTCTGGTTACAAAGACTTTATTTCTCTTATACCGGATGATTAATTATGTAGATGCTGTCCTTCTGTCAGACAAATATTGATGCTTTGGTGACAGTTGCACACCGTAGCGCTCCATCCTGGCTGAGAATGGACTTGGCTGTGTCAAACAGCTGGAGAACTGCACTGCTGTAAAAGTACGCGATTATTTTTATAACTCTTCTCCGACAGCCAGAAGGCCGGGTGTGCACATCAGGCTGGTGCGCCTCTGGTGGGGTGGCAGGAAGGCGGGCAAGTAAAGGGTTGCATTGCTGCAGCCTCACGCCTTGAGGATTTAAAGCCAAGCTGTAATTCTGTACAAAGCCTCTGCTTGGAGATAGTTTTTAAACAGAGGGAAAGAAAAAGATGAGGCGCTTACTTCTTCCTTCTCACAAAGAGTCCAGCAGTCTTTTTTTTTTTCTTTCTTTCTTTTTGTCCTGGAGTTTAATGGTTTGTTGTTTATCCAGCAGTTCAGTTTTCAGGAGTTTTTGTTCAGATTAGAAATAAACTACATGGTTGAACATGTATCACTGTGCATTTTGATTCACAATTAAGACTAAAGGGAAAACGTAATGAAATAAACGCAGTATCTCTCTGCAGGCTCACTGTTACACTACTGTTCTTTACATGAATCAGTAACATCTGTAATTTCCACCATAGTACCACGTAAATGGAAATTGCAGGCTGACTTCATTTAACATCAACAGGAGTGCAATAAAAAACCAATCAAATTAAGCTATATGTTTTCTTTATGACTGGAGTAGCTAAATTATTTTCTTTTCATTATTGCTGTAGATCAAGTGAGGAACAGCTACCAGCTCTGTAATAATGGTACTTTGAGAGTGATGTATGCCAATGGCATGAGCATTAGCTTTCACAGCGAACCTCATGTCCTGGCTGGGACTGTGACTCCCACCATAGGACGATGTAATATTTCTCTACCAATGGAAAACGGTTTAAACTCAATTGAATGGCGTCTGAGGAAGGAACAGATTAAAGGCAAAGTGACTGTGTTTGGAAGAAAGCTCAGGGTGAGTAGAATCTGTCATTACAATAATGATCTTTTCTTCTGTGGGCAGAAAATTAATTTTCCATTTTGAAGGACCCGTCTTTCCTATTTTTACTTGTTAAAAATGTACAACTCTGGGATTGTCTTTGGTATGACAATCTTTTCTTGGTCAGTTAACTGCATGGGATCATCTGCTGCAACCAGCTATAGAAGCTTCATTACTAAAAGTATTCCAAAAGAGGTCGGTAAAAGTACTCAGAATACTGCTGCAAGTCGCTCTGCTTCTGAAGGTGGGGGGAAAAAAAATCCGACCGCTCACCATTTGTAAAAATGCTATGGCACGCTTACCACAGTTAGTCCTGGGGAGCAAACACAATTACAGCTTGAGCGGTTACGTTCTGCTTCCGTAAAATCCCCCTACAGATTCACTGAGGCAGGCGCATTGTGTTTATTCCCTTTCCCAAATGGCACGATTGGAAAATAATTGCCATAATTACAAAGTCATAAGCATAGGATAAGACAGACACTCAGGTCATGTAATCCATCCCCTGCCACATTAAAGATCTGCTGCAGCCGGATTAATCCCATTCTGTGCTTAGCTGGCCTGTTTTTCACCCCTTAAGTATCTAAACTTTCACTGGCTGCTTCAGTATATGCAGTTTTGGAAAGGCTTTGAGATGCTGGGCAGAAAACAAATGTAGCGCTGATCGACTCCTGGCTCTTTTAATAATTCTTTCAACATCGTTGGACATGAGATACAGTTCTGTGTGGTCAAGATGGTATATTAAATGCACTATATGTAAACAATTATGTAGTAATTTACAAAAAAATAGTAAGACTGGGAGGTTAAATCTTGGGATTTTCTGATTGCTTAACATCTAATTCACAGTGTTGAATTAACATCTCTCCTTATTCTTACAAATGCTCAGAATGCACCTATTGGGGAGAGGGGGAAGGTTAGACAAAAAATGGAATGGCATTAGCAGCTAATCCTTAATGACTAAATTTCATGGCTGTGTAATTGATTTTTCATGTGTTGACCTGCAGAAGTTGATTATAAGTAGAAAATAGATCAGCTCTGCATTTTGACTAGGTGTTCAAAATAAAAATAAGTAGGACGCTGAAATGAAATTGCTGTAATCCTAACTCTCAATACTAAAAATTTAATAGAGGTACTTGTGGTAATTAGCTGAAGTTAAACACGTCTTAGAGCTGAAACCTTGCCTGAGATGGGTTTTCTTGCATCGTGTTTATGCAAATCAAAACACTGCTTTATCTAGCAACACCTCAACATTTAATTGTCTGGTGTTAGTTCCTGTAACAATAATCACATATCCATTTAGCTCTTTTAAATGAAAATCACTATGAGATTATAACAGGTTGAGTGGACTGAAAATGAAATTTGAAAATGAGGGAGAAAGCATAGAATTTATTTGCATCTCATTTATTCTAATTCATCTTTATAAATTGTTTAGTGAATGAAATAGAGCAAGCGTGTTGGAACGCTGGGGGGAGCGGGTGGCAGGCAGGGTAGGCCACGGCAGCTGGGACAGCTGTGGCACGGCGCGGGACAGGCGCGGGGGCACTGCTGCAGAACTAATGCAGCGCTGGGGCGACCGGTGAGAGAGCGTGCGTTCCCCAATTCAGAATCAAGTATTACTGAAAGGGATTGTTGTTATATGGGATTCACCTCTTACAAGTACTTACTGGAGCCCATACCCCTTTTCTTCAATACTTAAAGGGGGCTTATAAGAAAGATGAGGGCAGACTTTTTAGCAGGGCCTGTTGCGACAGGACAAGGGGGAATGGCTTTAAACTAAAGGAGAGGTAGATTTAGACTAGATGTT
>NW_008796044.1:2489385-2505939 GCF_000699145.1 Aptenodytes forsteri | reverse complement strand
AAACATTCCAGGTCAGGCTGGACGGGGCTCTGAGCAACCTGATCTAGTTGAAGATGTCCCTGCCCACGGCAGGGGGGGTGGACTAGATGACCTTTAGAGGTCCCTTCCAACCCAAACTAGTCTATGATCCTTCAGGTAGTACTGCTCCCTGTGCCCCCCAGCTCTGCTCATCCGTGCTGTAGGCACATCACAGCTGTACGTGTCGGCCTCTGCAAACATGCCGGAGCAGACTTCCTTAAGCCGAGAAAGGAAGACCTGTGCTTCACCTTTACGTTAGCCCACTTACTGTCCGCTACTATTTTATGCACCATACGTTCAGTGTCTTGCGGTAGTTTCAGATAAAGTCTTGATAAGATTCCCTTCGGAAGAGTTTTTGTTACAGCGCAGCATCACGTAAGTGATTTTTGTTGCAAGACCTCTACCCAAGGCACAAAGGGCTCGTCCCTACTGCCGCTTGGTCAGCAGCAGCCAAGGGAAAAACAGATGTGCACGTAGGTAGTGGAACAAAAGAGAAAGAGCTTGTTAGGTAATCTTCAGTCATGGTACTTGTAATCGTGTTATTAGTGTTCCCAGGAAGAGTGGGAGTTAGTCATTCTGTTTGGGTTTCTATATAATTAATATGACACTACAATTACACTCTCTGGTTTTACTTATTTTACGAATGAAAATGAAGTTACTGAATTATCCAAGCAGGTACTTCTTTATTCTCCAAGTGATGGTTGTGTGTGTGCGTAGCTCTGTTCTGTGTAATCATGAAAAACCCCCTAATACTTCAGTTTTCTATGGCAAAAAACCTAATGACCTTTATAATGTTTTTGAGAAAAGGGAGGATACCTGCAATCCGACTTTCCTACGTGCAGATTACAGTTGCAGTTACTGCAATGGAGGGAAGAAACCCCAGAAATCCCAACTGCTTTATGAACCTTCAGAAATTAAAAAAACAAAACAAAAACAAACGAACCAAACCCCAAAAGCTAAAATTCATTTTGTAATCTTTCTGAAGATAACATTTATAGCTAAATGTTTTTGAGAAGTGAACGCTCTCTTCTGCTTCCCCAGGAGCTCTGTGAAGGAAAGGGTTTTGATATGTCTCTGTCGTGAGGATTGATCCTGCACTTAAAAAACTAGAGTAACCGGCTGAGAAAGTACTGATGTTGAGTTTGGCTTCCCTGGCTTTGTTTCCGTTACAATGGGAGAGCAGAACGTGATTTTTTTTGCCAAGGTGTTTTAAAAAAAATACCCTATCTTTTCTTTGAATCACAGAAGTTGTTGCTGGGATAACCTTCAGGAAAACCTACAGAAAAGAGCTTTTTCTAATGATTGCCCACTGAGGAAATGCAAACTGTTAAAGAGCTAAATTTTATTAATGGAAAAAATTAGGATAATGAGTGATAATTTGAAATAATTATTTCTTTACAAACACAAAATTGTATTAATTTTAAATTTGCTTTCTGTATTACTGAATTCCTACAGAGTTGGTTGGGATGGGAATTGGATTTACCCCTGCCAGTGAAAATATCTCAGAATAACTTTTATGTCCTCGAGAAAGGCTCAGGGTTAATTTACATATTGTTTGATGTGCAGTTTAATTTTGGATAAGAGAAAACGTTGCTTAATCAAAGCTACAGTAAAATGTAAGCTGAAGAACAAATTCCCAGAAACTGATGAATACTTTTTAAGTAGTCATTGCTCTCAAATTATATCTAATTTAAAGACTTCTACTTCATTAATGATGCATCGACAATTAAATTACTTAAGAAGCTTTATCAGATTACAGAAATAGTCTGAATTCTGTGGCTTAGCCTCCAGTTGAATATATTTATGTATCTCTCACTACAGCACTCTCACTAGAAGCCTCTCCGTTTGGCATTCTTATGCTCCTTTGTTTCTGTTTTGCTCTTTTATTATAAAAAAAAAAATCTGGGACTGAAACACTTCATGCTGTACTTTGATTTGAAAATTGTAACTGAAAAAATGGAAAAAAAATATTTAACCTAATTATTTAGCACTTTTGTTTCTCAAAACTAGAAGCCTGTATGAGCAAGATTTTTAATCGGAAGAAATGAAACCCATCCCAAGTGATGGGGTTGCTGGGGGATCTATTGAATATTTGGAAAGTAAATGAAGAAAGCATTAATGAATGAATTCATAAGCAGGGTGTTGCAGCTACAGAACCTAAGTAGCTAAACCTCAATGAAGACACTTCTTCTGTTGTTCTTGGAGTCATTGTAGGGAAAAAGGCTAAGGATTACTGATGGCAGAAGTAGAAAAATTACTTCCATGCAAAATAATTCGTTTCTCTGCAAAGTGCTAACACTCTGCACTTTAAGACCTAGGTGTGCAGTATGTCTGTGTTCTGACAATAGGGGAAGCCTTTCTCTGTAAGATTACAGCTCCCGTGTTGCAGGGAAATGGGAAATATCCCAGTAAATACTGAAAGTTACATATTTGAATATACCGAGAAGGAGAAAGCAAAAGGCAGTTAATAGGAAGACGTCCTACACTTTTCAAAAATGTGGGGAAACGGAGGTCTCCGTTGTGCATGCTATTTTCGTGCTGAAAATCCACAGAGGCGTAGTGCCCACTGCTCGCTGAATGCAGCCTTCTTTCGTTCAACAGGTACACGGAAGGAATTTATTGTCCATTGATTATGACCGGAACATACGCACAGAAAAAATCTATGATGATCACCGGAAATTTACGCTGCGGATAATTTACGATCAGCTAGGACGGCCCTTCCTTTGGCTACCTAGCAGTGGCCTGGCTGCTGTCAACGTGTCTTATTTCTTCAATGGGCGCCTGGCTGGCCTTCAGCGCGGTGCCATGAGTGAAAGAACAGATATCGATAAGCAAGGCAGGATCATATCGCGCATGTTTGCAGATGGGAAAGTTTGGAGCTACACCTATCTAGAAAAAGTAGGTGATGTTGTTTTACCTTCTGACATTAGCTACAAAGAGACAAAGTAAAATTCGGCTTCATTTTAAGCTCTGTACATAAACATACACACACATAAATTATCTAAAATTTGACATATTCCGGCTGTTAAGAATCCCTTTGTACCTGGTCTCAAAATTCCTTATTTTTCAATTAGTCAACTGAATTTGACTAATTTTTAATGGGACATACTCTGTTCATGGTTTCTGTCTTTTGATATTTTCCTGAAAGTGGTTAGGCTGCCATATAATGGCATAAACTAACACAAGGAATTGTGCTTAATTAAGACCAAATATGCATGGCTAACCTGACAAAAGGTTCAGGTAGAAACAGGTAATTCATCTCTAATCATTATTTATTAAATGAAAATATGGTAGTGCATTTTTACTTAACCTAATAAAGACACTTCAATCATAAAAGCATCTTAAGTACTTCAAAATTGCATATTATTTTCCCTTTCCCTTCTTTGAATCTGTTGTTTTAAGCAAACCAGAGCTGATGTTCTCTGCTTAGTTTCGCACGTATTTCACAGCAATAGTTGTGAATTACAGCTGCTAGCAAAAAGATAAATCAAGTCATTTATCTAACTCCTCTGCATCCCTCAGAAAAAGAGAAGAAGAAGAAAAAAAAAAAGTCCTACTAAAGGGAGGGTAGCTAATAGATTGCTAACCTATACTTTCTCTGGAGTGTCACCATATTGATTTCCAAGTAGCAGATCCTCTCATCTGGCAATCTGACAATATTCCTGAGCAGCTCTGTGCCCCTAACTAATGCATCTAATTCTCTTTTTATTCATTTAACATTAGCGCCTCTTCAGTAAATTTTTCGTTTCTTTAATGCCCTCTCAGAGGTCACGTGCTGAAAGCTAGTAACTGCGTATTAATTTTTTTCCCTATAGTCGATGGTACTACTGCTGCAGAGTCAACGACAGTACATCTTCGAGTACGATTCTTCAGACCGACTTCATGCTGTTACCATGCCTAGCGTGGCTCGGCACAGCATGTCGACTCACACCTCTATAGGCTACATTAGAAATATTTATAATCCTCCTGAAAGCAATGCATCAGTGATTTTTGATTACAGTGATGATGGGAGGATTTTGAAAACGTCATTTTTAGGTACTGGCCGACAAGTCTTCTACAAGTATGGAAAGCTATCCAAATTATCTGAAATTGTTTATGACAGCACTGCAGTTACTTTTGGATATGATGAAACTACAGGTGTCCTAAAAATGGTGAATTTGCAAAGTGGAGGATTTTCTTGTACAATCCGCTATCGTAAAATTGGTCCTCTCGTTGACAAACAAATCTACAGATTCTCTGAAGAAGGTATGGTCAATGCAAGGTTCGATTATACATATCATGATAATAGCTTTCGAATCGCAAGCATCAAGCCCATAATAAGTGAGACGCCTCTTCCAGTTGATCTTTACCGTTACGATGAGATTTCTGGCAAAGTAGAGCACTTTGGCAAATTTGGAGTTATTTATTATGATATAAATCAAATTATTACTACAGCAGTTATGACACTGAGTAAGCACTTTGATACCCATGGACGCATTAAAGAAGTTCAGTATGAAATGTTCAGGTCCCTGATGTACTGGATGACTGTACAATATGACAGCATGGGAAGGGTAACCAAAAGAGAACTGAAGCTTGGTCCATATGCCAACACAACCAAGTATACCTATGATTACGATGGAGATGGGCAACTGCAAAGCGTAGCAGTAAATGACAGGCCAACCTGGCGTTACAGTTACGATCTGAATGGAAACCTTCATCTCTTGAATCCTGGAAACAGTGTCCGACTGATGCCTCTGCGCTATGACCTAAGAGACAGGATTACGCGCTTAGGTGACATACCATACAAAATTGATGATGATGGATTCCTGTGTCAGCGAGGCTCAGATGTATTTGAGTACAACTCCAAAGGACTTTTAACAAGAGCTTACAACAAAGCAAATGGGTGGAGTGTTCAGTACCGTTACGATGGACTCGGCCGAAGGGCTTCCTGTAAGACTAACCTGGGGCATCATCTACAGTACTTTTACGCTGATCTTCACAATCCCACAAGGGTAACTCACGTCTACAATCATTCCAATTCAGAAATTACCTCTTTGTACTACGATCTGCAAGGCCATCTCTTTGCAATGGAGAGCAGCAGCGGGGAAGAATATTATGTCGCCTCTGATAACACAGGCACTCCATTAGCCGTGTTCAGCATCAACGGCCTCATGATCAAACAGCTTCAGTACACGGCATATGGGGAGATTTATTACGACTCTAACCCTGATTTCCAGCTGGTTATTGGGTTCCATGGAGGGCTGTATGATCCTTTAACCAAACTCGTCCATTTTACCCAAAGGGACTATGATGTCCTGGCTGGACGCTGGACATCTCCCGATTACACCATGTGGAAAAACATTGGCAAAGAACCCGCTCCTTTCAATCTGTATATGTTCAAGAGTAACAACCCTCTCAGCAATGAACTGGATCTAAAGAATTATGTAACAGGTGAGACTTCATTACATTTCTTATAAATAACACTACAGTTTGGAAGTTGACTTGGGAAAGAAATCAGACTTCTCCTTACCAGCCATTTGCCGAGTCCTCCCATCCAGGTTGTGCCATTTTCCTTTTTGTGCTATGAAAAGGGCTGGCCAGTCCTGATTCTTTGGTACTGCTCCTCCCCGAATGAAGGGCGCTAAATGAGAAGCCACAATGAAGGGGGGGGAGTTGCCTAAATATTCAATTTCAGCACAGCCATAGTGCTCTTCCTGTTGAACTAGTACTGTATGAAGATGCTTTCATTCTAATTTTATATAAAGAAAAGTGAAGTCACCTACAAGAATCACTGGCAGGTTAGTTGCAGAATCGGGAACCAGAGCTGCTCAACATCTCTTCCCTTCAGGGCTACTTTCAAAATTAACTGCTGACTGAGCCCATGGGCACATTATGAATTAGCACCAAGAACGGATTTAATTAAACCTCTTTTTCCCATTTAACTTTTAATATGCAAACAGTCTTTAGTCTTTAAAACAAAAATCTTGATTTTTTTAAAATTCCTCCCTCCTGAAAGACTAACTAATTTTATGGAATGTGTATAGCTGAGAAAGCAAAACAATAAAGAAGTTTTGATCGCGTATGTTAGAATTGGGTAAAACTTGTAACCTCTTCTTAATTAGTAATAATTTTTCACTTAGTAGGATCACACAGTACTTGAACTAGCTGCTGGCAATTTCTAAAAAGAAAGGTAATTAACAGGTCTTCAGGAAAAGCTTTTTTCAGAATTGAATACGCAGTACACAATAATTAGAGCAGTGATATCATTTTTAAAAAGGAGCTATCTTAGTTTTAGCAGTAATTTGAATTTCAAGAAAAGCGTGCATTTCCTTCAAAGAAAGTCATAGCAAGTTTCGTTAGTATGTTGGGACCTAATCATATGCGTAACACACCATAGGTTCTACTGTAGCTACTTTGCAATTTGAAGACAGTGCGATTTGTATCTGATAGTGTGAAAATATTGGTGACTAAAATTACCTTGGGATCAAATTCTGTTGTCCTAAATTCAACAAAATTCCTATTTTCATCCACCACTGTTTGATTTAGATTTTCAGTGTCATCTTATGATATTTTGCTACGTTCTGAAATTGCATTCATTTAATTTATCCACCCACTGGATGAAATCTAGGAAGATATATTGCATTTTGGTATAACACACACCTCGTCTGTAAAAATACTTCATTGGTGATGAAAATATTTGTTGCTGTATGGACTAAACAGATTATCTTGCATAAGAAGTGATTATGGTGGCACCTTGGTTGTCATAGTTTAAAAAAAAAACCCAACAAACAGAAAACAAAAAAAAATCCTTCCCCGCCCCAATCCATGCTTACTGTTAACCCCTGACGCTGCTTTATTCACAGGTTTTGCTGAAAAGGAATTCCTGTAGCAAGTGCAGTGCTGCAAAGCACATTAGTTAAGCAAACTAGTAACTACTTTGTATATAGGTCCTTCTCTTTTTTTGCGAAATCAGGGCAGCTGAAGTGAATTGTTCGGGAGATACCATTATACCATAAAATAAATTGAAGCCTTAAAAAGGAGCAGTAACCCTGTGCTGTCCAAAGCTAGAGGAAAAATATGGTAGGCACTGTGTCACGGGAGATACATACAAATATCTTTGTAGAAGCAGAGTATTTTACTACTTATTTTAGTGTCAGAATGGCTAAGAAAAGAAGACACTTGCTGTCAAATGTCCACAACCAAGAAGTATTACACCTTTTATGATGTAACGTTAGCTCTGCGAAAAATTTTGGGAAAACAGGCCTTGCAACAGCAAACGGGTGCCGTGTTGTGGCTGAGCATGTGCCGGAGGTCTGTATGTACAGGCGGGTGCTCTGCAGGCACTCTGCGTGCCTGTGGGCAGCAAGCAGAGCCCCCTGTGCACCTACCTGCTGCAGACACCGTGCCTGGAGAGGCCTAAATTCAGCCAGCGCCCCTTGCGTCGAGAGTGCCTTGCCACAGTCATGTCTCTCCTCAAACACGGAGTTCGGCTCACACGAAGAAGTGGCAATAGCAGCATCAGGAGCCACTGTGGGCCAGCGAGGAGAGAAGGGCACTGGAAAAGACAGGAGAGATTTTTAAACATGAAACGTCATGAACGTAGGTCCATATCAAATGAGAAGCGCCCATGCTCCCACACTGCTGCTTATCTCCGTGACCGCCAGAAAAGAGAAGCAGGAAACAGAAATGTAAAACGGGGTCATGGGCTTTTTTTTTTATCTTCCCCATTAAAAACATCATTTTGATAACTAAAATACATCATTAGTTCTTAATACCTGCTGAGGGAGAATTACTGTTATTAATTTAGTTACTTAGCTTTTTCAACTAGACATGAAGACAGAGTTTTCCCGGTCGAACCCAGAGCTGGAACTTCCCGAAGCTCACCCCAGAGCTGCGCTGTAACCCTCCCATGCAGCTCCTACTTTTCCATACTGGGCCTGGAGGGATGGGGAGGGTATTCATGGTACCTAAATTTAGACATCTGAATTACAAGTCTAGGTTCTCACTGCATTTAATGGAGCCTCCCGAGACCTGGTGACAACTAATAGAAGTAGGACATAGAAGAGAAGCCATGTATTTTCCCAAAGGACTTTGGAGACGTTTTTAGGAGTACTAACCTAATAAAACATTTTTATGTTTTAATAACATAATCATTTTACAATACAGTTTATAGGTGTCAGAGATGGAACAAGTATTGCATACAGTAAAATGTTTGGATAATCCATGTGCTGTAATGGAAAAAGAAGGAAAGAGGTGGTATATCCCTGATGAACTGTTTAGGGTAAATTTAAAGCAATATTTTCTGTGCCTGTTCATGGTGGATTACTACAATTCTGTGAAGTGCCACGCTGTAATATAAATTATGAGTTCCAGTGCTACTTGAAATTAAGGAGGTCAAGGATGGACTTCCTAAATTTTTTGATTTCTTGTATTTGTTACACACATTTATTTCTCACTTGCCTGCTTACTTTTGATTTTTAGATGTCAAAAGCTGGTTGGTGATGTTTGGATTTCAGCTTAGCAACATTATTCCTGGTTTCCCTAGAGCAAAAATGTACTTTGTGTCACCGCCATACGAGTTGTCTGAGAGTCAAGCATGTGAAAACGGACAGGTAGGCAGAAATATGAAGTTATTTTTCTTGATAAATTTGCCCCACTCTGTGAATAGAACTGCTGGGCTCTTCTGTAGTTACAGCAGAAGGCCAAGTATTTATTTCAGTGTAAAATGAAGTGAGTATAGCTAGATTTTATACTAATGAACACACACGCCTTTCTTGCCAGCCTTCGTTGTTATCATAATTACAGTGTCATTAGTTTGTCTTTTATTGAGTTCTTCCTTGATTAACAAGTTGTAACTCGATTAACTTGATTAGCAATGACAAAGGGAGACTTTGTCAGGGTAATTTATCATCTGTTGTACCTTTGGTAAAACCATCCTAATAACGTATGTGTTGCAATAAACTTAGGTTGGTACTTGCTGTACTGCTAAGAAATGGTTCTACTTCTCACCCTGTAATAGGATTTCTCATCATTTTTTGACTGACGCTTTTCATAGAGGCTTTGGTTTGCTACTCCAGTTACTCCAGTTAACTTCCCTTACAGCCTTCGTACTTAAACTTGTCAGGTTAAGGTGGAAAATGGTATATGCTTTTGACCTTTATAATAAATTCCAACCCATTTAATAAACTTTAACAGAGTACTAGGCCGATTTCAAATGAAGTCTATGCCAGGCTCACTTCACATTTGTGGTAATACAACTGAAATGGTCATGTAAACCTAAACATACTTCTTTCACATGCTTCTAAGTCATTTGAGAAGCTAAATCCCATCTTCAGGAATTGCTTTGGTATTTTGGACCCCAAATCTCATCTATTTGCAAAGAGGCTTAAATTCATAAGCATTTTAGTCATACATACTGGTTGAAATCTCCGGGCAAAAGTGTCCAGAAGTTCAGTGCCATCTTTTAATAAATCGATTCTGTTTGCTTTAAGCTCTGATTAAAATTGGGCTGGACTTGGGTCTCACTTATTCTTGTAACGGACATCATGTAATTTGCCAAAATTGAGATTTGTGGTACATATATGCTACAAAGGGCAATTAATGAGTAGTATTTTATTTGGTATTACTGATGATAAAATAATTTGCCAAATGAGTATTTACCTGACTCTGAGTGAGATATGTATGGGGTGGGTAACTGAGGGCGGTCTTCCCATCGCGTAGAATTTTTCACTGCATGGCTTTCCTTTAAAAAAGCAAAGCAAAGCAAAAGTTAGTATTGGTCTCTGAAATGAGTATTTTCAGATCCATATCTTCTTTGGTGTTTTTTTGTTCTGTTTTGTTTTCCCCAGCTAATTACAGGAGTTCAGCAGACGACAGAAAGACACAACCAAGCTTTCATGGCTCTTGAGGGACAGGTCATATCTAAAAGATTACATGCCAATATTAGAGAAAAAGCAGGTCACTGGTTCGCAACAACCACTCCTATCATTGGGAAAGGAATCATGTTTGCTGTGAAGGAAGGCCGTGTAACCACTGGCATTTCCAGCATAGCCACAGATGATAGCAGAAAGATTGCCTCTGTCCTTAACAGTGCTCACTACCTGGAAAAAATGCACTACAGCATCGAGGGGAAGGATACCCATTACTTTGTCAAGATAGGCTCGGCTGACAGTGACCTGGTCACCCTCGCAATGACCAGCGGGCGGAAGGTCCTGGAGAGCGGAGTCAACGTCACCGTCTCCCAGCCCACTCTCCTCGTCAATGGGAGGACTCGAAGGTTTACGAATATTGAGTTTCAGTATTCCACCCTGCTGATCAACATCCGCTACGGACTGACCCCCGACACGCTGGACGAGGAAAAGGCGAGAGTGTTAGACCAGGCTCGGCAGCGAGCGCTGGGATCAGCCTGGGCCAAAGAACAGCAGAAGGCACGGGATGGCCGAGAGGGCAGCCGCGTATGGACAGACGGAGAGAAGCAGCAGCTTCTGAACACGGGAAGGGTTCAAGGTTACGAGGGATATTATGTCCTGCCCGTGGAGCAGTACCCAGAGCTAGCAGACAGTAGCAGCAACATCCAGTTTTTAAGACAGAATGAAATGGGAAAGAGGTAACAAATTAACCTGCTGTCATCCTTTGCTGGATGAATCAGTAGTCATAACTGTTATCTCCTCTCCTAAGGAGATGAAGACCTAAATGGGGGCACTAGGCTGAGCTACTTTGGGATAGTAAGTGGCAAAAAAGCTCATATTTTTTGAGTTAAATGCTACTGTTCAAGTGATTAAAAACCACATCCTGAAGTGGACTAAAGCCAGACTGAAAACTCTAACCATACAAATTAAAAAGTACCCCTGAAATATTACCCACTTGTTCTGGGTCTAAAGAAAAACAAAAAGAAGGCCTCGTATTGTATTACCTCACTCCATTCACACGTGAGCAAACTAAGAAATCCAAGTGGGCCACTTTCACTAACCAGCTGATGAAACACAGATGATTCAGACTGCTTGTTTGATAAATATCCAAGAGGTTTTCATTTAAAGCAAAATACAGGTGCATTTAAAACATGAATTTGGGGTGATTTGTGTGTAGCAACTGGAGGACAATGAGAATGCAAGTGAGAGCGCACTGGAAATAGTAAAGAAAAATATATTTAAAAGTAACAAAACCACACTTGCACTCTGACCCTCCACTTGTCTGGCCTGAAGCTTAACTTATTCAAAGAGGGCAGAGTGTAAAGTTACATTCAAAATGGTGGCTATAAATCACTACAAATAAATTTCATACTCTGTTTGTCTTTGAAGATTTCCATTGTGGACAGTATAACACAGTTACAGGGTGTAGTCTGTTTAGATTCAGTAGTTTGTTGGTATCAGTTCCAGTAGAGCTGTGGGCATTGTGTTACACTATTGCAAATGGGCACCACGTCAGATCACCCTGTACATACATCAGCCAGAAGGCACAATCACTGTTTCAGATTTAAAAATTATTAGTGTGTTTGTTTGGGTCGAGAAACTGAGACAATCACATTACAGTCCCCAAAAAAAAAAAAAAAAAAAAAAAAAAAAAAAAAAAAAAAAAAAAAAAAAAAAAAAAAAAAAAAAAAAAAAAAAGAAAAAAAAAGTCTAATAAGAACTTTGGTACAAGAACTTTTTTGTAATATACATGTATGAATTGTTCATTGAGTTTTTATATTAATTTTAATTTGCTGCTAAGCAAAGACTAGAGACAGGCAAAGATAATTTATGGCAAAGTGTTTAAATTGTTTATACATAAATAAAGTCTCTAAAACTCCTGTGAATTACTTGTCTTCCATTGTGAAATCTTTTAAAAATGAAAAAATGTTAGTGTCTCGCTGTCGCCTAATGCACACAGCACCTTATACGTCAAAATGACTTGCTGCTGTTGTACCGTGGATTCTACAGAGGGCTGGTCCTTTGATTTCTGGGTAAGCAAAGTCCTACATACACACCCCCCAAAACTGTTCAGGACACAGCAGAAAATTGGTAAATGCTTTAGAAATTCCCTCTCTGCACCTGATGACTAGCAACCCTCAAACTGCCATGTTTCAATCCTGGAATTAGTTTAATTGCACTAAAGTAACATCCAAACAGTTTGAAAATGCAGTAACATAACATTAAACGGAACATGGAAGGCCGTGCTGTGAGCCAGGAAGTCTCCACGAAAGCTGCCGCCTTTGGGAGATTGCTTATTTCTACCACATTTAAAAACTGGAGGTAAGATCAAAGACCCTCTCCTAAGCAAACCGTCACTCCTGATGATGTTAAAAGGGAACCATCCATCAACCAGAGCCCTGCTGCTTTTATCTCATTTAAGTATGTAGCTAGGGAGCTCTACTTAATTTTGAGAACAGTTTTGCTTTTGGGGTTGCAAATGAAGTTTTTAATGATTCATGATATCGACAGAGATGCTCGAGTTGATTATGGGCATTAATTCACTCCAGGGCATTTTTAAAGCAGAACAGTTCCGTGGCTGTGTTGTATAACACCACTAGCACTCAGAAAGTGCAGCTAATGTTTGCTGCGCAAACAAGAGCCATCCCGTTCTGACCGGAGCGTTACACCTGTGTGTCAGCCTCACGCAGCGCACGCACTGGAACCCCAAGCCCCGTTGCCCATCCTCTGAAGGATGAGTCTGGGTGCATTTTCAGATGAAGTCCTGTATGTCCATCACTGCAGATGTTTTTTTGTGCTGATGGACTTGAAGTGCTGTTATGTTATCAGACTCTTCTTTACAAGTGAAACCTCTTAAAGAAGCATTGTTACTTTTTTTTAATGGAGGCATAAAACATGAAATCACAAGGTGGAGACGCTTTTCATTACCACAGTTTTTCTGGATTACCCTTGCCCTGTACTGGTAAGCTTCTTGGGCCATTTTTTGGAATGGAATTTTTCTTGCAGTTGAGAGGGTTGAAATGAGAACCTGTTGCATGGTCCCCGATGCCCTTTGTTCTGTTACCATTCTCCTAAAGGTGAAACTCTTCAGAATTAGAGATTCTGCTACTTCACAAGGAAACTTAGTTAAACTAAAAGTGAAGTACCCTTTTTAATATTAACTACTATGGGAGGAGATTTGCAGGGGATGCACTCCCTACCCAGCTCCTTTGCAAGTAACATATACATCATCAGGATGTTCTTAAACACAGCTTTTGAAAGTGGTCCAGTCATGCTAGCTAAACGCTCACCAGACACCATTTATCCAGGGCTATCTATGGTTTCCAAAGCCTGCGTGCAACTCGGCACAGGTCGCGTGGAAAGCCCCAGCAATACACGAGCTCTTAGATCCAACTAACGATTGTGCTGGACCCGACCGAGGTCATTCCCAACCTTCCCTCTCGGCTCTGCCACTGCACTTTCTTTGTGTTTCTATACAGACTCCCTGCTGCTTTTAACAGCGTATCTACGTGGGCAAACTCTCCTAGCCTGTCCTTTTGGCAAGCAAACTGTAGTATGTCCAGTTACTTAGAAAACCCTTGTGTGGTGCATCAAAGAGATTGGAAGAATTACCTTATGTTATACTTATGACAAAGAGCTAGATGCTCTCGTGTCTGGAAAAATAGCTGACTTTTAGAGGCCATACTAAAGAGCTTTTCACTTAAGGAATGGGGGAGATAACTGGACTGATGTGGCCATGGCCAACCACTTATTGCCTCCACTCCGCTGGTCCCATCTGAGTTTCCCCTGTTTCTTGAGGTATCTTTTTTCTCCCTTTTCCTTTCTACAACCCTCTCTTTCCTCACTCCCCTCAAATTGGTATCTCCTGTTCCTCTCAAAGCTCTTGCTTTTCCTCTCTCCTCCTTGCTACACTTTTCCGTATGGAATAGGTGATTAACCTAAAGCAACGCCAGGGAGACATGAACTGGGATCCTTCTTATGGGAAAGTAGCTAAGTGGTGGCTTTAGCAGTGACATTGTGGCTGTGTGCCCAACAGCGCTGCGACCAGGACAGGCTGAGGGCAGCCACGTAAGGACCTGGCCTGAGAAGCGCTCCTCGCTGTGGGAAGACACAGTTCACGAGCCCAGGCCAGCCCAAGAGCTACGAACGTAGGTTTGCCCTTCTAACTCACTCAAGCGTAAGCTGAGGTGTCTGCAGAGTCACCACAAACCCAAGAACAGGCTTCTGTTTGAAGCTACAACCAGATGGAGAATCAGCATTAGAGTACGTTTCCTTTTTTCCTATTGGATTGCTGTAACTGAAGGAATCTGGTATTTATAACCTTGCCTTTCAGCTTGAAAACACTGTTTTGCTTCCTGACTTAGCCCAAAACCTGGGACTTGGCTGTCGGTGTAGGCGTGTGTCTCAGCACACCCTGCTCCTCACCACCGCTGCTCTTTTGCCTCTCAAGGTTGCACTCCACAGCATTTTGGCCGCATGATGGCGGTTCTGCCCATGAGACGCTCAGAGGTACCGGCCTTTGCCTCCTTGCACTGCCTTGCCCACGCCAGTGCCCCGGCACTGCCGTGTTAGCCTTCCTTAGTGGCCTTGGTGTGTCCCAAATAAAGGCACCAACAGAAGTTCCTCCTAAAGCTGGGCCAGACCAACGCATCCACAATACTCTCATGGGAACAAATGTGGGGAAGGAAGCATTTAGACCCTTGGGGGTTTTTTCTTTGCTACCTGGAGTGCAAGGGCTGACACACACACACACTGCTCTGAGAATGTGCAGAGCCATTGCTACCTGGAGTGCAAGGGCTGACACACACACACACACACACTGCTCTGAGAATGCGCAGAGCCAGTCTGAAACCTGCATGGGAGCCCGGCTCTGGTATTGTTAGTTTACACCTCCCATCCCTGGGGTAATGTAGCCTCTCGGAAGTTTCCTGCCAGAAATGAATGTGCCAACAGCATTCTGCCTCTGTAATACTACCCTGTAAGCCCCTGATCTTCATGTAGCCCAGGGTCATCATTGCTGTAAGAGCAGAAGAGCTAGATATCCCTCATCTGCACTGGACATGACCGTAGCACCTCCTCCCAAGGCTCTCCCATGTTTGTTGGTCAAGAGTTTCCTGTGCAAACAAGCATCAGCCTTCCCCGGGAATCCAAGAAAACCACATCAGAACTGAGTGCCATTGAATAATTTGCATTAACTGCTTTGTGCTATAATGTCTGTCAGGTTGACTGTTTTGCTGACAGTCTTGCAAACACTTCTAAAGCACTCAGTGATCATCAAACATGGGAATATGTTCAACATTCAGCTTTGAGGCTACAGCCCTAGGAAACTCAAAAGGTAAAGTTTCTGTCACCCTAGCGTACTGTCCTGGGTTCATCTGGTGATCTTGCATGAGAACCACGTGTTAAGGTCAGTCATATACTCAGGTGGCCTTTATATTAACTGCGCATCTGCTCAAAGGTGAGATCTTACCTTACAAACTAAGGTAGGATGGCCTTACAAGTCCTACACCATCCAAATGTTAACCACAAGGCCCTTCATCTCAGGAAATACAGATTTTATCCAGAAGACAAGACCTTCTATAGCTATAATTTTTTCTCCAAAGAGGAACTAAGAGTAGATGTCCCTGGACAATTCTGAACACGGGAATGGGGAATGAGGCTTTACTACCCAGGTGTAGAGCATAACAGGCTCCCTGGCTTTAGCTAAGCCAGGTAACTAAGAGGTATCGGGACCCCACTGCCTCTGAGCTGCCTCTGAGCTTTTCTGCCAACAAGGAAAGTTCCTTCCCAACCTCTTCAGGCACAGCCTGCAGCATAAAGGTTTCTTACTTACAAGGATTACTTAGTTTAAACCTTACTCATTGCATTTGAAATCTGCCACTCCTCTGGAATCAAACTCACTTCTCCACCTCAGTGGCACCCAGTGTTGAGGGCTGCATGCTCACAGAAGAGTTTAAGACAGGGTCATCCTCCGCCACAGTACAGTTGCTGAGGCAACTGCAAAAGGTATTTTACTCACCAGATCTCTGAATTAGCAGAGAGAACTTACAGCCTTACAGCCACTTTCAGCCCATGGAATAGTGAAAGAGTGCTGGCTCTAGCAGGTGGCTCCATTGGGCAGAGGCTGTCACAGGAGGCTCCTGGTGTTGGTAGGTACCAGTATGCATACACTGTATGCTGTAACTGCTTCTTTAGGTCCATAATATCTAAACAATTCTCTCTGCCTTGCCATGTATGTCTGTCGTCTCCCTAATAAACATAGTTTTATGCAATCCTTGAACATGACCAAGAACTCTAGAAAGGCAAATACTATTGCCAGTACCGAAGCACAAACTCCCCTGTGTTGATAAAGCCTGTTCTGCTTCTGCCTAACCCAACACAGCAGTGCTGGGCAGATCTAGAGTCACGGTCACGAACTGTGTGTGTCTACAGCAACACCTGACAGGTGATTACCTGAGCTACTAGGAAAAGCAAGTGGTATTTGGCACCATCTGGACAGGCTGGATCGATGGGCCGAGGCCAACTGTATGAGGTTCAACAAGGCCAAGTGCCGTGTCCTGCACTTCGGCCACAACAACCCCATGCAGTGCTACAGGCTTGGGGAAGAGTGGCTGGAAAGCTGCCTGTCGGAAAAGGACCTGGGGGTGCT